>NC_026659.2:4326432-4689649 GCF_000004075.3 Cucumis sativus | reverse complement strand
TTAAGATGCCTTGTTAGCGAGATAGTCGAATGGAGCCAAGGCCAGTAACATTATTTGTGGACAACAAATCCGCGATAGCTCTCATGAAGAATCCCGTATTTCATGGTCGCAACAAGCACATAGATACATGTTTTCATTTCATTCGAGAGTGTGTCAAGAATGGACAAATTATCGTTGAATTTGTCAACACTGGAGAACAACGAGCCGATGTCCTGACTAAAGCATTGACGAGAGTAAAGTTAGCTGCTATGCGTCAACTACTTGGTGTTCGTAACTTAGAACCATGTCAGAATTAGGGGGGTAGTGTGGGCTATTAATTTGCCATGATCTTCCTAAATAGGTGGAAGAATTAAGTTATTTTTGTATTTATTTTTTGGTTATTTGATTTTTAATCATGTCCAAAGTTTTAGCAAGCACTAAGTTAGTGGGTTACTAATTTGTGCTTTTTTAGACTATAAATATTAGTCCATCAAATTGAATAAAGATAAGAAGTTCCATTTAATTTTCTCTCCCTCTTGGCAATATATCTTACAAAGTATTTATCTTTGCTTTCTTCAAGAAGAGTGCGTGAGATTTTACAGATTCTTTGTTGTAAAACCAACAGATCAACATCTCCTTCTTCATATTTAGACAATTTGGTCCCAGTTTCAATCAGAGTGGTGACAGACTTGGAATTGATCATATTGAACTTCTCTAGAATTTCTCTAGTATATCATTATTGAGAGATGAAAATACCTTTCTCTGATTGCTTCACCTTAATGCCAAGATAATATGACATCAACCCTTATCTGTCATTTTAAATTCTTGGGTCATCTCCTTCTTGAGATCTTCAAACATACTTACATGATTTCCTGTAAAAATTTAGTCATCCACATACAAACAAACCACCAAAGTATCTCTATGACCATTAGTCTTAATATAAAGAGAATGTTCATAAGGGCACCTCAAATACCCATTATCAAGAAAATATTTGTTGATTCTGCTATTCCACATTCTTGGTGCTTGTTTCAATTCGTATAATGTCTTCTTCCATTTTAGAACTTTATCCTTTTGGCCTTTCACATAATAACCAAGAGGTTGTTCTAAGTAAACTTCTTCTTCTAGATATCCATTCAAAAATACTGATTTGACATCCATCTGAAAGATCTTTCAATTATTTTGAGGAGCAAGAGCAATTAACAACCTTATGGTTTCTAAAACGAGCAACATGAGCAAACACTTCACGTAACAATGCCTTTTCTTTGAGAATATTTTTTTGCAACTAATCTTGTTTTGTATCTCTTCACTTCTCCTTTTTCATTTCTTTTTATCTTGAACACCCATTTGACATGACCTACTGCTTTCTTTCCATTTGGAAGAGTAGAAAGTTCCCAATTATCATTCTTTTTTATGACTTCTATCTCTTCATTCATAGCAATCTTCCATTTGTCATTTTGTGAAGCTTCTTCAAAATTCAAAGATTCACTGCGTCACCAAATAGATAAAAGAGAGTAAGGTTATTAAAACTTTGACTTAACTCTTCAGTTTCAACATATATATGTCTTGTAAACTTCTCATGCCACAAGGTCCTTCACTTGAACTTGCAGATAATGAAGATGTGTTTTGTTGTGGAGTGATTGACGATGTTGGTAGTGTTCATGAAGAAGCAATGTCACTAGGCCGCTTATCATGATCCTCGAGAAAAACCAAACATTTATAGTCTTTTGGTTCATCATTCCAATTCCATGATGCTTGTTTATCAAACACAACATCTCTGCTTACCATCGTCTTCTTTGTCACATAATTATAAAGCTTGTAGCGTTTTGAGCTTGCATCATAGCCAACAAAAACATGTTTCTCACTTTTATCATCAAGCTTACTATGCTTTTGATCAGGTATATGCACATAAGCCATACATCCAAATACTCTCCAATGAGCATTGGATGGTTTTCTTCCTATCCATGCTTGTTGAGGAGTTTTGTTTCATAAGCTTCTAGTAGGGGAATGATTTGACAAGTACACTGCACATTCAACAACTTGTGCCCAGAATTCTTTTGGCATCTTCTTGCTCTTCAACATGCTTCGAGCCATGCTAAGTATTGTTTGATTCTTCCTCTCAACAACACCATTTTGTTGAGGAGTAAATGGAATTGTCATAGGTCGACGGATTCCATTTTCTACGCAAAAAGTTTTGCATTCATTTGAAGTGAATTTACCTCTCGCCTGTATGATCTCAATGCTTTGATGTAATAACCCATTTCTTTTTCAACAAGGGCTTTAAATCTCTTGAACATGCTTCCTTCTGATTTCTCGTTGACAAAATAAACCAAAGTTTTTTTGACTGAAATCATAAGTAAGTAATAAAAAATAATTATTCTTACTGAAAGAACTTGGTTTGATCGATCCATAAATACCAGTATGAACCAACTCTAGTGGTCTCCTTACTCTTGAAGATGATTCTTGTGGAAAACAATTCCTTGATTATTTGCTGCAAAGACAACCTTCACAAAATTTATCTGGATGTTTAACATATGGCAACCCTTTCACCATGTCCTTCTTAGCTAATACTCTCAAGCCATCAAAGTTTAAATGCCTAAATCTCAAGTACCAAATCCAGTTTGGATCTTTCAAACATGGCTTTAAACATTTCGCAACATCAGTTTGAATGTTTAATAAAAACATTCTATTTCTCGTCATTTGCACATTAGCTATCATTTTGTCATGATTATCTCTTATCAAAAGACTATAAACCTTCATCAAAATATTATAGCCTTTCTTCAATAGTTGTCCCAAACTCAAAATGTTGTTCTTCATATCAAGCATATCAAGCATATCAAGCACATAATAAACATTAGAGATAAACTCATGTTTTCCATTCTTCAAATTGATCAAAATTTTACCTTTTCCTTTAACTGAAATTTTTTTGAGGCATCACCAAATGCGATATCTCCACCAACGGATTCATCAAGCTCTATGAACATCGATTTACTTCCACACATGTGATTGCTTGCACCACTATCGAGATACCATGCATTGTTTTCACATGTTTCCACACCTTTGCATTCTAGAAGCAATGATGAATTACCACTTTCTTTATCTTTCTCAGCATAATTTGCCTTTTCTTCAACTCTATTTTTGCATTCCTAGGAATAATGGTCAAATTTATTTGATCTTTCTCTATTTGACCTCGTATAATGTTGTCTTCCATGACCACTTGATGAATTTGAGTTTGAATTACTCTCATCAAATTTTCTTTTACCGTAGTTTTCTCGACCACGACCTCTAAAATCACCACATCCACGATTACCACCACGTCCTCTCATCAAATGCTCGCTCTCTTTAGAAAGAATAAGATTGGTTTCATAACCGACGAAATCAAGAAACCTTCAGAAGGTAGTCTCCTATCTGCTTGGAAATGCAACAATGACATAATAGCTTCTTGGATTATTAACTCCATTTCAAAAGAAATTGCTGCCAACCTAGTCTATAATGGAAGTGCAAAAGAAATATGAGATGACGTAAAAGAGAGATATTGACAATCCAATGGGCCTCACATCTATCAGTTGCCAAAGGATTTGGTAACTACTTCACAAGGAAGTCTCTCAATTGGAAACCTATTATACTAAAATTACCACTAATATGGCAAGAACTCGTTGAATATCAACTTATTGATGAATGCACCTGTGAAGGATTAAAGAAGATGATTGACTTTTTAAATGTTGAATTTTTGATGATATTCCTTATGGGATTAAATGAATCCTACTCTCAAATTCGAGCTTAGATCCTATGCCGCCAATAAACAAAGTATTCTCTTCTATCATCCAATAAGAAAGAAAAAGATCCATTGGATCTTCCCCTTCCATTGAGACCATTACCTTAATGGCTAATACATAGAAGTGGTTTTCTTCTAAAAAATTTAAGAAGAAAGATACACATCTGATATGTTCCAATTGCAGTTATAGAGGCCACGTTGTTGACAAGTGCTATAAACTACATGGATATCCACTTGGACACAAATTGGCAAACAACAACTTAGTGCATCAACAAAGACAAAACAATTCTGTCCAAACTGGAAGTGAGAAGACATCAAAAGCACCTAAAACCAATCGATCTGCATTTTTGGCAAGCCTTAATAGTGATTAATATTCACAACTCTTAAACATGCTTCAAACACATCTCAATAGTTTCCAAAATGGTGAGAGTTCCATAAAAGAAACTACTCATATAGCAGGTATTTGCTTCCTTACCTCACTCACCAATTCTTTAGTTTAGATAATTGATATTGGTGCTTCCTCACGTATATGAAATGAAAAGTTCATGTTCAATAATCTACATAGCACTAAAAACATGTTAGCCATTTTACCTACTAGAACCCTCCTGAAATTTGAGTAAATATGTGACACCTCCATGACAAAAGAAGTGATACTGAAAGATGCACTTCACATACCTGATTTCAAATATAATTTGCTATTAGTAAGTGTCCTCAAGGATAAAAGATATTCTATATCATTCTCTAACACTGATTACATCATTCAAGACAAGTCATTTTCGAAAATGATTGGGGAGGTTGAACTTTTCAACAGACTCTACTTACTCAGAATAAAAGATGAAAAGAGTAAAAGCCATCATATCTAACAAAGTGATTGACATGTAAAGCTTCAACATCCATTTGGCACAATCCATGGGACATCCATCTACTAGTAGAATAAAAGAACTATCAAAACTGATAGAAATTTTGGATTCTTTAAACTGTAAAGAAGTCTGTCATATTTTTCCTTTAGCTAAACAGAGCATCTTTCATTTCCTACTTTGAATAATGTTGTTGAACAAACTTTTGACTTTGTGCACTGTGATATATGGGGTCCCTTTAAAACCCAAACACATGCTGGTCACTCTGACCTTGTTACTATTGTTGATGATAAATCAAGATTTACCTTAATCCATCTTTTGAGAAATAAAAATGACGTCTTAGAAGTCATTCCATGATTTTTAAAACTTATTGAAACCCATTGATCAAAACCTTGCACTCTGATAATGCCCCGAGCTAAACTTCATAGATTTTTTTTGCTAACACTGAAACCACCCACCAGTTTTCATGTGCTTATACTCCTCAATAGAACTCATTTGTTGAAAGAAAACATCAACACCTTCTCAATGTAGCAAGAGTCTTGATGTTCCAATCCAAACTTCCCATTACCTTTTGAGGAGAATGCATACTAATTGTCGCCTACTTAATCAACAGAACACCCATGGTCCTACTCTTAAATAGCACCCCCTTTACTACTTTGTTTGGCAGAGATGTAGACTACAAAAATATAAAGACATTTGGTTGACTTGCATATGCCTTCACACTACTAACAAAGATATCAACGTTTGATCCAAAGCACAACCATGTATCTTCATGGGATTCCCACCGGGTATGAAAGGCTACAAACTGTATGACATAACTAAAAAGAATTTTTTTTCTTCAAGGATGTCTTATTCTTTGAAGAACTATTTCCATTCCATTCCATCAAAGAAGATGACAACTCCACCTCACATGACTTCCTGGAATAGTTTCTCACACCATGCCCCTTATTTAACCATATTGAAAACAAATGTGTCACCACAAATCATACTGCTGAAAATCCCATTACCCACACATCAAAAAATGTCCATGAAGCTAGTCACAATGATGATGATCAAGAAGCCTACATTGAAGCTTTAGAAGAAACCAATAACCCTAACCAATAAGCTATTCTCATAGCACAAAGGTCCCTCTTACTTAAAAGACTTCCATCGTAACCTCACTACCAAAAGCAATTCACCTTTTCCGCTCACAAAACACCTTTCATATAATGCCTACTTCCAAAACCATAAAAATTACCTACTAAACATTACCTTTATATATGAACCAACTTACTATCACTAAGCTGTAAAACACCAGAATTAGTGACAAGCTATGACAAAAGAAATAGAGGCTATGGAAGAATTAACACATTGATTCCTACCAAAAGATCAGTACACTGTTACTAGCAAATGGATGTACAAAGTAAAATACAACATATATGACATAATTAACAAATACAAGACAAGACTTGTAGCAAATGGCTAGAGCCAACAAGAAGAAATCAATTTCTTAAACACCTTCTCACCGGTTGCCAAAATTGTCACTGTCATGATCTTTCTAGTTCTTGCCACATCCTACAATTAGCCCATCACCCAAATAGACATAAACAATTCCTTTCTAAATGGAGATTTGTTTGAAGAAGTGCACATGTCGGACCCTTAGGCTACCAAACCTCAGAAATACCAAGAAAAGGAGAAAAGCTAGATTGCAAACTCAACAAATCAATATATGACCTCAAACAAGTTTCAAGACAATGGTTCGTCAAGTTTGCATTAAAACTATCCTCACACTATTTTCACCAGTCAAAGTCTAACTATTCATTATTTACCCAAGGCAATGGAAGCAACCTTGTAGCCTTGTTAGTATATGTCGATGACATATAACTAATTCGACCATCTCTCAAAATCTTTAACTCAGTCAAAGACATCCTAAAGGGACATTTCAAACTCAAAAATTTGAGATAAGCAAAATATTTTCTAGGCTTAGAGCTATCACGATCCCAATAAGGACTCATGCTCTCCCAAAGAAAATATCACCTTCAAATACTTGAAGACACTGGTTTCTTTGATAGAAAACCAACTGCATCAATGATGGATCCTAATTTGATATTGTCAAAAGATGAAGGAAGGAAAACCCGTTACTAAAGAGGACACCACTTACAACAGAAGACAAATTGGAAGGCTAATATACCTCAAAATATCGAGACCGGACATTTGTTTTGTTGTTCATCGCCTCAATCAATTCATTCAAAAACCCACAAAAACACATGTAGATGACAGATGTTGTTCACCACTTATTGAGATACCTAAAAAGATCTGTGGGCCAAGTTATTCTAATAAAACCTATTACCTCATTCCATTTAAATGCCTTTATTTATACTGATTGGGGATCATGTCTTGATACTAGAAGATCCATCACTAGGTTCTGGATTTTCTTAGAACATTCCATAATCTCTTGGAAATCCAAAAGCGAGCAACAATCTCAATGTGAGGTCTTGATCAGTATAAAAAACCCTTGTCAAAAGGACTATCTTGAACAAGTAAAAGTGCTAAATATTTTGTAAGAAAAGAAACATAAATCGAGAAAAGACGAGTAAGATGCACCCAAGTTATTCTATCGCGGGGAAGTGAGTAACACAATGAGAATGGCTAAGCATAGAAATGGTATTTGGTGTAACATGAAATGAATCTAGGAAATCCTCATATGTCGTGGATGGAGTGAACATCGTAGTAACCTGAATCCAAGATGATGGCAAGAGTGAATCCCAGTAACCTTAGTGAAGGAAGGATTGATAACTTGTAAAAATACAAGTTATTGTAGTCTGTTTTAAAGAATAACGAGGCCAAAATGGATGAGAAGTGTATCAAAACGCGTGTGTTATGTTGAAAATGCATAAATATTCAGAGATATATCTTGCTCAAGCTTTCATGCCTATTTTACCATGTTTTAATGCTCTAAAGTAGGATTGTAAACAAAAGGAAGAAGCTAGCAATTTGAAAAGAATCTCGGGCGAAGAAACTTGACGAAAAGACTATATCAGAAGGTGAGAAGTAGTTCACTAGAAGACAAAGTAGTAGTTCACTAGAAGACAAAGTAGTAGTTCACTAGAAGACAAAGTAGTAGTTGGAGTGACATGATTGAAGGGATAAAAGCCCTACGGCAACGGAAGAATTAAAGAACTATTACTCAATTTAATTTGAAAATCTTAAAATATCGATACATTGGCAAAATTTTAGAATCATAATTCTAAATAAATTCTAAGAATGCTTTTAAAGATAAGATACAAGAACTTACTTTCGAGGTTGTCTCTGAATCTACAACTCAATCTCCAAATTGGGACACCACCCGTCGGAGACCTTCCTATCCTCTGGGATGAGATTGGTTTGTGGAAATCAATTGGGATGGGAAAAGGTTTAGAGATATTTGAGAGAAACTCTTTTTGCAGACAAAAAAAGCTTTCGCTAAAGAAAACTGTTTTCTTCTAGATATTTATAGGTCTCTTTCCTTCTTGGAATAGGAAAATGAGCAGGAGAGAATCATAAGATTCTTAATATCAAATCTACTAATTAATTAACAATTAATCAATTAGTTAATAATTAATTAAATTATATTTAATTAATATTTCATTCAAATCTTATTTGAATAAATATCTCTAATATCTTATATATTTATATTAATATAATTAATTAAATCATAATTAATTAATATCTCTGCAATATCATTTTATAAATTTAATTAAATAAAACTAAATTATTAATTAATTCTTCAATTAATTAATAGCTAAGTTAAATATCTAAATATAAGATATTTAATTAAAATTAAATTTGAATCATATTCAAATATAAGTTTCTCTCCTAACCAATAATTTTAATATGAATCCAATTCACATTAATATTTGAATTTATTCAAATATTTTATCTCTCATAAATTAATTTTGAATCATATCCAAAATTAAATTTATAATAAAGTTTCACAAACTTTATATTATAATGTATCACTATACATTAAACTAATTTCCTAAGTATATTTGAACATTTTAAATTACAACCAATATAAATAAATCTCATTACCCTTTACGAGCTAGGAAGACGACCTAATGGACCTACAAATCAGAAGCTACAACAATCTAAGATTAATTGACTAAACTCATTAACCACATTAATCAATATTCGTTAACTGTGTGTACACTCCACTAAAGACTCATAGCTGAACTCTTCTCACTGTAGATATATTTCTGTGTCCATGGATATAGACCAATAACAGTAAGTTAGTCCTTCAGGAGTGTTCGTAACACTAGTTGGGACAATTTACCATTTTACCACTGGGTTACCTCTAATCCTTAAATACCAGTGCTCCTCCAATGAACAACCTATTTATGGTCCTACCAATAAACAGAAATGCCTCTCGTGCCATAGAGAGGGTAGGACCCTTTGTTCAAGACCTGGAGACACCATTTAAGGGAACACTCATCTACTTACCCTAAAGTAGGAGAGAAGTGAATTCCATCTTGTGTAATTATGTTCCCAGCTCCCCACTTGGTCTTGTCCCCAAAATGATAAGCTTATTGAGTCGGCGATCTGGCCACTCTCACCCGTACAAATCAAAGGACAATCACTCGCGAATAGGAATTCATAACACACTCAGGATTAAGACTAAGTTACTTAGGTCATCCTAGTGAAATAGAAACCTAACTAATTAACAGAGTTACATCTAGTGGTTACTATTTCGCGGTCCGGTCTTATGTAAACTCATTGCATAGGATACCCTCACTCGCATGTCAACTACATGAACACGTTGGATCATTGCGGTTTGTATCAATTACAAAGTGAGCCGTATCAATAGTGTTACCAGGATAAGTTACCCAATCTTATCCTTATACTATAGACCCTTTAAGCTGATCTTGATTATTGATCCCTGTATGTCTCTACATACTGTTCAAGACTCATTAAACAACTTAGGATGTTAGTTTATTGGATTTGGGTTATTAAGACAAAACTAATAAATTAATTAATAACAATTATTACAATAATAACACTTTATTAATAGCGGTCAATGGATTATATTTACAATCTACGAGTTTTAGGACATAAATCCCAACAATGATTTGATTGCAGAGATTACTTTTGGTAGACGCAACTAGAAGGCCAATTTTTCGCCCAAAAGTTTTTCTATAAAAAGCCTCATTATACACTATTCAAGGAGACTCTAGAGAGGCTTGAGTGGCCAGATGTCTTACCAGACCGGCCAAATTCTAGAGAGAGGTGGAAAGGAATAGGCTTTCCACCATATGCAAAGGATTCTTATTTTACTTCTCTGATTAGATTGTAAAGCGAAAGCTTAGAGTCTGAATAAAGAAGAATCCATCTTCCACTTTTCTCCTAACTTGCCATATTTTCATTATATTTCCTTTCTATTTTTTGTATTCATTGTGTTATATATAATGTTAATTTGTATAATGGTGAAAGCCCTACATTCTATGATATATTACATGTTTATAGTAAGTTATTGATAAAGAGTTTCGCTTATAACTCTTATCGTATTAGTCGAGCTAAATTCAGCACTTGGCTGGTGTATGTCGTTAACTGTTTGATAGGGTAAGTAGCAAGGACGCGTGGCTAATACGCGCAAGGAAGAGTTTCCTCAACCTTGCGAGATAACTTTCCTAATTTGTATCCCAAAAGGTGAACAAATGTGGACAATAGGCATGCAGAGGTTATTATCCTTAAACGTGAAGTTCTATAAGTTTTATAAGTGAATATTTTTAGATATATTTTTCTTAATCAAGATTAGTCACATGGATCCTGACAGGGTGACCATGTGTGGCATTCAATGAAGACTTCGAGAGAAGCATGTCTTAATCATAATTTGGTTAACAATAATATGTCGGGTTAAGGCTCTCACATTGCTTAATCATCTTACAATGCATATCTTTTTCTTCACTCTTCTATCTATCCAAGATAGTTCACATTTCTATCTCGCCATCATTTAATCTCTTTTGCAGAAGATCTCTAGGCATAAATAAGTAATTGTATTTCCCTTTAGCATTCTTTGTAATTATTTTATTCTTTTATAAAGCCTAGCTGATAAGAAGACCCTATAACTAAACTTTGATATCAATTTTTTGTGTTCGACCCTGGATCATCCAAGAAAATTTACCGTTTCGCTTATATTTGGGCAAGTAGTAGGAAAACTTGCACTGAACGAGGACTTAACTATAACACGATGAAGAGGTTCATATTGAGTATTTCACATACAATGATCTTAACCAATGACTTATTACATAGAATTCATCATGTGCATACACAACCCTGAGTTTGAATCTATGTTCACATGTCCTTCCTTCCTTCCTTCTTTCCTTTTGGCGCAAAACAACAAGCAAGTTTTTGGCACGACTATCGAAGAATTGATTTTTCAAACACTAGAGTAGGGTTTTTACTTTGATTTTGGCAAAATAATTGATTTTGGTGGATTATGTGTTTAGTCAAAGATCGCGCGAGAAGGTTCAAGGTGCGAGAGTAATCTAGGCTTTCTTGAACGCATCCAAGTTCAAGTGCATCTTTTGGCCAACTGCTGTGAGGTATTTGAATGAATGCGTTTGATCGCAAATGAAGCTGAGTCCCTTAAAGCCGCATGAATTTATAGATGCCGCCTAATCTGATTAAAGACATAAAGGAAAGTGTCCACACATCTAGCTTAGCAAGACTATTACTTTGGCTAACTATGCGAAGAGGACCAAAAACAATCGTTTGAACATTGCAATGATTGATAGAGAGTAGAGACTTATGCGAGGAACAATCAAGACACAAAGAGTCATGTAGTAGATGATCATGAAAGTTCAGGAAAAATGATGCGGTTAGGAAGGCTCTGCAAAGCATAATGCAATGAGACCACAACTCTTCCTCATCAAGGAACTTGAACGCAAGGATGCATTTATAGCGTATAACTTTTCCATCATCTTTACAACTGCATCTTCAAAATTTTGTATATTTATTATACTTTTTTTTTATTTCTAATTATTCTTTACTTGTGTAGTTTTGTAATTTAGATTTGTATATTCTTCTTCTTCAGTTAGGAAGAGCGTGTTGACTCGTGTGGCCATTAGTTGAAGTAAGCTAAGGTTTCTCACGATGCAGCCATCTAGTGAGAAGGTTCGCATCAAAACACATTAGTCGTTTTGATCGTCTCGCAAGGTGTAGAGCAAAGGGTCTTATTCATGATTAGTTTGGGGTTTGTGGAATTTCAACCATTACTTTTTCAGATTTCAACTCCGATTTGTAATGATTGTACTACACTTTGATAATCTCACCTATTTGTGTCAGACATCAATTCCCAATAATAACACGTGACACTTATTATGCAGTTAAGTAAAACCTAACCATAGTAAAGATTATCTTTAAAAACCCTTTCAAAACCCTAACATTAACCTTTTCACCACGTGATTTCCTCCCTAAACTTCTCACATCGCTTTAAGTTCTCCGATCATCTTCTACGATGCGCAAAGTAAAATTTCTTCCTTATCCTTTAATTTTCCATCTTATTTCCTTTACCCCTTCGCAACAATGGCCGAAAACAAAGTATTTGAGAAGTCTGAAATGAAAGAAGTACTAGTTACAGTTGATACTGAAATTGTGCACTCTGATGGTCCTGTGTCGACGTAAGCACAGACTAACCCCTTGTCCCTTAATGAAAGCTATCTTTTACCTAGGACCTTCAACTTCACAACAAGGGGATAACCATGTTTAATGAAAACATTGGAGGAGTGCTTAAGGTACTTCTTGAGGAAAACAACAAAAGAGAAAAAGCAAACGAGGAAGCAACAAAGAAACAAAAAGAAAGTGAGGAAAAGATGAGATAAGAACAGTTGGGAAAAGAGAAGAAAAGAGAAGAAAAAAAAAGAGAAAGAAAAAGAGAAAGAAAAAGAGAGAAAAAGAGAAGAAAATAGAAGAGGATGAAACATGTGAAGAGGAAGAAGAAGGAAGAAAAAGAGTGAACGAAGAAGAATCCTCTTCACCCATTATTGAGACTGAATTCCGAAGATTGGCAAAAGAAGCCCAGAAACAGAGCGAAAAAGTTAAGTATAGGCTCTTAAAGATTAAGGATTAGGCCAAAGGCATAAAGTATTTGGCAGAGGAAAGTACCAAAAGAAAGTTGAGGGAGCGGGAAGAGCTCCTCAACAAAATTGAAATATTGGTCCTCTCCGTAGAGAAGAGCAAAGGAAGGGAGATGTCCCTTTACAAGTTATGTGAGGAGTTTAACAAAGAAATGAATGAGATGAGTCCTTTAAAGGACAATGTTGGTGAGGAACAACCAAAGAGGAAAGAGGTATAAAGAGGACAGGACACCAAGAAAAGACTTAAGAAAGAAAAGGCTCAACAAGAAGATGAGGGCCAAGAAATTGAAGAGGAAGTTGCCTTTTCCATAGAGAATTTGAGCAAACATTATATGCTGGAAAAGGAACTCTTTGCATTTGACGGGCAACTGCTGTCGTTTCTCACAGGTTCCATTAGAGCATTAAGATGACAAGAGTTTTTTTCACGAGGTAACTACGATTCGGCCTGAAGTAGTGGACATGTTTTACAATGGCAAGTTAGTCAATAAAAGACATTATGCCATTGTAGAAGGAAAAAAAGATAAACTACATACCAAAGGTAATCAATGCGTTATACAAATTGAAACAACTCGAGGTAGGGAAATCGATTTTCAAAGATCCATCATCTCACGACATGCTAGACGCATGAGATACAGTAGCTTAGTCTAGTACAACATGGGATGTAACCCTAATCGGGAAGTATCAACTATTCCTGTGCAATCTAAAATCACCAGCAAGTGCTTGGTTGGTGTTCGTTAAAACGAAGTTGATGTCCACGCGCCACAGATAGTACGATTTCACTTGAAAGAATAATACTTTATTGTATAATGAAGACAATACCAGTGGATGTGGATGAAATAATTTGTGAATACAAAGAGACTTGGCTGCATCATCAGTTCGAAGCTAAGCCCTTCATGCATCTTATTGAAGGCTTTACTTGAAAGCATGTCAAGAATTGGAAAAGACCCCACAAGTTGCATGCATTTGAGATGGTATGTGCAACGCAACCAATTTAAGTCGCATTATAGCCATCCACAAAAACAAGGCCACGACCAATAAGTTAAAAACAAGAGATGAAGAGAGAATAAAAGTTGGCCATAAAGTGGATGCAAAAGAAAAAGAAAGAGAAGAAGGAGAAGAAGAGGTAGAAGAAATAGAAGACAAGGAAAATCCTCTTAAGCAAAAGAGGCGTGGCGAGGGGGAGGGCTGTAGATCCAAGAAAAAAAACTTTGAAGGCCAAGGACTCTAGGAAACCACAGCCTCTCACTTTCTGTAAACTCCTTGCCGCTACCCCAACCAAGTCCTCACCAAAGTCCGCCTCGCAAGCCTGCCAATCCAAATCCCTCAAATCCAAATCGCCAATCTCTCCCCAAATCCAAATTGATTCATCTCTTTCATGGTGGAAACCTGACAACTCTCGTACCTTAGTACAATTTGACCTAGTTAGCCAAATCAAATCTACTGGACATGAAAATCCAGACTAGGAGGAATATCAGGACCCTTTTATTGATCTTAACGCGACTAGTGATGACACATTCAACAAGTGAAAAGATGGGGCGTTGGCCCAAACTTGTCCCAAAAAAGGAACGAAGTTCTTGAGCAGGTGATTGATGACCCACTCCACATGGAGAAAGAAACAATCTATAAGGAAGTTGGCGAGACACACCTCTCTTCACTGCCTAAAGAAACAGTAGAAGCTTTAATGCAAGACGATAAGAGTAAAGAAGCAGTAAAGGAAAAGGACGAAGAAGTTTTTGACGAGGATTATATCTTCTATTTCATAAATCACCCACGTATGCAAATGATTGGACAATGGATTTGAAGATATGATCCAGTGCCATAGTATGCTTCCAAAGATGCATTTTCAGAGTCAAAAGCAGTTGAGTGACTTAGAACTTAAAGTAGACAATGCAAATGCAAATTTCGAGGCACAAATAGAACAACTCAATGAGAAAGTCACAGAGCTTATAACGCAAAATGAAAAGTGTAAAGCCTAACAAATTAAGATTGTTTTTGAAGTTATTTATTTTAGCTCTGTTTAGTTAAATTTCATTTATTGGAAATTATTTTAAAGATTAATTGATTTTGTGAACATTGGAATTAATTAAATAATTTAGATGTTAGTTAATTAAACTGAAGAGTGAAAATTTTGTTGAAGATTTGATAATATATATGTGTGTATATATATAAGTATGAAAAAAAGAAAAGATAATTATATTGGTTAAAATATAATTATTTGTAAAAGTGTATTTATTTTTGGAAATGAAAAAGAGATCAAAGTTGATTTGATGGGAATTAAATGAGGAAAGAGGAAGATTTGATTTGTTTTGGAAAATAAATGAATAACTATGTATCTATGTATATATATATAATATTTAGTAAGGATATATGTGAAAAATAATTGAGGAAGAAAGAGAAATTTAGAGTTGGTTATTTGAAAAAAGAAAAGGAAAATTGATAATTATATACTTGAATATAATTATTGGAAAAAATTTAACATCCCAAATTTGTACGGTGCTTTTATCGATTATCTGAAGTTATTTGAGAGTCATCTTAAGATTTGAAGTTAAAATTGAATTATTGAATTAAGATAATTCATGTTGGAATTTACGAAATTTGAAAATAAGTGATTTATTAGAGAAGATTTTGTTGGAATTCACATCAATATATTTGTGAAATTAAGATTTTGATATCAATCTCAACTTTATTGTATTTTGTTAATTAACTTAAATATTTAAAGAATATCAATTCAATAAAAAAAAATGGTACAATTTTAACAAATTACCATGAATTGATTACAACAATTAACAAACTATAAGAACTATTTGATTAAATTAAAAATTAGTGAGGGTCGTAAGTTCAACAAACCTAGAGGGGGTCATCTTATCATAATCCTAGGTTTATCATAACACTAGGTTATCATAACTCTAACCCTTCATAACTCAACCCTTCCCCAAAACACACCCTAAGATTTTATGCACTGAAGAAATTTATTGATGAAAGATAATGAGAATAAAAATATATGTATATATTAGTGTTGTATATCCTAAAAGGAAAAGAAAATAGTAATGATTATTGTGATTATTATTATTTGGGTTTATAAATAACTTTTAAATGTTTAAATTGAAAATAAAAGAAAAAAGAAAAGGTTTTTCATCTTCATCACTAAGATAACCTTCTGTCGCTGCCTCACCAATTTTGGTTAAGATTGGTCCTTATGGAAAAGCTTGAAGATTTAAGTGATGAAAATTTCTCATCAAGGTTGAATTGGTTTCAACCTCAATTTTGGGATCGAATTAATTGAAGAATTTTTACTATCAGCTAGAGAGTATTTTGTTTGGTTAATCTCACGTAGGGGATTCTACTACTGGCCCTTCGAACATAAAATTAAGAGCTTGCATGTATTTTTTCTTTTGCATTGATGTAGCTAAGATGCGTAATGTGTTTATGTTGATGACTAATATTGATGACTGATATGTTATGACGCATGATATGTAATCATTTAAGGATCAATGTTATGATTGATATTCATGTCATGTTTATGATGTTGCTACATGCTTTGGACTGGAGTTCGTTGGGTAACTTTGTTTGTTGAGCTTTTTACTCCATATGTATTGTGATCCTATCTGTGGGCTCACTTACACGATAAGGACAAAACCACTCGTACGATTTTGGGGGTGTACCTATGGATCACATGCACGATTAGAGGACAGTTTTACTGTGTATACGACGTCAGTTGCACGATAACGGGTGTGTTCCGACGATACCACTCGCACAACTAAGAGTATACCTATTTATTACAAACATGTTTATGAAGTGTGTACCTGCGATCACTCGCACAATAAGAGGTGTCCATATAGGTCACTCTCACGATAAATAATGTTTGTATGGTTTCACTTGCTAAGTGTGTATCTACAATCACTCGCACGGTAAGGGGTGTTCCTACGGGTCACTTGCACGATAAGGGGTGTTCGTATGATCTCACTCGTCCAGGTGCTCCATTGGATGCATGACACTATTATTATGTTTTTAACGAGAAGTTAACAGATCACCTAACGGGACCAATAGAGGGTCCCTTACTGAGTATATTTATATACCCACTCTTTTTTATGTTTAATATTTCAGAAAAAGGTATAGGATTGTAGAAGGGTACTAATAACGGGACCAATAGAAGGGTCCATGACATGTCATATGGGACTCAGTTTTGCGTTCGCGCCTACGTATCAATTTTTCAGTATTTTGGTTTTAGAAACCTTATATAAAGTTTGGTCTCATTTGTTTATCTTTATTTCTTAAAAAAAAAATGTTAGTACCTGCGAGTCACGTTTTGATGAAATTATTTTTATTGGTTTATTGATTATTATGTCTTCGAACGTTTATTGATGCTAAAAAAATGTTAGTACCTGCGAGTCACGTTTTGATCAAATTATTTTTATTGGTTTATTTGATTTTTAAGTCTTCAAACATTTATTGATATTAAAATTTTAGTTTTTCCTTTTTCAAAAAGTGTATTTTGATATTTATCTATTTGAGTAATGACTTTAGCTTAGCTTAAAAGTTCGGGCTGTTACAAAAAGCTCCAACAATGAAATATGGTCCTAAAAGACAAAATAGAAAGGCTAACGGGTTTAGTTGAAGAACTGGCCAGGAGAAATGATACATAATTGAATGCTTTGCTCAAATATCAACACTTACTGATGTGTTGTCTTGCCACCTCAGGTTCCACCTAATTTAACACAGCCCCTTTCGCTTTTTGATCTGACGATACGAAGAATGATTAATGCACTGAAGGGCTTAAAGCCCTTTGCAGCAGAAGATTTTACAGTGATCTTAGATTAATTTAATTGGAAACTTAAAAATATCGTACATTGGTAATAGTTACAGAAACAATTTTCTAATTGAGGCTAAACGTGCTTTAAAATTATAGATTAGAGAAAGAAAAACTTACGTATTTTGACGCCTCTGAATCTACTAAAACTCCAAATTGGAGAAGAACCACCCGTTAAAGAACTTCCTATCCTCTAAGATAAGATTGATTTGTGGAAACCAATTAGAATGGAAAAATCTTTTGAGAGAATCTCTAAAGAATTCGCAAGAGACAAAGGCTTAAATTGAAAAAACATGTTTTCTTATGTGTATTTAAAACTCCGTCTTATTCAGGAAGTTGGAGAAAATAATGAGATTCTATTAATTTGAAAATCTTAAATTAATAAAGATATTAAATTAACTAATTAACTTGTTTATTAATTATATTAAATTAATATTTCATTTAAATCATATTTAATGAATATCTATCGCATAATTTATAGTTTTTATTTAATTAAATCATTAAACAAAACTATTAATTATTAATTAATAGTTAAATTAAATATCTTATATTTAATTTAATTCAAATTTGAATCATATTGAAATATAAATTTCTCTCATAACCTATAGTTTTAATGTGTATCATATATGCATTAAATTTTAACCTATAGTTTTAATATGAAATCTAATTCACATTAATTTAATATTTGAACTCATTCATATATTTGATCTCTCATAAATTAATTTTGAATCATATCCGGAATTAAATTTATATAATAAAGTTTAATTAAATATAAATTTTATATTATAATGTATGACCATACATTATACTAATTTTCAAAGTAAATTTGAACCTTTCAAATTATGACCAATATAAATAAATCTCATTACCCTTTACGAACTAGGAAGGGAACCTAATGGACCTACATATAAGAAGCTACAACGTATGAGATTAAGCTAAACTCATTAACCACATTAATCAATATTTCATAATTGTGTGTACACTTCACTAAAGACTCACAATTGAACTCTTTTCAATGTAAATATATTTCTGTGTCCATAGATATAGACCAATAATAGTAAGTTATTCATTCACAAGTGTTCGTAACACTAGCTGGGTCAAATTACCGTTTTACCCCTGAGTTACTTTTAGTCCTTAAATACTAGTGCTCCTATAATAAACAACATGTTTATGATCTAACCAATAAATAGAAATCCTCTCTCGTGCCATATAGAAGGTAGAGCCATTTGTTCAAGTCCTGGAGATACCATTTAAGGGACAACTCATCCACTTACCCTAAAGTTGAGGATGAGTCAATTCCATCTTGTGGGATTATGTTTTCAGCTTTCCACTCGGTCTTATCCTAAAAATGATAAGCATATTAAGTCGTCAATCTAGCCACTATCATCCGTACAAATCAAAGGGCAATCTCTTACAAACAGGAGTTGATAATACACTCACGATTAAGACTAAGTTACCTAGGTCATCCTAATGAAATAGAAACTCAATTCATTGACAGAGTTACATCTACTGGTTACTATTTCATGGTATAGTTTGATGCAAACTCATTGCATAAGATACCCTCACTCGCATGTCACCTACGCGAACACGTTGGATCATTGCATTTGTATCAAGTACAAAGTGAGCCTTATCCATAGTGTTACTAGGATAAGGTATCCAACCTTATTCCTATACTATAGACCCTTTAAGCTTATCTCGAATATTGATCCCTGTATGTCTCTACATCTTGTTCAAGAATCATCAAGCAGATTAGGGTGTTAGGTTATTGGATTTAGGTTATTAAGACAAAACTAATAATAAAAACAATAACACTTATTGAAATAATAATAGTAACATTTTATTAATAAAGGTTAATGGATTTTATTTACTATCTATGATGACTTGTGTGGATTTATGCGGCATAAGGGCCGTGTCATCTTACCTTGCGTCTAAGGAGCTGGTTGGAAAGCAGATTGCTTCTTAACGCAAAAGGCTCCATTTTGGGGAAAGACGAGTATCACACCACGGTTGGTAAGGACTAGCCCAGGAGGTGAGAGAACCAAAGGATTTAGTCAAGAAAAGGAAGCCCTAAGCATTGTTATTTGGATGGGTCATTGTACATCTGAGGTAATGGAAGAAGTGGAGTCTTCACCCTCGAAGCACCCAGCCTTAAGGAGAAGCATTGGGTAGCAAGAAAGACCTAAGGTGCATTGCTACACGATGAGGTCAGTAAGCTAGGTGTTGCAGTCAGAAAAGTTGTGTTAGGCAAGAAGGGTCTAACATTATGTCAAGTTTAGTTTGTTGTAAGGAAAAGTCTAAAGTGCATTATATAAAAGTGTTAAGTTAATAAAGTGAAGTTTTGTACTTATTCCGCTGTATTATCTCTGTCTATCACATAATTTGATAATTAATAAAAGGCTTATTTTGTTGCATCCCGCTTCCTCATTTAAAGGAAGTTGACGTTTAAGATGTGCAAAAAGAGATAAGTTATTTCTCTTACTAGACGTTTAATGCGTTGCCTCGCGAGAAGTACGCGATAAAGGTATATCGGAGCATAAGAGCAACAACTTTTTGGGACGAGGCGTGACAGGTGGTATCAAAGCATATGTTTCTTCAGAGAAGAAGAACAAAAGCTTAAGGCAAGGTTAAGTGGTGTGAGACCATGTGGTATAAGAACATAAGTTCTTCGGAAGGAGCAACAGTTTGACAAGAGGTTGCCAATAGCTTCAGAGTATAAATTTCATGGGATGTAAAGAGTTGAAACTTAAAACAGTTTATTCAAGAGGATAAATTGAGAGCTCAATAGGTTAGAACTATTCAAGTTGAAGCTACGATGAGGAAGTTTGATGTAAGTTAGTGTTCGCACGAGATTTCCGGAGAAATTTAATTCGTGGACTTGAACTTGGGTTGATGTTGTATTTTTGTTGATTTGATGCGATGCGGTTCAATCTCTAGAATTTGATCCTCTGATTCTCTCTCAACTGTATGTCTACGCTTGATTTGGAGGAAGCGGAGCACGTGATGTTCTTGAAGTTTGTTGAACGTCTACGCTTGATTTGGAGAAGCGGAGCACGTGATGTTCTTGAAGTTTGTTGAACGTCTACGCTTGATTTGGAGAAGCGGAGCACGTGATGTTCTTGAAGTTTGTTGAACGTCTACGCTTGATTTGGAGAAGCGGAGCACGTGATGTTCTTCAAGTTGGTTGAATGCTTACGCTTGATTTGAGGAAGCGGAGCACGTGATGTTCTTGAAGTTGGAGTCTTGGAAGAAAGTTTGTATCTTCAAAGCAGCTTCAATCTTCGAGGGTGGTCAACTTCAGAAGTTAGGGAGTCTTCTAGCTCTTGGAAGAATTCTCTCTAGATCTTCTAGAGTCAAAATTTTCCAACCCCTGCAAATGAGGAGAATTCCTCTATTTATAGAGTTCACTGGTGGGCTTTATGGGTTTGAACTTGGTTGGTCCATGGACCAGACCCATGGGCTCAACCATATGGACTTAGGTTATATTTAGTCTTTGGGCTCAATTAAGCTTATTTTTTTTGGCTTAATTGAACTAAAATGATTAACTTAATCCAACGATTAATATGAAAACATGTGGCATTATTAGAATGACCAATTTATTTATTTTAACTCTTTAATTTGGGGCATGTGTCAATTTTAATTAGTCCCAAATTTAATTATTTGTACTTTTCATCATTAACTTAATAAATGATGTGGCAACTTGTGATTGGTCTCAAAATTTCTTATTCAACAAATGCCCCCTTTTCGAGATTTATGCACGTATATGGGTGAATGAATCTCGGAAAAGATAAATTTGAAGTCAAAGTACGAGCCTTTTTTTTTTTTTTTTTTACTCAATTCAGCATATCAAATTAATCAAACTATGAATTTAGTACGTGAGTTTGATTTAAATTTAAAATAAGGGTTGGAATATGACCAAACCTTAAAAAAAATTCAAAGTTTTATTTCCCACTTAATTTTATTTGAGGGGAAAAAAAAATTAATATGATGATTTTTTTTTTTAAAGTAAAATTTGGAATATAACCAAAATTTTAATTTTGAAATAAGGATAAGGTTTCTACCGTACCTTAATTTATCTTAGGGATGCATAAGAATTTGGAATGACCAATTTTAACTTGAGATAAAAAAATCAGGTCCTCAATCTTAGGTAAAGTTGGATTTATGGCTCCGATTTAAATTCATGATAAAAAGGAGGTCATATATGCAAGTTAATTTAACTTGAATTTTGAAATTGAGAATATTTATATATATATATGTATATATTTTTAAAAATGTTGAAATTTTTAAATATTTTAAATATCTCAATAAAAGTTAAACTTGAGATTTATCCAAAAAAAAAGAAATAATTTAAAATAAAATAAGATAATTGGATTATCTTTTCTTTATATATATATATTTTTTAAAAATCATTCCTATTCCTTTTAGGAATTGGATTTGTTTTTTTTTAAAAAAATAATTAAATATCATTCCTAATCCTTTTAGGAATTGGATTTGTTGGGCTTATAAATAGACTCATACCCTACTCACTTATACCTCATCCAACGCTTATTCCTCATCAAATCGGCAGAAAGGTATAGAAAACTTTTCTTCTCCCTTTCTCTTTTTTTTTCTCTTCTTTTTTTTTTTTGTGTGTGTGTGTGTGTTTTTTTTTTTTTTCTGTTTTGTTTTGTTTTTTGTTTGTTTTTTTTTTTTTTTGTGTTTTTGTTTTTGTTTTTGTTTTTTTTTTTTTTTTTGCAGGAATGACTTTGTCGAGCTTCTTCTAGGGACGATCGGGCTTCTGCCGTCAGATCTATCGCCCTAGTAGGAGAGATCGACTCTGTCATCGTCGGGCTTCGATCTTCGTTTGCAGAAATGACTTTGTTGAGCTTCTTCTAGGGACGATCGGGCTTTTGCCGTCAGATCTATCGCCCTAGTTGGAGAGATCGACTCTGTCATCGTCGGGCTTCAATCTTCGTTTGCAGAAATGACTTTGTTGAGCTTCTTCTAGGGACGATCGGGCTTTTGCCGTCAGATCTATCGCCCTAGTAGGAGAGATCGACTCTGTCATCGTCGGGCTTCGATCTTCGTTTGCAGAAATGACTTTGTTGAGCTTCTTCTAGGGACGATCGGGCTTTTGCCGTCAGATCTATCGCCCTAGTAGGAGAGATCGACTCTGTCATCGTCGGGCTTCAATCTTCGTTTGCAGAAATGACTTTGTTGAGCTTCTTCTAGGGACGATCGGGCTTTTGCCGTCAGATCTATCGCCCTAGTAGGAGAGATCGACTCTGTCATCGTCGGGCTTCAATCTTCGTTTGCATAAATGACTTTGTTGAGCTTCTTCTAGGGACGATCGGGCTTTTGCCGTCAGATCTATCGCCCTAGTAGGAGAGATTGACTCTGTCATCGTCGGGCTTCGATCTTCGTTTGCAGAAATGACTTTGTTGAGCTTCTTCTAGGGACGATCGGGCTTTTGCCGTCAGATCTATCGCCCTAGTAGGAGAGATCGACTCTGTCATCGTCGGGCTTCGATCTTCGTTATCACCAATTGAGCTTCTTCGTTTTTTTTTCTTCTTCTTCTTATTCTTCTTTCTTTTTGTTTTTTCTTCTTTTGCTTCTTTCTTTTTTGTTTTCTTCTTCTTCTTCTTTCTTTTTTTTTTTTTTGTTTTTCTTTCTTTTTGTTTTTGTTTTTTTTTTTTCTTTTCTTCTTTCTTTTTGTTTTTTTTTTTCTTTCTTCTTCCTTCTTTCTTCTTCATCATTTTCTTCTTTCTTCTTCTTGCTTCTCCTTTTTTTTTTCTTTCTTTCTTGGTTGTGGTACTAGGGAGAAGATGAAGATGAATCATCTAGCTTGCGACACCTTAGAGCTGATGAAAATGAATTCCATCGGCCGGGTTGCGACACCTGTTAGATGATAAAGATGAATACTCTCAGCTACGACATATAGGAGAAGATGAAGATGAATCCTCTCGGCTATGACATATGGGAGGAGATGAAGATGAATTCTCTTCAGTTGCAGCACTTGGAAGAAGATGAAGATGAATCCTCTCAGCTATGACATATGAGAGAAGATGAAGATGAATCCTCTCGGCTATGACATATGAAAGGAGATGAATCCTCTCGACTATGACATATGGGAGGAGATGAAGATGAATCCTATTCAATTGCAGCACCTGGGAGAAGATGAAGATAAATCCTCTCGGCTATGACATATGGGAGAAGATGAAGATGAATCCTCTCGGCTATGACATATGAGAGAAGATGAATCATTTTCGATTGCAGCACCTGGGAGAAGATGAAGATGAATCTTCTCAGCTATGACATATAAGAGAAGATGAAGATGAATCATCTTTGATTGTAGCACCTAGAAGAAGATGAAGGTGAATCCTTCCGGCTACGACATATGAAAGAAGATGAAGATGAATTCTCTTTGGTTGCAACTCCTAAAAGAAGATGAAGATGAATCTTCTTTGGTTGCGACACCTGAAAGAAGATGAAGGTGAATCTTCTCGGTTGCGACTCTTAGGAGAAGATGAAGATGAATCTTCTCAGTTGCAATTCCAATGAGAAGATGAAGATGAATCCTCTCGGTTGTAGCACCTAGAAGAAGATGAAGGTGAATCCTTCCGGCTACGTCATATGAAAGAAGATGAAGATGAATCCTCTTTGGTTGCAGCACCTAGAAGAAGATAAAGATGAATCTTCTTTGGTTGCGACACCTGAAAGAAGATGAAGGTGAATCTTCTCAGTTGCAATTCTTAGGAGAAGATGAAGATGAATCCTCTCGGTTGCAACACATAGGAGAAGACAAAGATGAATCCTCTCACTTGCGACACCTTAGAGCAGATGAAGATGAATCATCTTCGGTTGTTACACCTGAGAGAAGATGAAAATGAATCTTCTTGATTGCGACTCCTAGGTGAAGATGAAGATGAATCATCTCGGTTGTAACACATGGAGGAAGACAAAGATGAATCCTCTCACTTGCGACACCTTAGAGCAGATGAAGATGAATAATCTTCGATTGCAAAACTTAGAAGAAGATGAAGATGAATCCTCTTCGGTTGCAATAAGCTGAAGATGAAGCAGAGGTTAAAGCTTTAGCATTGCATGCATCTTCTTCAAGAGGCAGAAACGATGTTACACTGTCGTTTTCATCTTGGAGAGGCGAAGGCAGAGCTGCCCGATCGTCGTCCTATCAAAGTTGTACCATCGTTATCCTCTCAAAGAGCTGGAGCTGCAGCATCGATGAAGCCTTCAAACTTGAATATAAGGAATCATCAATGAAACTTTTATGCTTGAATTTGAGGGATCATTAATGATGCCTTTGAGCTTGATTTTGAGATTCTCTTTTTTTTTTCTTTTTACATGCACTCAACTTGTACATAGTCTTTGCACGGAGTTTGTACATCTTCAATTTATTTCATCTCATTGTTACTAAAGATGAACATCTTGAATTTAGGGATTTGCCCCCAATTTGTTATGATTTCTTAGTGGAGATGAACACCCTTTGAAGAAAAGAATTAACTCACGACGTAGTTCAAGGTTTTTTTTTTTTTTTTTATAATGGTGGACTGAACTTAAAGTTTTCTTTAAGTTGCCTACGTACCCTTTATAATGTAGGGATCAAGTCATAACGTAGTTCAACTTTTTTTGCTGGACTGGGCTTAAGGTTTTCCTTAAGCTGCCTACGTACCCTTTATAATATAGGGATCACGTCATAACGTAGTTCAATTTTTTTTTTGCTGGACTGGGCTTAAGGTTTTCCTTAAGCTGCCTACGTACCCTTTATAATATAGGGATCAAGTCATAACGTAGTTCAACTTTTTTTTTGCTGGACTGGGCTTAAGGTTTTCCTTAAGCTGCCTACGTACCCTTTATAACATAGGGATCAAGTCATAACGTAGTTCAATTTTTTTTTTTTTACCTAACAAAATTAAGCATAAAATTTTTTAAGAAATTTACCATTGATTGGGCCAATTCGTAGTCCGTCTTGATCAACGATCTTGTATGCGCCATTTGTATAAACTTCTTTAACAATGTAAGGTCCATCCCATTTAGGTGTGAACTTATTTCCTGTATGCCTTGTTGTGATGATCGGTCTCCTTACGGCAAGTACTAGATCACCGACTTGAAAGGAGCGAGGTTTAACGTGTTTATCAAAAGCTTTGGACATTCTCGCTTGATAACATTCCAATGCTTGCTGAGCCTCTAATCGCTTTTCGTCAAGTGCTTCTAATTCTTGAAGACGTAACTTCACATTATCTTCGGTAGTCAATCCCTCTTGTACTGCCATTCTTAGTGACGGAATTTCCCTTTCGAGAGGAAGGACAGCCTCCACACCGTAAACAAGCGAATATGGTGTAACCCCTGTAGGGGTGCGATGAGTCGTTCGATAAGCCCATAATGCCTCGCCGATCTTTTCTTGCCAATCCCTCTTTGACTTGGAGACAATTTTCTTTAAAAGATTACACAATGTTTTGTTGAATGCTTCTGCTAGTCCATTCGCAGCTGCGTTGTACATGGATGACTTATATTGCTTGAATTTGAATTTTTCACATAACTTGTCCATCATACTATTGGAGAATTGCTTTCCATTATCCGTCACGATTCGATGTGGAATACCGTATCGATAGATGATGTGTGTTCGAATAAAGTCTGCCACGTTCTCCTTCTTGGCTTCTCTCAAGGAAATGGCCTCAGCCCACCTTGAAAAATAGTCTGTTGCTGCTAGGATATAAGAATGTCCTGCTGATGATTTTGGTGTAATGGGGCCAACCAGATCGAGTCCCCAAGCCTCAAAAGGCCAAGAAGCCACAGTTGGATGAAGAGGTTCTGGAGGTTGGTGTATGAAGTTTGCATGGTATTGACAAGGCTCACACTTCTTCACATAGTCTATTGAATCTTGGATCATCTTAGGCCAGTAGTAGCCCATTCTTCTTAGCTGGAATTGAAGCTTTGGTCCCGATTGATGTGCTCCACAAACACCTGCATGTACTTCCTTTAGAGCTTTTACCGAATCTTCCTTTCCGAGACATCGAAGGAAGAGCCCTTCAAGAGAACGGCGATATAAAGTTCCCTTGTAATAAATGAAGTGTGCTGCCCTTCTTCGTATCTCAATTTTATGACGAGAATCCTTTGGAAGCTTTCCATGTTCAAGATACTCTATGATGGGTTGACGCCAATCTTCTTCATCAATCAAATAGGATGTTGCCATGTTCACTTCCTGACATTCAGGCCTAACTGGGGGTATAATCCATCGTTGACAAAGTGGTATGTTCAGAGTTACATCATCTGGCATGGTCAAGGCCGTGGCTAAATTTGCCAATGCATCCGCTCTCTTATTTTCTACTCTAGGGACATGTTCTAACATCACATTATCAAACTTTTCCATCAATTGTCGAGCATAAGCAAAATATGGCTTCAAGTCTTCATGTTTCACGTCATATTGAAGCGAGAGTTGATTGATTATCAATTTTGAATCACCATAGACCTCTATGAATGACACTCCGATTTCTAATGCTATTTGAAGGCCAATTATCAAAGCCTGATATTCAGCCACATTGTTTGAACACAATTCGGAAAGTGCAAAGCTATAAGGCAACATATGCTTCTCAGGAGAAATGAGGACAATGCCTGCCCCCGCACCACTTCTTCGAGCTGCACCATCGAAGTACATAGTCCAAGGTTCCATAACTTCTGTGAAGAAAACCTCATCGTCTGGTAGGTCATCACATAACTTCCAATCCGAAGGAATTGGGTGGTCTGCTAAAAAGTCTGCTAGCGCTTGTCCTTTTATCGCCTTTTGGGGAATATAGACAATGTCATATTGTTGGAGTAGAACCGCCCATTTGGCTAAGCGTCCAGCGATGATTGGCCTGGATAGAACATACTTTATAGGGTCTGCTTTTGCCACTAGATGAACCGTGAAGGCCTGCATATAATGCCTCAACTTATCAATGGCAAAGAAAAGTGCAAGACACATCTTTTCGATAGGAGAATAGTTAACTTCAGCCCCAATTAATGTTCTGCTTAGATAGTAGAGAGAACGCTCCTTTCCCTTTACCTCTTCTTGTGCCAGTAATGCTCCTAAGGACCTTTCTTGTGCAGCAATGTACAATATTAGTGGTTTGTCAGGTACTGGAGCTCCCAGCACTGGGGGAGTAAGCAAGTATTTCTTTATGCTATCAAAAGCGTTCTGACAAGCTTCATCCCACACAAAATTTTCTCCTTTTCTCATCAACTTTTGAAAAGGTTGACACCGACCGGCCAAGTTAGAGATGAACCTTCGGATGTAAGCCAGTCGTCCTTGGAGACTTCTTAGGTCATGCAAACTTTTAGGTCTTGACATCTTCTGAATGGCATCAATCTTGGACTGGTCTATTTCGATCCCTCGATGCCTTACAATGAAGCCAAGAAATTTTCCTGAAGTTACACCAAACGCACACTTGAGAGGGTTCATCCTTAGCTGATATTTTCGCAAGCGATCAAACACGACTTTTAGATCCTTCAAATGGTCTTGTCGTCTCTTTGTTTTGACTACAAGATCATCAACATAACATTCAACATACCTGTGCAACATATCATCAAACACTTTCTGCATGGCACGTTGATAAGTAGCGCCGGCATTTTTCAATCCAAAGGGCATCACCTTGTAACAGTATATTCCCTTTGGAGTTCTGAAAGCTGTCATTTCTTCATCTGAGAGGGCCATCCGTATTTGATTATATCCAGACGACCCATCCATAAACGACAACGCCTCGTGTCCAGTAGTTGCATCAACCATGATTTCGGTGATGGGCAAGGGAAAATCATCTTTAGGGCATGCATTATTCAGATCGCGAAAGTCTACACAAACGCGAAGTTGTCCATTTTTTTTTCTAACAGGGACAATGTTTGCTATCCACGTTGGATATTTGACCTCGCGAATGAATCCTGCTTCGATCAACTTGTTGACTTCCACCTCGATTTGAGGGATAAGCTCCGGTCGAAAACGTCGTTGTGCTTGTTTAATCGGTCGATATCCAGGTTTAATTGCAAGATGATGGACTGCTACTTTTGGGTCAAGTCCTGGCATCTCCTTGTACGACCACGCAAAGATGTCCCTGTATTCGGTGAGCAAACTCATATATTTATCCACCTCTTCATTAGAGAGGGACGCACTAATGAAAGTCGGACGTGGTTCCTCTATTGTACCAAGGTTCACCTCTTTTAGCTCGTCTACAGTAGATTGGCCACCATCCTCTAAACTTTGTGGGGCATTTTCTGCGTCTTCTTCATGAGTTCCAGTCTCTGATTCCTCAATAATGGTGATGTGATGACATGAAGTTTCACATTCCCCTTGTTCCGACCCTTCTTTTTCAGGATTCGTTAGTATAACATCATGTCTTTTTACCTTTAACGAACCTTGACTTGTATTGAGAGTAACAAAAGTTTTTCTTTTCATGCGAGAAGGAACGTTGCTATGAATTTCTCCATTTTCCTTTGTCTCGCAAGGAAACTTCTTACTACGATAATTATCGACATCTGTATGCTTAATTCGACGCCAAACTTTCACACGAGACATTGGTTCCTTCTTCTTTGTATCTATGTTGGAATCAATGTTGTCGTGTGATCCTTTATCCCCGAGATGATTAAAAATCGGAGCACGGGGTGCTTGTACATTTTTCTTTTTAGACACACCTAGCCTTTCAAAGGCTGATGGTCTTGTAGTTGTCAAGGCATGGCATGTGCTTTCTTCCTTTATGGGAGTCGTAGTTAGCCTTCGAAAGACCGAATGTCTCTCAAGGTTTGGTACTGACTGGAGCCTTTCTCTTTCTGCCTCTGTCATGCTTAGCCTTTCAAATACTACGGGACGTGCAACAGATGGTCTAATTCGATCAAATACTGAGATTCTCTGATTATCACCTTCTTTTACGTCAGTATTGTCATCCTCCTCTATAGTTATATGATTGATGTCAACCACTTTTTCCTTCCCCTTTTTAGTTATACGGATCGGTTCTGGCGACTTGTATCCGAGTCCTTTTCTCGACACGGGTATAGAATGTCCTTCCCGTAGAAGCTTCTTTTGAGTTGAGGAGAGCTCAGGTCGGTCATGAATTTCCAAGCTTTTAAACTCGGTGTGAGCTGTGAAGTCATAACCTGCTTTCGCCATCAATTTGTAAGCCTTGGGGTCGAATCCGTCTTTCGTTCGCCTTTGGGGCAAGTTTGCTTCCACCAGATCTACCTTTACCTCTTGCTTCGCTATCTTAGTTAGTGGTGTAGTGAAGCTTTCTTTTATGATTTCGATGTCACCAACTTTCAAACCTTTTGGAGACTCCATGAATGGTGATTCGCCTTTCTTGCGCCTTGACAGAGGGACATAACGCAAAACTGGTGTGTTTGCAGCATTTTCATCCTTCAAGATCATACCCTTTGTGTTGCTAGTGTATGCTTCACCCTTTCCAGAGTTAAAGGTTCTCGCACTTTCATGTGGTTCTGTGGTTGCGAGTGATTTCAATTGTGAATTATCTTCTCCTTTTGTAAGAGGGGTTTCTGCAGGCAAAACTTCTAAAATATTATTATTCTTTGAATAAAACTTTGCATCTGCGAAGTGAGACTCAGCTTCTGAGAATGGATTAGAGTCGGCTTCAACCTTCTTTACACCGTCCTGATAAAATTTGAAGCACTGATGCAGTGTTGAAGTTACTACTCCGTTTCCATGAATCCAAGGACGCCCTAGTAACAACTTGTAAGTAGTCCTTGAGTCTATGACATGAAACAATGCACTGGCCTTTAGGTCGCCAATTATGAGTTCTAACCGTATCATGCCTATTGCTCTTTGGCTACCTTGGTTAAAACCTTGAATTACTAGCTTGCTATTTGAGAGCTCGTCCATCAAGATGCCTAATTGCCACATAGTCGACTTTGGCATTATGTTGACAGCTGAGCCATTATCAATGAGGATTCGATCGACTCTCTGTTCTCGAACGTATCCAGAAACATACAAAGGTCTATTATGAAGTTTAGATCCCAACAACAAATCCTCATCTGAGAAGTCTATAGACATACAATAAGAACCACTCTCATATGTCATAGTCGGAGTACTCGAACTTGATGCTCTTGAATTTAGCAATGCATCAATAAGGATGGTTTTGGTCTCTTGAGGAAGTGATAATAGATCCTCTACATTAAACCTTGAAAGGTCTTTTGATACTCCCTCTCCTTCTAGTGATCTTGGAGGGATTATTTCTTCCTCCGTTGTGTTGATAGCATGACACGCAACGACTTCTGGGTCTTCATCCTGATGATCACAAAGGAAGCTTTTTGGAAGGAAGTCTGCCAAGGTCACTAAGCGTTGAGGTCGAGAGAAATTCATGTCTTCATTATGTACGAGCTTAAGCTTATGAGTCTTCTTCTTTTTCTTATTCTTTTGAGTCTTATTTCCTCTTCTATAGTTTTGGTAAGAGCGAGACTCTCTTTGGGTCGGGATCGACTGTCTTTTCTTTCGGTGGGTCACCACTATCCACCCTTCATCGTCTTCTTCAATTGGTCTTTTCTCTCCTTGAGGATCCTCGTATGAGATTTCCTGAAAGAATTGGACAACTATAGGCTCAAAGGTCCCGAACTGGACCAAGCTTTTCCTTTGCTCAAAAATCAATCTCGACGAAGAAGCCTCAGACATTATCGTCACTTCAGCGTGGTTTGTTTGAGCTACTTCCTCCAAATCTAGCTCAATCCTTTTCTCACGAGCCAACCTTAGAATTAGCTCCTTCAGCACGAAGCATTTCTCTACTGGATGACTGATGACCCGATGATACTTGCAGTAATTGGGATCATCTACCTTTCCTGCTTGCTCAGGTCGTTTACATTCTGGCAGCTGGATCAGCTGCTTCTCTAGTAGTTGCTCTAGCATGTCAGCGATATCTGAATCAGGAAATGGGTAAACTTTTTCCTGCCTTTCTTTTAAAGTCAGACGTCGCCTTTCGCTTCCATCATCCTTCTTTTCAACCCTCGCTTCCTTTCCTTTGGAGAATTTCAGCGGGGTTGTGTTTACGACCATAGATTCTTTCAAGGTGCTTTTCACTATCTTTTCAGCACCTTTCATCTCTTTCTTATCTTTCTTTACTTCAGGAACAAGAAAATCTTTAGTTCCTCTACTGGCGATGCTCAACTCCATATCATGAGCTCGAGTTGCCAGTTCTTCAAATGTGCGGGGCTTTATTCCCTGCAAAATGTAGAGGAGTCCCCAGTGCATGCCTTGGGTGCACATTTCTACAGCCGACAGTTCGGTGAGCCGATCTTTACAGTCAAGACTTAGAGCTCTCCATCTATTGATGTAGTCGATGACTGGTTCTCCCTTTCTTTGTTTCGTATTTGTAAGCTCCATCATGCTTACAGTACGCCTGGTGCTGTAGAAGCGATTGAGAAACTCCTTTTCTAGTTGTTCCCAACTCTCAATGCTTTCTGGCTCCAGATCAGTATACCATTCAAAAGCATTTCCTTTCAAGCTTCGAACAAATTGTCTGACTAGTTGATCTCCTCTTGATCCTGCATTCTCACATGTTTCGACGAAGTGAGCAACGTGCTGTTTTGGATTGCCCTTTCCGTCAAACTGCTGGAATTTTGGAGGCTGATATCCAAGCGGCATTCTCAAGTTGTCGATTCTTTTGGTGTATGGTTTAGAGTACATGAAAGAAGTCTGAGATGGGCCTCCATATTGTGCTCTGATGGAGCTTGTGATCATATCTTGTAATTGTTGAACCGAGAGAGAAGCCACAGAAGTTGATTGTTGTTGTGGCTGATTTTCTTGTACCACGTTCTTCCCTTTGTCATCAACTTTAACGACAGGAGTTTGACTCGATTCAGCAGTTTCACGAGTCTGCATCTGCTCCTTTAAAGCTGCAATTTCGTGGTCTCGTTCATCAACAACCTTCATCAGGAGATTAATTTTTCTCTCCATCTCCGCCATGGCAGTCTCGACTGCTACATCAGCCATCATGACGGACATCACATCTGGGTGTGCTTCTTTCAGTGACCTGCTAGAGGCAGAATCATAATCATTATATAGAGGATTTTCCTTGATGACAATTCCAGCTTTAGGAGATTCCATCAATTGCTTCAGGATGCTCTGCGCGATGGCGGAACCTTGGTCTTGCCCTTGGATGATCCCCTTGGAACGACTACGGGTGATAGGTCCCGTGTAGGTGTCGCTTGCAGCTGAAGATTTGGATGCAGCTTTCTTTGATGCCATTGATTTGCTTGTAGATCTAGATGATGAGAGAGAGATGAGAGGTAGAGATGGTCCCACTGGGCGTGCCAATTTGTTCGCACGAGATTTCCGGAGAAATTTAATTCGTGGACTTGAACTTGGGTTGATGTTGTATTTTTGTTGATTTGATGCGATGCGGTTCAATCTCTAGAATTTGATCCTCTGATTCTCTCTCAACTGTATGTCTACGCTTGATTTGGAGGAAGCGGAGCACGTGATGTTCTTGAAGTTTGTTGAACGTCTACGCTTGATTTGGAGAAGCGGAGCACGTGATGTTCTTGAAGTTTGTTGAACGTCTACGCTTGATTTGGAGAAGCGGAGCACGTGATGTTCTTGAAGTTTGTTGAACGTCTACGCTTGATTTGGAGAAGCGGAGCACGTGATGTTCTTGAAGTTTGTTGAACGTCTACGCTTGATTTGGAGAAGCGGAGCACGTGATGTTCTTCAAGTTGGTTGAATGCTTACGCTTGATTTGAGGAAGCGGAGCACGTGATGTTCTTGAAGTTGGAGTCTTGGAAGAAAGTTTGTATCTTCAAAGCAGCTTCAATCTTCGAGGGTGGTCAACTTCAGAAGTTAGGGAGTCTTCTAGCTCTTGGAAGAATTCTCTCTAGATCTTCTAGAGTCAAAATTTTCCAACCCCTGCAAATGAGGAGAATTCCTCTATTTATAGAGTTCACTGGTGGGCTTTATGGGTTTGAACTTGGTTGGTCCATAAACCAGACCCATGGGCTCAACCATATGGACTTAGGTTATATTTAGTCTTTGGGCTCAATTAAGCTTATTTTTTTTTGGCTTAATTGAACTAAAATGATTAACTTAATCCAACGATTAATATGAAAACATGTGGCATTATTAGAATGACCAATTTATTTATTTTAACTCTTTAATTTGGGGCATGTGTCAATTTTAATTAGTCCCAAATTTAATTATTTGTACTTTTCATCATTAACTTAATAAATGATGTGGCAACTTGTGATTGGTCTCAAAATTTCTTATTCAACAGTGAGATTATATTTAGATAAACTCTATGACATCTATCTGTTTTGACTACAAACTTATCAGTTCGAATTAAAGTTGTTAGTTCAAATCTCCCAACCTCCGATTTAAAATAATTATTGGAAAAATATTCAATAAATCTATAATTAAATGAATTATTAATTAATTTCTCAAGCTATTATTCATTCATTTTAGATTGCCTAACTTATACAAATGTATTAGTTTTAAACCATTCATCACGTTTTCCCCTAACAATCATGTCAATACATATTTATACTTATTTATATATGAAATGATGTAATAATTCTTTGAACACACTAAAAAAAGAAAAACTATCACTATAGTTGCAATTATACTTGTAAAATTAAAAATTGAACTTTCAAATTTATTCAATATTTTAAAATTAGACCCTTAAATTTATATAATTATCTAAATTGGATTGATTGTTTATGTTTGAGAATTTAATTTTATTGTTTGTTGGTCCAATTTTAACACATTTACAAGTTTAGGAATTCAATTGTCATTATTAAAAGTTTGAGGGTATAATTGCAACTAACTAGCCATGGTTGCAATTTGTATTTTTTAATAACAAAAGTTATATATTTAAAATTAATAAACTAGCTTTTGAAAAAGCTACAATTTTCTTTAAAATACTTAATTAAAAAGAGGTTCATGATTGATTTTTGTTTTAAGGAGTTCATGATTGGATTTCATTTGTTGTTAGATTAAATAATTAAATGAACATTTACAGTATGTGATGTATGCATTATATTTTTCTTTTAATTTTTGTATTCCGGGTGTGTCTCGTTTTTATCTGATTCTTTAATTTTGAATTCATAATGCGTATGATTTCAAATAATAAATTAATATAATACAAAATCATTTCGTTTTATAAAAATATCCCAGAGATGATTTCTTTTTACTAAATAGATTAAAAGCCACATGCACACATAAAAGAGTTTATTAAATAATTCTACTTACTATTTCTAACTTTTGAAAAGATGAAATGTTGCCTTTGCGTGTTTAAATATTAAACCTTTGTTGAACATATTAACCAATTTCATACATTATCCAAAGCATATATAATTGATTTATTATCGAAAAGAAGAAGAAAAAAATAGTATGAAGAAAACAATAATAATGTGTGATATAGAAAAACCAAAGAGAGAAGAGAATCCAAAGATGATGTGTGTAAGTGCATGTGTTAAATTTACTGTTATATTCTTTAAATAAACATGAACGAAATTATATTTTGTAATGGTCATCGTCATTGAATTTTGTATCTACTTTTGAGTGGATATTTTTTTTGACTCGAAATTTTGGATTTTTTCAATTATTATGGTGAGACCAATCATGGATTGTTCCATATAAATGCTCAAACTTTTTTTTAATAAAAATAAATAAATCAAAGAAAAAACAAGACTGATGGCAACGTTTGAATTTCAATAATGTACTTTCAAACTTTGAATAACTATACATCATGTGCAACAGATTCCCATCATATTTATTCAAAAAGAAAAACAACTTTTATATTTTTTAAATTTCAAAATAAAAAAAAGAAATACAATTTTTACTCATAAAATTATTAATTATTTTTTATACAAAGATACGAGTTGATATATTGAGATATCCTAACTTGATTGACATCACCTTCTTAACACTCTCGTCATATCTCTGTCTTATTTACTAATCAAATGAAAAATACATGCACAAAGAGTAGTGTTTGAAGAGTTTTATGGAGGTGAGATGACTAGAGACCAAGGTGAACACGCAATTTTTCAAATTTTGAACAAGCCTCTTACCTATATTTGAAAATGTTATATTAGACATTCCTTTTTAGAAATGAGAGTATAAAATATCGAGAAAAAGAAAAAAATTAAAATTTATTATTTATATGATAAATAATAATAGTACAACTGTCCAAACTATCTTAGGTTTAATTTACATTTACAATAATAATAGGTTTAATTTCTACCTTTAACTACTTACTAGTTTGTTAGTACAATATCAACACACGTTTTATGTAAAGCTTAATATTTGATCATATCATATTAAATTTGCTTTCATTATTCAGCTCAGACTTTTAAGTCCATCAATGATTTAAGATAGTATAAGAGTAGGTAGTTTAAAGAGGTCATGTGTTCAAGCTCTTGCACTACCTTGTTTTCTCCTCGATCAATATTCATTTACACTTGTTAATTAGAGCTTTAATATATGGAGAGCGTTAGATGATATCATATTAAATTTTCTCTGAGCTTAAGATTTTAGATATATTGAAGATTAAAACAAAAGTTGAAAACTAACTTAATTTTTTTAAAAAATAAATCTAAAAAGGATTAAAAAACAATAATAATCGAGATTTTAAAATTAAAGAACAATATAAATTATTTAATTTATATGATGAAAATAAAAATTATATTCCATACATCTATATATACATACATTTTTTTAAAAAGATTGTAAATTATTACACGTTAATGTGAGTTATTGATAAAAACCAATTTCTTGAATTTTGAATTAGAGAAAAATTGTGATTTCTTAAATGAATATAAGTATGCAAATAAATTTTCTTATAATTAACATGAATTTGAGTATTATTCCGGGTTTGGGTTAAATTAAGTATTTTTTTTTTCTTTTTTGTTTTCCAACTTCAAATAATAATATTTAATTGAATTAAAAAATAATTAATTGGATCCAACTATCATAATAAAAACTCAATTTATGTTTTCAATTTCAAATTGAAATTGATGTCATTTTTTAATTAGTCTTAAATTTAATTATTTGTAATTTCGTCGTTAATTTGATTTTGTGATTGGTCTAATATTTATTATTGTACTGCTACCATTTTTTATATCTATAACTGATACAAAGCCTAAAAATTCAAGTTTAAAATTTGTTAGAAAATTTTGTTTTTTATTTTAAAATTTGGCTAAAAATTCAAGTCTAATACTTGTTTTTTTAAGAAGATTTGTTTCCAAAGCATAATATTTTTTTAAAAAATATAGTAAAATTTTAGAATCTATATATCAATGATAGACATGAATAAATTTTTCTAAAATTTTACTATATATTTGTAAATTACACTTTTGGTCTCCAAATTGAAAAACATAATAATGCATGTTTTTAAAAAACTTTTGAGGTAAAATACACTTTTGTTACTTGAGGTTTTAGGTTTATGTGTCTATTTAGTTATTGAGATATCAAAACAAACACTTTAGCTCATCCTATTTTCGTTCACATGCAAATATCTCATCTTTGTTTTATAGGTATAGATATTAATTATCTAACATTTAAATGTTTGAATTTGGCTAAATACTATGTAAACTATAAAAACTAAAAAGATTTATGAATTGTCCTAATAATATCATGAAAACTAAAAATTAAAAGTTATAAACAAGTTAGTCTTTATTTTGCTCTCACGTTCTATTCTTAGTTTTATTACATATTTCTTTTAGTCCAACAATGCATAGACAAGAAATTGTAAAATTTTAAAAATATTTTCAACGGTTATGCCATTTACGATAATTCTCAATTTTATTACTCAGGTTGCCCAACTTCCTATTTGTTTGGTTTATTGTTTAATTTGTTTGTAGAAAGAAAGAAAATGGGTTACAAAATGTATAGAGAAAAAGGCATACTATTGTTGAAAGTGAAAACAAATTGGTGTTTGATTGGTTGAGAACAATGTTTCAATGACATGATGGTTTTCGGTAGTGAAATAATCATACCAAAAGAGAAAAATAGAATCTACTTTCTTCTTTTCATCTTTTCTTTTCTTTTCTCTTTTTTCTCTTGTTCTTTTTCGAGAAGAGAAAAGATAAAAAAAAAAAAATGAAAAGGAAAAGCAAATGAATGGGAGGATTGAAAAAGAGGAAAAGGATGAGTTAGAAAAAGAATATATTTTTTAAAACATTTCTATTTTAAAATAATTAATGGAAAATGATGTCATAACTTAAAAAAAATTGACTATTTTCAACTCCCAACTAAATGTGTAGCTTCCAAAAAGTTTAAAACTAAGGCTACGTTTATATAGATCCTAATGAAAGTTAATTACATTGGTTTTGATTGCTTTTACTTAACCCACTTATAAATATAACTATTGATTGATGTTGTTTACTTAACCATTTTTCAAAAAAAAAAGAAAAAAATTGGAGTTTTTGAATTATTTTATCGATACGACAAATAATATTCCAAAATTTTGGATTTGGATTACGTACATAATGGATACAAATAACATTCCAAAAATGTTAGGTTTTTTATTTTATCTGATATTGTAGAACAAATACTAACGTACGAAATAAGTTTCTGTTTTTAAAAATATATTTTTATCGTTATGTTATTGCCAATAACATTTCAAAAAAATTATTGATTTATTTTGTTTGATTTGATTTTCTTTATCAAAAGAAATGAATAAAGCGATAATCTTACATCGATACCAAAATTTTAGATTTTTTTTGGAATATTTTTCACTATACGTTATAATTAAGCAAATAATCTCCCAAAAAAACCATAGTCAAGAGCTTAACTAAAATGACACATGTATGCATCTAAGGACCATGGGATCTTGAGTTTAATCTTCACTGTGTTTTTATTTTTAAAAAATTTTACAAGAAAAACAAACAAATCAACATCTTTGATTTCTCATGTTAAACAATCACAAAATTAATCAAATGATTCAATTTGAAGTGTGATTGGATTACTTTTTAAAATATTTCAATTTAAAAAAAAAATGAAAGAAGATAGGTAACTTTTGAAAATGCATTTTTAAAAATAAGATTAAAAAATAATTCATTTTAAAAAACGCACAAAATTAAAATTTGAGAAAATAAGTTTAGTGATTGACTGAAAATTCATGAAATTTTTTATGTTATGTTAAAATTCCTAAAACACCCCTCATACTAACCCTCCTCCTCCTCCTCCTCCAACCCTTCTCTTCCACATTTTTTATTATTACATTACTTGGAAGAAAGATATTACTATTATGTTTGGTTCGTCGTTAGAGATCAATTATAATTTGTATGCTTATGAATTTAAGTATATTTTTTTGTTCTAAAAAATTTCAATACAAAAGAATAATGTTCTAGTTTTAACTTCAATAATTTCAAATTTCTAAAATTAGTAAATAGTATTGGGTGTGATTAGTTTTAAAATATATTTTTTCTTAAAAAAATCAAAATACACATGTTTCTTAATTATAAAATTAATTCATACTATTTAATAGTCCGTTATGGTAATTATGATAATTTGAATTAAGTATAATTATTTTTTTTATACGAAAAACTAAACAAAATTATGCATATAAACACTTATAAAAAATATTTAACTGACTTAAGTTGAAACCAAACTCAAACCTAAAGTTGAAAGTATATTTTTCATCATCTTATCGTACCTAAGAAATATTGAAAGATTTTATAAATATCTAAGAAACAAATTAAAACAATAGGTTAAAATATGGAGTCTTTGTAAAAATAGCAAAACAAATTTATGATAATAGAGTCTATGTCACTTACATTTTCAAAATTATAAAATTTAAAAATTTTAAAACAGATTATCGTTAAATTACCATTTGATTGCCGTTATATTTGCAAAATTTATAAATCTTTTTGTCGTATAATGCAATTTTCCTTAAAATATACTATCCAATCTTGTATTACGAAGTTTATTCAATTTTAAAATAATTTGATGTAAAAAATGTAATATGTAAATTCATTTTCAGAGTCTATATAAATTAAGTTTATGAAAAAAAGTCTATAACAAAATAGTTAAAATTAGAGTAAATTTTTTTACCTAAACTAAAAATTAGAGTTTTGAATGGACTAAAATTGAAATATGTGTATAAATGTAAGGAGACCAAAATATATTAAATTTGATCAAACATTACCTAGAGTAATAATTAAATGCAATCGGGATTACACTAATCTCCGTGCATCAACTTTGTCAACACACATTCTATATCAGTTTTATACTAGTCAAACAAACGGTCAAATTAACTCAAGGACCATGTACAATTATTTTTAAAATATCTCGATAACTAAAGTGTTCATTTTGAAATTTTAAAAAATCAATTTGAGATCCCAAACTTTGGAACCAATCTTAAGAAACATCCCATTATTTTTCTATGAAAGAAACTTAAATTGTACAGTTAAGTTCTTTCAACCTAAGTTGGGTCTAAGAAGTCTTTAAATCCTAAGAAATTGTGCTAATATATCTTTGTATTTACCAATTTTCTATCAAATAAATTTACAATAAAAGTTGGCAATTTATTAAACACAAACCAACAAAAGCAAACATTAACAAACAAAACAAAAACTCTCGAATTAAAAAGAAAAAAAGTTCATGAATCTAAGATTTCCAATCAACTGTATAGACATAACTAAAAACAACAAAAAAAAAAAAAACTCAGTTGCCTAAAACTAAGTTCACATTTTTGTTCTTTGCTTTTAGTTTTTGAAAATGTTACCTTGTTATCTCGTAAATTCTTTTGCCTTGGTTTTCATCTTTTGTAGAGCAACATTATTTTAATTCGTAGTCAAATTTAAAAACAAAAGTAAATCTTTACAAGTGGAATAGTAAAAAATGGTAAATTTGACAAAATATTTATAAAATTAATAAAAAATTTTACTATATTTACTGTGATAGAGAAGTTTATCAGTTTCTATCATTCAATAGAATCTACAATTTTATTATAATTTGTAAATATTTTAGTTTATTTTACTATATTTAAAAATTGTCGTTTCTAGAATAATCGTTTTTAATTTTCAAAACATGATTAGGTACTTTTTTTAAAAAAAATCTATTTGTGGAAATCATGTTTATAATCCTAATTTTAAAAATTAAAAGAAAACAAGTAGTTACCGGGAGAAGTTTATCTAGCCCATGCCACTTCCATTTTAAAATTTGACGTGTTAAATTATATAATATTTTATATTAGAAAAAGTATATACAAACTATATATATATAACAAAATTTCAAAATATATCAATTATAAATCAATCAATTTACTAAAAAAATTGGTTATATTTTATGATTATTTTGGTTTATTTAAAATAAACTCTTTATTTTATGTACTCGCCAAGTCATACCATTCTCAAATACATCTTCTTCATAAACTTACCATAAAGGAAGTAGTATGAAATTTTATTCACACTACACACATGGGGGGAAAATACAAACCATGGAAGAAGAAGAAAAAGAAAACCATGCATTTTCCACAAACCATATCACTATTAACTATTTTCCATTTACTACTTATATGCTCTCTATCGTTTGAAATTTATGAGAGATTATTTCTATAATGTGGCCACCGCAATGTAGTCAATATAATTTTGCACCCTTAAATGTATGCAAGAGAATTTTAAAAATGTGCATCCCTAATTACATTAACAAGGATACTATAGAGATGTTCCAAATATACACCTAGTCCTGGTTGTTATTAAAAGCATACATTAACAAGAAGCTAAGTAGGAGTTGGGAGAGAGGAAGTGTGAACTTCACTCCTGTTTAATTTACAGAGTTTGTGAAGTCTACAACTAAAAAATATCAATCTCATGAATTAATATATATGATCATTACGTTATAGACTTCCACAACGACTGAACAACACTACTTTTTACCACAAAAATGCCTCCGAGATAACCACGTCATGGCGGCCTAGAGCTTAATTATAATCTTTGAAAAGAGAAAGATAATTAGTACCTTATTAAGACCATCTTTTAACAAAAGAATAATATAAAAAACAAACCCTCTTGTTGATGAAACTTCAATTTCAGCGCACTCATAATGGATACCTATCCTTGGTCAGCATAAAAATGAAACAAAGGCAAAATTGGTGGCACTTCTCACTTTACACATGTGGAAACCATCTTCTCTTGTGACACTATAAGTTTTTTTTTTTTTTTTTTTTTGTTTAATTTATTTGTTAATAATTGTTTGGATATGATCCTTTTCTTGTCTCATCCTCTCTTTTTGGTTTGAGTGGTGGAAGTCCTTAAAACTTTGCTTATAAAAAGCATGTAAAATTTGAGGCATTGTGTGTGTCTGTGTGTCTGTGTGTAATTCTATATTCATATCAGTAAGCTGAAGGCTTTGAACAAACGACACACAAAGGAGAGGGAAAGAGATGGAGGGTCTTAGGAGGTTTTTGGTTTTGGCAAAGCCATATTTTGGAGTTCTTTTTATGCAATTGGGTTCAGCTGGAATGGCGATTATTGCAAAGTTTGCTTTGAACAAAGGGATGAGCCAATATGTTTTTGTGTTTTATCGTATGATTATTGCTACTGTTATCATGGCTCCTTTTGCCATCATCTTTGAAAGGTCATTTATTACCCCTTTCTTTCTCTTTTGTCTCTATACTTACCTACTAATTGCCAACCATGTCTGATAGTTTGTTTTTGAAAAATATTTAGGTTTATTTTGGTATGTACACCACAAATCTTATTTGGTGTACTCCAATCACAGTTGCTTGATCACAGTTTTTTATGTACTAAACTCTTCTTTAATCATAGTTGTTTAATTACTCAGAATTTTTGTTTAATCATAGTATCCATACATGTATAAAACTAGAGTGTTGCTTGGTGTTATTGTGTATCATGAAAAATATAGAAAAAGTTTCTTTTTTTAATGCTTAAAATTTTGAAGAATATGTGTATTTTGTGTCTGAGTTAAAAAAAAAAAAAAGTTAATTCTCATGTTTATAAAAATTGACTGGTTTGAGATCCCTAATTTTCAAAAACTTTTAGTACCTGAATTTTAAAAATTAGATTAAAACGTCTCTCAAATAACTTTATACTTTTATTTTAAATTATAATTACATGTCATTTATAATTAGAAGAATAATTTCTAAAAATTACAGTCTCTAACACTATTTTTTTCCAATTTTAAAATCATATAATTATTCTTTAAAAATCAAACAAAAAAATACTTTTAGAGTATTTTAAATCTATTTTTAAAAACTTGGGACTAAAATGTACCAAACACCCTTAATTAACTTAACTATCAATATTTGAAGATTAAGAAGGCAATTTAATTATTCAAAAAAAATTAAAATAGAAAAATATTTCAAAAATAAAACATTTCACAAAATATTTATGCTTCATTGAAGTAAAATTTTGACTTATACTGATTTATTTGGTAGAAAATATATACTAATTGAGTTGTTTCAATAATTAGATATTAAACAATGTATTTAAAATCTTAAGATTGTGGGTTGAATTTAACATCTTTTAAGTGAAATATTTGAGTGGTACACACTCATATATAATTTATGTTCATTTAATAATTTTTCGTATTTAGTTTTACTTAACTTCTGACCAAATTTCAAAAACAAAAATAATGGTACTCCAATAATCAATATTTCTTTTTAAAAGTTTTAGTTTTTAAAAATTTGTGCTTGTTTTTCATCCAAATATTTAGAATGGTTTTATCATTTCCTAAATAAACACTAAAAAAATTAGTAAAATTTCTATAAAAAAAAAAAAAAAAAGAAAATTAGCTGCTTCTTTTTATTTTAAAACTTAGAAACCGAGAGATACAGATAGTGTTTGTATCTTAAATTTTCGAAAATCGAAAACGAACCATTTATAAAGGAAAGAAGTGGTGTTTTCTACCTTAAGTTTTAAAACGAAAAATAAATAAATAAATAGTTATGAAATGGATATTATTAAGATTAATATACTTCCTATATGATGTGTTGTATAGAAGGGTGTGAGGTATAATTAGTTTTTGCATGGCGCAGGAAAGTGAGGACGAAGATGACCATTTCGTTGGCCTTCAAGATTGTGATGCTTGGTCTTCTTGAGTATGATCCCCACCATTCATTCACTTCATTTCAATCCAATAAAACTTCATTTCTTTATTTAACATTCTTTTCTCTTTAACATCTTCTACATATCCATTTTTATTTCTCTTTCTTTCACGTCGAAGGTATATATTTATCTTTGCTATCTTAAAAAAATTACGTCCTATTTTTATTTTATCAGTTAAAAAACACTTTTATTATCTAAACTTCTATAAACATAATAATTTAGTTTCTAAACTAGCGGATAGCAATTTACTTTAATATTAATTTTAATCAAATCACAATATATAATCTCTATATATACACTTTAAAATCTGAACAATTTATTTCCTATTATTGTGTAAAAAATCTCATCAAAATAAGGTACCAACTTTGCATGGGTTACAAATAAATCTGATTTTCAATCCATTTGTGGACCTATATGTGTGAGAAATTTAATTAAGTAATATTAATAGAGAAAATTATTACAAATCTTAAAACACAAAAGGACTATATTGTTTTACTTATTGATGTTTTAGTGATACAATTGTTATGAGTTTGGAAGTATGGAGGTCAGAAAATCATTACAAACTGAAGTTCATGGACTAGATTATTATTACTTTCATGGAAGTTTTGGATTAGAAGGTGTCTTTAAACTGGGTTTTACGATAAATTACGATAAATCTAATCTTTGTATGGACGTCGTTGTTTATGAATGATATAGGCCAGTGATTGATCTCAACTTATACTTTACTGGTATGAAGTACACAACAGCAACCTTTGCAGTTGCCATGTGCAATGTTCTTCCTGCTTTTGCTTTCCTCATGGCTTGGGCTTGCAGGTACTTTCACTTTCAAAACTTTCATTTATCTAAAAGAAATCATCAACCCCTTTGAATTTTTCCTTTTTTCTTTTCTTTTCGAGTTTAATACGTGTAGTGGGGGATTCGAAGTTTCGACCCTTATCAGACATTAAAAGTTGAGCTTTAATTTCTTTACGTGTCTATTTGACGATTTTATGAAATGTTTTTGAGTCTTTTGTTGGTTTGGATCTTTTTTTCTTTTTCTGTAATGTTTTGTACATGAAATAATTAACTTTTCAAAGGACCCTTTTTGTTGTCTCCCATAACATTATATTGTATTAAAAGTGCTATATTTGGTGACTGTTGATAACTTTTTATATTAAGTTTTAATAAAGACATATTGTGTCACTTACGTGTGTTAGGGTTTTTCAAACATATTCTAATTCTAATCTAAATGCTAAATTAATAATTGGTGAACTTTGGAAGTACTCAAACAAAAATATGGAAGGATCAAATCTGAAGTTTATAAAGTTTATGAATCAAATCTAAATTAAGCTTGAAAATTTTGGCCTTCGCAATTCTTTCATTTTTGTTTTTTAATTTTTTAAAAATGGGTGTGTTAGAGTTCTAATTCATCTTTTTGTTTTAGAACAAGAAACTTGTTGTTTAAATTAGGAAGGAAAACTGAAAATGAAAAAAAAGAAAGCTTTTGATTTTAAAAAACAAAAACAAAATAGTTACTAAACGGCCCTTGGCTATTTTGCTTTTTGTTTTTGTTTTTGAAAACTAAGTCTTTTTTTCTCTTTTACGTTTTATAATGATTTGCATTAATTTCTATTAAATACGATAAAGAAATAGTGAATACAAACTTAGTTTTCAAAAACCAAAAATAAAACTATGTTATGATTGAATTTTTAAAAAAGAGAAGCAGACTATAATATGATTGGATTTAAAAAAAAAAGAATTAATATGATTAAATTGAATGTTTTTTTTCTTTTTTTATTTGGATAGAAGATCCAGTCAATTTTAATTTTATTATGCACATAATAATTAAAATCCAATATAAGAAATATATAACTTTAAAGAGAATCACTTTGTTGAGTGGGTTCAAATCCCACAGCTGTGTACCAATGTCTGGTAGTTCATAAAGTTCCAATCAATGTGTAATCTCTTCCTCTTTTTTTTTATCCCAACTTTTGAACTCCAACAGAAAATAAAAACCAAACACTTTTTTTCTTTTTGAAAATATAGCCATTGAATTATGAGGGTGGGGTTATTCGAACTTTACGCCCATAATACTTTTTTCTCATCATTGTTTCATAACACAATTTCGGGTAAAGGGAGAAAGCTAACCCTCCACAAATGGTTGCATATAGGAATACATAATCTAAATTATAAGAATTTCAATGAAACAATACGAACATTGATATATGGCAGGCTCGAGAGAGTGAATATTTGGAAAAGAGGAAGCCAAGCAAAAATAGTAGGAACCATAGTAACAATAGGAGGAGCCATGATTATGACATTCATAAGAGGACCCATGTTGAATCTGCCATGGACAAAACCCAACCACCCCTCTTCTTCTTCTTCTTCATCTTCTTCAATAAATCACCACAACCAAATCAAGGGCTCCCTCATGATAACTATTGGCTGCATTTGCCAGTCAGCTTTCATCATTCTTCAGGTAAATAAACAAAAGTTTCACTTTTGCCTACTCAAAATAATCAGAAACTAATCAACTTGATGTCGATTGAATTAGGCAATTACATTGAAATTGTACCCAGCCGAGCTATCCCTTACAGCATTGATATGTTTAGTGGCAACCGTTGGAGGCTGTTTGGTGGCTTTGGTCATGGAGAGAGGGAACCCTTCTGCTTGGGCTTTGCACTTTGATAGCCAGCTTCTATCTGTGGTTTATGCTGTAAGTATAGATTTTTGCTGTTGTGTTGAATGATTACAAAGTAATAACATAACATTTATGGTTTGTTGTAGGGTGTAATTTGTTCAGGGGTAACATACTACATTCAAGGAATGGTGATGCAAATAAAAGGGCCTGTTTTTGTCACTGCATTCAATCCTCTATCCATGATTTTTGTTGCAATCATGAGCTCCTTCATCTTATCTGAGATTATGTTGTTGGGAAGGTAAGTGGAAGGCCCAAAATTTCCTAACAAGACTGAAAAGGGCAATGCAATTAATAGATCTACAAGAGAGATCATTTTCAGTTGCCTATTGAGAAACAACCTTGCTAAAGCTTTCAACTCTTTTGTAGGATTGTTGGAGCAGTGACCATAATCACTGGGTTGTACCTGGTTTTGTGGGGCAAAAGAAAAGATAAGCTTTTAGTTAAATCAGACTCTGATGGTAAGCAACAAATGACTGAAACAGATGAGGCTTCGAAGAGGACGGTTCAACCGAGTCAAGAATTCATCTCGCTTGATGTTACCAGAGAGACAAAATGATGATTTTCTATTCCACCTGTAATGGTATCTGTTAATATATGTAGCAAGTGTATGTGTTTTGAAGTACCCTGCATTTTCATTTCAACCAAAATGTATTTGTAACTTTTGCATTTGTTGAAGGCTATATTAATAATAGTTTGTGTTTTTGTTTAAAACCAACCCATTGCCACTAGTTTTCTTAGCTTCAAAGAGCTAGATGGTTGTTTCATACTATTCTATTGCAGCTAAAATGTTTCAAAATACAATTCTGCTAAAGAGGGGGATATAATATAAAGAACAAAATGTAACATGAAAGGAAAAGCAGAAGGCATTCTGAGCAATGCACACTTGTGATCAAAATGAAGTCTTCAAAAGTCGGCAGGTAGTTGACCTGACCGAATAGCACCTTCATCAATCGCCATTCATCCATATCATCTTTGATTGCAACTACCGGTTTACAATTTACTCACTTAGGCAATGTTTTGATTACAAATCCATCCTGTGATTAAATACCCTGGTAGGTATATCTTTGAGGTCTACAAGTGGTATAATACACGTATCAGCAAATAAAGTAATATGTAAACAAAACAAAACAAATAAGAAATACATCTCATGCAGAGATGGAACACCACCAGCATACACACCAGCCTTTGCGCTCCATGTCCCCAAGATGCTTCGCTTACATGCTCATTTATCCTAGGTTATTGAAAATACTTGGAATTTTCCTTGTCTATATTTGTGTCACAAAGAGAGTTCTAATTTTCCTTGTCTATATTTGTGTCACAAAGAGCTAGCTACATTGTGTGAACTTAAGGATAAAACTAGTAAAAGAGTGAGATGGGAAAACTAAGATGGTACAGTAGTTAGTTCTGCTTCGAAACATTTTTTAATAAGAAACATAAAGATGAATATTCCTGAAAAAGAACCAATGAGATGGCTTCTAAACATTTTGATCACTATTTTTCTATTTCATGTCTTAAAGTTGTAAATGTAACAACACTTTACACTATGCTGTCACATGATCTTTCTTTAATCTTTACAACTCAAAATTTTGGGAGCAAAATAAAACAGTTGGGAGCACTATCTTAGTTACTAAAGGTGAGGTAGGAAATGGCACCGTGCATCCAATTGCACAATCCAAAGCCATTAGCCACCTACTTACAAGTATATGGTTATCCAAAACTTCCCCTCGATATTCTATCAACTTAATCTAGATTAAACAGAAAAGCATATATTTGTAGACATGGGCTTCGTCATGTATTAAAAGTAAAAATGAATGACAACACATAGCCTACCTCAAAATTAAAAAGGAAAATCCCCATCTCAAGAAGGCATAATTACTTCATCTTTTCCATAAATACGCTGGAGTTCGAGGGTGGCAGCTTGATAAGATGCTGTGGAGTAGGAATGAAAGAAAAAGTGAGAATCTTCAATATAAATGCTTACTATAAATTTTATTTTTAAAAAATAGACATACACAATAGGTGTTCTACTAGATTCTGATAATTTTCTTCCTGAAAAAGTAAGTGGCTCTCTACATATTGTGAGGGGAGCTCCACCTCAAAAATAAATAAATAAATAAATAGCCCTCGGACTCAAATGATTACACCATTTTATCTTTTGTTTTCTAAAATTAAGCTTACTTTTTTATAAGATAAAAAATTAAACCTATAAACACTACTTTCATATGTGCGTCTGTGTGTAAGCTTATAAAGAGTGTATAGGCACATGTGAAATCTACAAGATACCAAACTACTATCTTTTCCTTCACGAGGATCCCAAATATATACCATCAATACCCAAATACCATTCCTATCAGATTGAGGCATTGAGCACAATTTGAAGATGACAAAACTAACAAAGGAAGAGGTTTGAAACTAAAGAGGGTTTGGCTCATGGTTGTTCTTGTGCTATAATGACTCGCGTGGTTTTATAAAACCATTCCATCAAAGCCCAACAAACCTTCTTGGCTCCCCCATCTTTGACCAGCCAAAATGAGAAACACCCTGCAGCTCTCTCTCATTCTTTCATTCCTTTTTTTCTTCAAATCTCTCCTACAGTTAACTTCCATATTTCTTCATATTTATACTGATGTGCTCATGTAAAAATTGTTAAAGGCTAAAACAACAAGAATTACCTTTCCAAATACGGAAGTTCTTCTGATTAATGGGAGAGCCAGTCACATTCTGGATTGCATCAAATAGCATCTCCTGAGGGGTGTTCTTCAGCTCTTGAACAACAGCATAGATAGTTTTCCCATTCTCAAAGTAAATATGGTTATTTGGATGTTTGGTTTTGCAGCCAGCGTGCCTCTCAAATTCATAAGCATTGAGAGCCTGTGCAATGCAACTCACTTAGGAACCGTAATCATATAATTAGAGCTGTACGTTCCTTACTACCCCAAGAGAAAGAAGGAATCTTGAATTTCGCAAGTTACCTTTGAATGATTGCAGTTCTCACAACTGCACAAGTATCCAGTCCCTTTAATAATTCCCTTGAGATTTTTCTTCCCAGCATAAACGTGGCAAAAAACTAATTAGTTTCATAGCATTCTCCAGATTATCAGATTAAAGGGAAAATTATTTAGACAAAAACAAAAATAAAAAATTATACCTCCCGTGACCAAGAAACATATTTCACAGGAACCCCATCAAGCATACCAGTGGAGAGCAAGCTTTTGACATTTGAAGGGAAGCTATTTGGTGGAACCTTCTTACTCATCCTTGGCTCTTTACTTTTGGAATTTGTGTCAATTTTTCCATCAACCTTTATGGCACCGTTAATGTTTACTTCCACATTGGGATCAACTGAGTCTCTCAGGGTTGATACTTCTGATGCCTGGGCAGAAGCCTGATTAGCCATTAACAAGTCGTAACTGCTAATGATCCCACCAGAGGGATTATCTGTCCCATTCTCGTCATCAAAACCTCCAAAAGATATGGTATTACTCTCACCCTTATGATAGTTGTGAGCCATTGACACAGCACCAGAATCTGCTTTGTCAAATTTAGGACCAACATGTACAATGTCAGAGTTCACCTTGTCATAGGTGGGAGCCATGGATAAGTTGTCATCATTCCCCTTATTAAAAGATGAAGCCATTGAAATGAAAGTATCACCCGCCTTACTATAGGCTGGCCCCATTGATATAAAATTTTCTTGCCCTTTATTGTAGGAGGCAAAAGAGATGATATTTCCTTCAGCCTTCTCATAAGATTGACCCATTGAAATAAAAGAGTCATCCCCCTTGTCAAAAGGCTGATTCATCGATAAGATGCTATTGTCTCCCTTGCTATAGTTATGACCAATTGTAATAAAACTCCCATCACCCTTGCTGAAAGCATGACCCATTGAAATAAAATTGTCATCTGTCTTGTGATATGCAGGGCCAACCGAAATGGCATTCTCATCTCTACTATTATAAGTTTGGCCCAATGATATGGTGTTCTCATGGTTTTTATTAAATCCTGTACCCATCGAAATTGTACAATTATCACCCCTAGTATAGGCATGCCCCAAAGAAGCAGGCATGCCAACGTCAGGATCCCTCACTTGATTGACTTTAACTTTTCTAATTCCCCCAAAATTGAGGCATGATGAGGGATCCTCAATGGATTGAGACATGGACAAGCCAACAGATGGGTTGTTTGTAAAATGATTCTCAAACTCCTTTCTTCCCATGTCCATATTTGCATTTCCCACAGAGATGCCTCTATCAACCAAGTTAACAGTTCGTATTGGCTCTGAGCCAAAAAGACGATCAGTGAAGTGTCCAGGGACTGACTGAAAACTTGAGTTTTCCCAGGGAGAAACATTCATGTGTGGAACTCCAGGAACAGGTCTAGAATTTACAGCTTCAATTGCTTGCTTCTTGCTACTGAATAGCTCTGGTGCACTGCCATCCATGAACCATTGATGGCCACGTTTGGTTTCAATTCTGGAGGAGCTGTCATAGTTCATCTCTCCATCAGTTAAACATCCAGCATCCCTAGGTATCCAAAAGCTTTTATGCTGGAAAGACTGCCAAAGAGAAAGAAAAAACAAATACTTATTAGGCCTTGCTATATATCAGAAAATATGTGCTTCAAAGTACAAAAACTTACCCCAAAACAACCCAATGAGAATTTAAAAACAGATGTGCAAAAGATAAAACTTCAGCAAGAAATAATATGGTTAGAATCCAGTATTAGAATATACGAGTCCACTTTGCATTCAAAACAATAAGGGAAAAGGCAAATACTAGAAAGAAGTTAAAGTTAGCATGGCACATTAATTTCCATAAGCTACTAGGATAGTAACTATTGATTTGTATTTTTTTTTTTTTTTTTGTGGGGGGGGTGTGTGTGTGTGTGGGGGGGGGGGGGGGGAGGGGAGGAGCAGTTGTTAACTTAGGCATCAACCTCTTACCGTTACAGAAAGAAGCAGATAATGGGAAAATGTTTTAAAGAAAGGCTTTAAACCTCCATATATCTGTTAGACTATATTCCAGAATATAGAGAAATGAACAATGAAAACAAGCTATTTGATGATTATATAAAGTCGATTTGATCAGAACCAAATAAAAACTCTGGATTAGATATCTGAATAAAGTACTAGCTAAAATCTACTAGTATATTTTTATATGAAACAGAGAGATACATGTTCAAAATAACAATGGGAGGCAGCCTAAGTACCAGGGTTTAAAAGTAATAATCAAATATAAATTTAAAGGTACTCTACAAGCTTATCAGGTTTGGTTACAAAATCCAACGTGATTTTGCACAAGTTTAAAGTCTTGTCTAGTTCAAACATTTTACACATAATGCTTCAACACTTGAACAAGTAATCAAATGAAGATCCTTTTAGCAAGTCAGGCCTTAACCTAGTGTGAAACGTCATTTGTGTGTGACAATTTAGATTGTAGGCATGAAACAAATTTGACAAGTATATAGCTCTTGCAACTTAACTGTCTCGCCTTTAGAATTACAATTACTTTATCACGTTCACAAATAAACCTCAAACTATATTTTGGCAAAAAGTCAAACCTCCTATTCTCTCTCTTTGTCCTCTTTTTCCTACCACTCTATATATGTTTTTCTTTTTTTAAGAGCAACAACTTACACTAAGAAAAGATGAAAGAATATAAGGCATACAAAAAAAAGCCCACAAAAGCACCCCAACTAAAACTACTTGATTGACATATGTTTAATTTCCAGATGCACCCCAACTAAAGCATCCCACTCTATATCTGTTTAGTGTCCCTTGCATATCGAACTACTTCATTGACATCCCTGTCAAGATTCTTTTAACTAATATCATCATCTAAATACTTTTGAACTCTACCTTCAGAGAAGATAACATACTGATTTTAGGGTGTTTTGGTGGGCTGGTTTTTTTGTATGCCCTTGTATTTTTTCATTTTTTTCTCAAGGAAAGTTATCGTTTTCATAAAAAAAAAAACTCATACTCAATGATTGACACAGGGTGAATAGGTGAGGAATTCTGGTCATCTATTGAGGTAAATGGACCAACATTTGAATTTAAAAAAAACAAAAGAAATACTTGAACTGGAAGCAAAAATGATTTCGAGCATAAGAAAGCACAGATTTCTTTTTTGATAAAAGCAACAACTTCATTGAGAAAAAATGAAAGAATACAAGCATGGGCATACAAAAAACCAAGCCTACAAAGAAAAGAAAGGGAAACTGTCCTACACAAAGGAGCTCCAAGTAAGCAAGCACAGATTAAAAGGAAAGAAAAGAGGAATTTAATACAATCAATTCAATGCAGGGGAGTTAGATCCATAAATTATTTAAATACTTCCTGAATTTTTTGTACTTTTTTGTTAATTCATGTTCAACTGCTGCAAAAGTTATGAAGGATTGGATGACCCAGCTAAAAGCTTTAACTAGATCAAAGATCAAACCAGAAACAGAAACCTCCAACATTCTCAGCTATTAGAGATTCAACTTTGAATATGAAAACTGTAACCTCCTAGAATACCCTACCAATTTAAGTAACAGTCATACACATCTATACATTGAGCGAGCTTCAGAGTCAAAGAACAAAAACTTAAGAAAGCATATGAAATATGTTATGAATCATGATAATACCATCATGGTTTTGAGCAGTCATGGAAACTCGTAAATCTATCTCCATAAAAGATAAAACCTTGAGACAGGTAAATTGTTTAGTGAAAACTGAAGAATAACTCCGAGTGGAAACATGTGTTTACATACTATTAACCTAGCAGCTAAGTAGAAGCTAGTAAGTACTCCCTTAAGTGGGCAACATTTTAAAATTGAAAAATCATCAAGTGTAAATGTGCAATAAGTCACTTGAGCTAGAGATAAAAAAAAAAAAAAAAAATCTCTAATAAAATAACTAATGTCCAGTAAATAAAAAAATTGGATGCTCACAGCCTCACATTTTGAGAAAAAGAAAATGTTAGTAATAAATCAGTACCAGCAAACCCCTATGAAACTGAAAATTAGACTTCCAAAAGAATTAAGTTTGCATAAAGCAACATGCAGAAATGAAAGAATAACAAAATTCCCAATTCAAACTTACCATTCTTTCCGGTGACAACCCCAAAGCAAAAACCCCAAAATTTCAAAGTCACTTCTCCAAGCTCTGAAACTGTACCTCCGCACAATAAGTTCAACTTCTTCCACACCTCACACACACTGGACCCCAACTCCACGGCCAGTGTCAGTTATAGACGACAACACTACTCAAGTTAACGATGAAAAACATAAGAAAGAACCACCGAAATCGCAAACCTGAAAGAAGATTTCCAAAATCAATCTGCACAGAAACAACCAAAAATCAAAACTCATAGCGTATGCAGAAATCGAATCCCGATCAGAGGTAATCACGATCAAACTAAATTCCGAAAACAAACAGACAGAAACACACGAGCACACAAATTAAAAAAAAAAAAATGCACAAGAAATTGAATACGAATCAAAATCAAAGAAAGGAACAATGAGAGAGAGGAAACCTTAGAAATTAAAAAAAGTAAGAGAGATTGTCAATGAACTGACCTTCGCCGGAGAAATTTGCCGGTGGGTTTGGAACAAGCGATGTTTCTCTCGGTGGTGATATGAGAAGAAAGAGAAAGGGACTTGGGAGGGACTACTGGATAGCGACAGAAACTGAGCTTTGGTATTTTTTTACTATAGCCAAAGATCCTCTACAACGCGGTTTTACGATTTCTGTTTACGATCTCGTAATCCAACCGTACACATGTACAGAGGATCGAATGGTTCAGTTTCATTTCACAAACGCTTACGTATGGTTCTGGTAAAACTAATATGGGAAATCGGGCCGTTGATAATATATACCATTTTTGAAGGCTCTCTATATGGTAATGTATTGAATCACAGCCCTACGATCTGGCTTCTAATTTAGTTTACACGTGGAGCAATTTAATAGGATCCACTTCACTTAGAGATGACCAATCTGGTGTATTCGGAACACAGTAATGTTGTGTCTTTCACTGAGGTGGAGAGTGAACATTGGTTGTAGAGGGACAATGGCCATTAGATGGATGGCATGAAGGCGAGTTTAGGTACGTGAAGAATGATGGGAACAAAAGTATCTCTTGATTTATTATTTGAAACTATATATTATAAATGTTGTTACATTGAAGGATTCCTAATATGGGAAAACATGAGAGTTTGATACAAGTAGGAGATGGCACGTGCCTCGCATGCCTGGTTGCCTCAAATATGGAAGGAAAAATGAAAATGAGCTTTTTATGAGGGGATGAGGCCAAATTTATTGTCATTATACTATTTCTTTTAAGGTTATTTTTGTGTTATTCAACCCTCCATAAAACCTACTTCAACTTATAAACCACCCAATTATGATATTGAATTTGCGTAAAGGTTCGTATATCTTTCACTACTAGGTTAGAGGTTTTAATCACTCTCACCGACACGTGTTGAACTAAAAATTACGTTTTAAAAAAATTATAAATACAATCACATTTTCCAACGTCATGCATTATTGTTGAACTAAAGAATGACGTTTAACACTATAAAAGTTCTATAAGAAAAAATAAAGTATCTGTATTAAAAGGATAATAAATGAAACGGTGGATTTCACCCAATAAAAAAATAAGGGACATTTGCAAAAATAACATAAAAATTATGATAATAGGGTCCATGTCAATTTTAGTACAATTCCTATACAGGAGTATTTGTATTTGAGACTTCTTTATCCTTAAGTATGTCAATTGAATTAAGTTCTTATTTGCGTTATATTATTAAGGTGCAAGTAATTAATAATATAATTAATTATTTAAAACTTAACAACATATAAGAATTGAAAGATTAAAAAATAAACAAACTATTTACACTTCCTACCAAACCAACAAAAAAAAATTACTGCTTTTGTTTATTTATGACAATTATCCAAAAATTTATAATATAAAATCCAATTAAATATATTTAAATTGTTTTGTATTTTTTTAACTATTAAATGGGGAGAAATGGATTGACAATTGATGTCTTCTATATATTTTCAAATGTAGACTTGGAAAGTGAAGGTTATTGTGTATCATAAAGTAAATATTATTGGAGACCACCTAAATGTAAACATAATTAAATTGATAAAAACATCAATTATTTTTCTACAAAGTTTGAAAATTCGACTCATATCCTTCATTTCTTTTTTAAACTTTAAGAAACATATATATTAAAGTTGTTGCATGCTTTTATAAAGAAGAACATTTTTAATAGTTTTTGTTGGAACTAATTGTACGAAATAATGCAAAAAGACCGACGCAACAAATCTGGACAACAACAACGTGCGTTGGAATTGGACAATGATAATTCGTTAGAAACAGAGAGTTAGGCTTCTAAATTCGAATGCATACGATGCCTAAATTGGAATTTGAACTATTTGTGATTCGGACGTCTACTAATTAATATGAATGTCTAGTAAAGTAGTCACCTGGACTTAACATCTAGACCTCGTCGTTTGGTTTGTCGACTATGAAATGCATTCAAAACATGCAAAATAGAAACTAGTGAAGGGAAAGATTGAGTCAAAGATCATGATCATGATTTCTTTATGACATTTCACGACTCTATTCGGAGTACAAACAATTCACATGATGCCACGACACTGCAAGATGAAAAGTCAAAACTCAATCAAAACTATACAGCCAGAATCGATTGGAATACCAACACTCTTTTATTTTGCTCGAAAAACAAAAAAAATAGAGAGAAGATTGAGAGAACTTGTAAAAGATAATTTTTTCAATGTCTCGGGAACGAGAAGTGGGGAGACATTTATATAGATATTGAGCTCAAGAGTTATATAAGTTTAATGCATATTTCCTTAATAAATGATAGTTGACTGCAACGTCTCAATTAAGCAAAGCATTAAAGTTTTTTCAATATGCAACGTCCTAAGGATCATTAGCTCATCTCAATGCCTCACTTAAGTAATACATCAATGATGGTCCTACCATATCGCCTCATTTAATTAGTGACACATCAACCAACGGTTTTACCTCAACGTCTCACTTAAGTGATGCATCAACCAACACCTAATGTTCTAATTTTGTAAATTGAACTCTGGCATTTCAATGTAGTTATTAATTTTGTAAAAGTTTTGTTTGAAAATTTTATTGAATTTTAAATCAAATCGAAACTAAAAAATGTACCACATGGCACATGTCACAACAAAAACAATAAAAATAATAATTGGTAAAAAAAAAATGTAAAAAAATCAACTTCTAACGCACATAGTCGACGGGAGTTGCAACCCGACAATGTCCGACACTTTCACTTATGCATCAGGACTGGATCATCACTCTTGACGCCTATTAATTGAATAGGGATCAAATCAATTACTACTTAAATATATAAATACAACGATTAAAATGGTACAAATCAAAATTTATTAACTAAATTGTTTGTAATACATTTGGTATAAAAGTTTAAGAATTAAAGTGATTATATATATATCCACACAATTGAGGTCCAATAATTGTGCTAAAATGATTGAACAACTAATACTAACCACACATAGTTTTAAAATTCATAATCCAACAATTATTTTTCAAAGTGATTTATAATTAGACTTGTAATGATCACTTGGGATTTGGTGCATTAAAAAACACTCCTTATGATAAGAATGTGTAGGAAATGTCAAACTAAAGCTAAACACAACTCAATCATTATTTGAAGCTTGTTTTCATTTTTACTTTATTATATGTTTAGAGATTGATTCTATATCTCATTTCTCAATTCTAATGTGAGAGAGAGAGAAAAAAAAAATGCCATTTTTTGGTTTCTTATTACTTTTTAGTTCTTCATTCTTTGTGCTTTTTATAAAAGATTATTACTTTAAAGCATAGAGTCAAAAGTCAATTTGGACCAAATTGAATGTACATTGGTTTTATAAGGAAACAATGAAAACAATTCATTCATTGGAATAAACAAATTTACAATATTTCATTATCACAATTTTGCTCTATGAATCATTTAAATGGAAGGGTATAATTGACATCTAGATAGCATACATAGTAATAATAAAATCAAGAAAAAGGCATGATACGAGTCGAAAATGGTATCGTCTTAGAACCAATGTGGCCCTACAAAAAGAAGCGTTGACTTGGGCCTTGGTACGAGCATACCCTTTGGCTTAGTAGGTTGTCTCTAGGCAATAACCTACGTCAACTTTCTCTATAAATACATCATTGTAGCTTCTTAACAGGTAATTTCGCTCTCAAACTCTCTAGCTTCACTCTTTGGCATATGTACTAGGGTTTCTCTTTTGTACATCATAATCTTTTCCTCTTTCAAACAAATTTACTATTCGTGTCACGTGAACGCCAAATCTATATTTCATCTCAAGATTTTGGCAATATATAACTGCATCTCGTGACACAAAGTTGAATCTTTTGAAAGCATTCCCTAATCGAATTACAAATCAAACATACTAAAGTTAGTTTTCTTTTTTTAAAAAAAAAAAAAAAAAAAAAGACGTGTAAGATGAGTGAACATAACTTTTAATCTCAAGATCAATGATGCAATTTTTAGGTCAAACGAGGTATGATACGAACCAGACCTTATTTTGTTGGAAATTTACTATCTAATTTCTATTGTAATATTTAGTTTTAGAAAAATGGAGAGAGAGAGAGAATTATTTTAATGCATATAAGAATATTGTAATGGATAAAAAAAAAAAAAAAAATGAATCACTCTTATTGTTATTAAAGTAATGAATTAAAATTAAATTATTGGTAGAAGTGACACATCTCTCAATAAAGAAATTAAAAAGATAGCTTTTCTAGGAAAGTACACAATCATCTTTTTTTTTTTTCTTTTGCTCCTAATCCAACTTTTTTTCTCCTTTGAGTCTCCCCTTTTCAGTGGACTTTTGAACAGGGAAACCATTAATAAATCACAAAATCAATTCTTCAAGGGGAAATACTCCTTTCATATTCACATTTGTATGAATTAAAATCTTTTAACTAATATATTTATATTAACTTACATTTTCAATTTTTATCGATCTATACTTTTTAAGATTATCTTTATAGTAGTGATCGTATCAATGTTGTTTACACTGAGTGTAAACTTTTTCAAACATCGTATCAACAAAATGGATGCTTTTTATAGGAAACCCTAATTGAAAGCTCAGATTAAATCCGCTTAAGAAAGTTTGTGGCTAAGTTTAAAATAGTTATACTTCAAACACTCTTGTAAACTTCAGAAAAAAAATGTTTTTATTGTTTTTTTTTTCTTTTTTTTGCAAAGGTCATATAATATATGATACACAATATATTGCAAAAAGGAGACCGTTTACTTTAAAGTCGAGATACAAAGGAAACGTACGAGAGCTAAAGCTTGCAACGAAGCAAAACAAAGGACAAATCCAAATTACATCTTGAGCAAGAAGAAAACAAGAAAGATGCTATCTTAAGTTCTTTAGCAAGTCAAAGGAATCTCGGAGGTTCACCAAGAAGATTCATTACAGAGTAACAATGGATTGTTGAAAGGGAAACATCATACTGAGAGATTAACATGAAGAGAAAAATATATAGTGACTTTAGGTGACACTATTGATATTTTGGACACCACATAATTGCCCACAAGACTAGACCCATGAAAGCAGAACTAAGCCCTTAGCTAGACGAACCTTTTTCAACAATATAGCAAACAACTTCCCTTCAAGTAAAGGAGTAACTTCCCTACATCTTGGCCGCTTTGAAAGGGAAGGAACCTGACCATCACTAAATAAGCCTCTGCCCCACGTTTATAAAAAAAAAACGACTAGATAGAATTTAAGTTATAAAAAACATATAAGAACTATGTGAACCATGCGTGTCGTCAGATTCCTCTTTCCAATCCTACAATCTCAATTTTCTCTATTCCTTAATTTAAGATTTTTTTTTCTACGTTTATAAGAAGATGAACTAAATCGAGAGGGTTCAGTTCAAGTTGGATCAATTTTGTTATTAAATTAGACCAAACTGATTAATTCAATTCGATTCCAGTTTATTACTCAAACCAATCATTTTAAAATAAGATTAGAGTTTACCTTTTAATTGTCCCGCCATCCTCTATCTCCTAATCGACTGTCACATCTTTCTTTACCATATTTCATTATCTAATTTTTTTTTACCCTCTCTAAGTATATTTCAGTTTTTAACTTCTTTTTTCCACCTCACTTTTCCATCCATAAATTAGAAATAAAAAAGTAAAACTTTTTGCTACTTACAATGAAACTTCAATTAAAAGTCCATGGGTCCTATGGGGCCATAGTAAAGAAACACGCGTGGGCGCCAAAAGCAGCCCAATAAGAGGTATTTAAATTGGGCTCAAGCCCATATCTGAAATCACTCTACAGCTTCCAAACAAAGGGAAATCCACTTCACACAACAGATGATATTCAAAAATTATATATATACATATAGGATAACTCAAAGTGATTGTGATTTAAGTTGAAAAAGAAGAATTGATTATACCCAAAAAGAGTTAGAGACATTCTGTGATGAACAATGTCAAATACTCTCAGTAAATGAAGAAAGCATGTTTTTCGATAATTATGATTCTCTTTATTTTGCTACTTTTTCAATATCAAATGCTAAAATCCTCTATCTAACACCAATTTCCCTTTACTCCATCACACGATGATCTAATTAAAATGGTTCTTTTATATTCAACATTTCAAAAACTTTCACGTTTTAGTAACACAAATGTGTAGCAAAAGATTAGTGTTTTTGATTTTCTTATGATTATTATTTTAACAATAAAGTGAGAATAAAATTGGATGTATATAGAAATGTGTTGGTAATAGAATATGTGTGAAAAAGGGACTCTAGTTTTAGAAAGAAATTAGGCTATAAAGTGTCAAGCTTGTGTCTGACAGTCCCATCAGAAGCTTCGTATGCTTTTTAATTATTCAATAATTACCTACTCAACAAACAAGAATTAAAATTACATTTAAAAATGTAAAACCAAATGCTAATTAATTGATAATTATAATAATTTAACATACAACTATGTGAAGAGAGTAAAATGAGGTTAGAGCCAAAGAAGCCTGAGAATGAGGTCAATGTCCGACTTTTTTTTTTCATTTGGTGAATGAGATGCATTATAACCTATTTCGAGTTCTAAAAGGCGATGGTTTAGGTTAAAAGTCCAAACCAACCTCCTCGATTGAGTATGACGTTGAATTGAACTCTACTTCTCTTACGAACGGTTTGTACTATGACCTATTCGCACATTGAGAAAAAAATAGTTTAGTTAAAACCACAAATCAACCTAATACTTGATCAAGGTCATCGAGCCACAAAATTTGAAAAACAAGGCATAACCTAACATAAATAGGAAACTGATTAGATAAGGATACCCCAAAGTCAGGATATCAGTGGTATATCATCAACCGATCACTACTCTCTACTTACTATACATTAAAATTTTCTACTTACGTATTATGGAACTTATGTTGCAAGCACCAAATCGATGTGTAAATTATCTTTTCATCTTGTAAATTACATTATTCTTTCTTTGATTACAAACCTATCATTAATTATTGTCAGATATATATATATCTTTGTCCAAATTTTAACGTATCAAACTCATAATTACGTGTTGAACACAGACACATAAGCACACAGTACCATTCCAACATTGCAAACACAAAATTATACTAAACCAACCCTAACTATTACTTTTCAATCATCAATTTTCTAGAGATTATAATTTATAAAATTTCTCGTTCTTTTATTTTATCTTCTTCTGTTTTTTCGGCAACAATAATTTTATTATTCTTTTCACACTTTTCTTTCTTTACATACCACAATCTAATCTAATTTAATTAATTCCTATTTCACTAAAATGCATTGATACTGTTTTAAATGTGCAATATACATATATTATAAATTATAATCTCTAAGCTTACTTAAAAGTGATCGGTGATAACAAAAACATTTTGAATCACACAACAGAAACAATTTAAATTGAAATTAAAGTAGAAACTTAGGGAGGTAAAATTATATTTTCTCCAGAATAAAACCATAATATTATAAAAAGAAATTTTATTAAAATCTTTTAATTTTCTTTAAAAAGAAAAAAGAAAAGTTTAAGCTTGTAGTTATGAAGTACTACAAATGTTAATATATGTGTTTGATGGATAAGCTCGTATTTATCTTATAAAAAAGTCATATAGTCTACCAAAGAAGTGTAGCAATTAAGACTCGCTAGTTAAGGAATTCCAAATTTCTTCTTAAATCGTTCATTAATGCTTATCATTATCAAAACTACCTTTTCTATTTTTTCTTTCTTCTTTTTCTATTTTTTCTTTCTTCTTTTTCTATTTTTTGCCCTTCTTTAACCTTTTTCCTTCTCTTTCTGCTCACCACTTTCAATTTAATAACATCTTTTGCCATTTTCTAAATTATATATATACCAAAAAAAAAAAGTGAAAAAATATACTAATAATTCAAAAAAAAAATTATATTGTAGGTATTGTGTTGAGACACTAAAAACAAGTGAAAAAATATACCCAAAAGTTGGAAATAAATAAATATCAATTCCAACTACTCAATTAAACTAGGGGTATATATGATAAGTTTTGTTTATATAGTTGTGTAGATGTGCTTTTTTTTAAAAAAAAAAAAAATATGGTTGTGTACTGATTAATACAAAAGTAGTCTATGATCAACCATATATTAATTAATATTGTAGTTAATTATTAAAATTGATCACGTGGTTGTTACCTTCAAAGTTTTCTTTCAAGACGTTTGTTTGGTATGTGATAATGAACCAATAGGGAATGGACATCTAAATCTATGTTGTTATCGAAGATAACCTTTTCACACCATAAAACTAATTACTTATATTATTACAAATAAAGATATATTGTGCCTCTCTAGTTGGGATGCTAATCAAAATGCCATGACTAGAACACTATATATGTTTAGGCTAATCGTTTAAAATCTTTTCTTTTGATATAGAATATTTATTAAGTAAAAATGTAACAATAAGTAATAAGGAGATTAAGATTAAGATTAAGATAGTCTAGATTTACAAGTAATATAATCTAACCAAAGCTTGAGTCACACCAAATTCTCAAAAACTAGCTTGAAGCCTAAATTAGTTTTGGAGGAGATAAAACTACCATGTTAGCACCATTGCTATAAATCTAAATTCCTTTAATTGATTGTATTTGGAGTTTAACTCTAGCGCTCTCTGCTTCATTTGTACTAATTCTCTCTATTTTATCAATGAAGCAAGGATAATGAGTATGCTAAGCGAGTGTCCATGTCAGATGCACGTATTGATCTAACACATCTTAAGAAGCTTAAAAGGGCTCAAGCGAGCATGATTGGTCAACGGAAGTTGAAGTGAAGGTGAGCCTTTTGTTTGAGGGAGTATGGACTGAACATCATGAAAGCTAGGGTTAACTTGGTTTAACCTCTAATACAAAGTAACCTTATGTAAAAGGCAAGGGAAAAATTAAAGACCTAAACCCAAATTTAAATATGCTATTATAGTTAGAGTGAAGTCCATAACTTCTCTTTCAGCTCTTAAACCTTTTGCTATGCTTTGATCTAACTTCAGCATTGAAGATATTGCCAGTGACAAACATTAAATCCACACATGCATGTGCACTTTCTTTATTTAGGGGTTCATATTTTTCTCAAATAAAAAAACTGTCATAATTGATTAAAGTATCGATTTCATTATTATTTCTTCCACTTGTAAGTCCATTAATTTCAGTTTTAGGTCATTCATGTCATTCTAAGCTTAGCATGAATTGTGATATATAAAATACCAACTAGTACTTATTAATTTGGAAGGAGGTGAGAGTTAAAAGAGAGAATAGATAGGATGTGTAGCAGTGATGATGTAAACAAAATATATAATGAAACACTAAGTGGGTAGAAGTGAGGGATATATGTTATTAAGAAGGCAAAATGAAATGGTAATAAAAGTTTGTAAGTAGAGAGAAGAAGGTACAATAGAGATGTACTACATAAAAGTATAATATTTATCGAGATCTAAGGGGTCATTTTCTAATAATTAATAATGCATGTGGAAAATAATGTTGTGAATTAATTATGACCTCATGCCAAACGTCCCTCTTGCCTCTTATAAACAAAAATTAAATTTGTTTTTGTTTTGAGAAAAAGAAAAGAAAATAAAAGAAAAGAAAAGGAGAGGGGTAGCGTGTGGAAATAAAACCAAATAAAAAATAAAAAGAGTACGGAAAATCACAAACAAACAAAAGAAAGGAAGCTTCGTTATATAGTCGTTGAAGCCAACCGGCGAAGCCCGGAATGTGAGTAACCATCACCACCGTACAACTTTTCTTTTTTTTCAAATACCTAATTATTATTTTTAATGACTTCCTTTTTCCTTTTTCCTTTTTTCTTTTTTTTCTTCCTTCCTTTCTTTCTTTTTCCTTTCCAAATAAATACACCTTTCGTCTTCATAACTTTTATAAACTCTCTAATTTTATATCAATTTTTAGTATTTTATGATTTACACTTTGTATTTTATTTATTCATTTGTTTATGCCATAAACTATCTTATTAAATTTTCATACTCGCGTACAAATTAAATAGTCGCACACTTTTAATAACTAAATTGTTACAAAATTAAAATTAGAAGACTAAATTATTACTTCTAGAGATCATCTTGCTTTGCTATGGTTGTTTTCTCTTCCTCTTAGCTTAGGCTATGTGTGGTGTTTTGAGATTGAGGAGTGCTCCTCTTGCATCTTTGTTATGTGTTTGGTTTTGTGCCTTTATTTCGAGTTCTCGGGTTTCATCTTTATTTTGTTGTAAAATATATAATATGTCTTTCATAAAAAAAAAATATATGTTTTAGTAGTTGTATTTTCAATTTTTAAAATCTAATCTGTATACTTCAAATATTAATCAAGTTGATTAAAAATATTTATTATTTTTAAAATTTGATTAAGAATTCAACTATTTTTCTTTAAAAAAAGAAGAAAAAACATAAGTAAAAGTTACGTAAATATAACTTAATTAATTACAATATATTAATGAAAATTAACATTAACATAATTAGTTCGTTGTCAATATGAACATAGCTTATTTGATATAAATTTTTTATAAGATCAAACTTCAATCGTCTCCGCTTTACCTGCTTTAAAAAACAGTATTCTTTGAAGAAAAAAACTAATGTGATATATATTAATAATATATAGAAACAAATATTCCAACGAAAAGCAAACTTAAGTTAGTAATATTATTATGAAATCTCTTATTTTATGATTGTTGTACTAAAAACAATCACGACAAACGTACGCTATAGTTTATCATCATATAATGAACTAGATGAGTGATGCAGATCGAATGAAATAAAGGTATTAATAACTTTTTGTGTAGGGTGATTGGATGTATAAGATAAGAGTCAATGTTGTGTACTGATAATAAATGTAAATAACTAAAAAGAAATTAAAAAGATAAGGTCTCCACAACACCACACCCTAAATAAATAAATATAAAAGAGAGAAAATTTCAAAAGCAGTTGAGTTGTGAGAAACTAAACTATATAGCTAGGTGTGCCACCATTACAAAAGTTTATTTTTGTTTTGGTATTAGATCAGATCAACTGCCCCCACACACCTCCAAATCTCTTCCATCTCATCATATTATATATAATATATATATATACCATTTTTAAATGTTTTATGACAAACCCTAAACCCTAACCCTCTCTAATTCTCTCTTTGTTTGCAATTTTTAAATTATAAAATGTGAACCAACACACATTTTCTAATTCCCTTTTATTATAAATTATTCCATTTTTCCATCTTCATAATTAATTACAACTCCATTTTTTAAAAATAGTATTTGATTTTGCTTTACCAATATTAATCAAAATTTTGAAAGTTCATGGAAATAGAATCTTTATTGATTGAATAAGAATATTAGCTAAGAAAATAGTTATAAACTTGAAATTAGTGTTGTCTTGAGCTTGAGATGTTGAAAATCCTATCGTGAAAAAAAATCAAGAAGAATCTCAGTCTTTATAAGATAGATGAGATGAACTCTATACTATCAAATAAGCATAATAGAAAAGGTACATAATTCAATTTTAATTAAAAAATTATTGTGTGGAGAATAGACACTAATGTTATATAAAAGGGTTAAATGATGTATTTTCCTATTACTTGAATGATGCATTATTATCTTTTTTTCTTTATTATATAGGGTAACAATCAGTTTCTCAATCAAATTGTCACTGCATCAACTAAACTCCTCTTCTTCTCTAACCAACGATTCAGTTGATTTTTGTACCTTGACTGTCGTTTGACTCAGTTTTTCAGTTTATCATGTCGTTCTTTTGAACAATTGTTCTATTAAGGAAAGAAAGAAAGGCCGGTTAATTAAAGACTTAATTTTGTCAAATTTTTAAAGTCTAGAGATTTATTAAATGTAAAATAAATAGTTTTTAAATGTTTAGAAACATGTTTATTGTAAACATGAATGATCGTAGACTAAATATATAATTTAACCGAAAAAAAAAAGAAAAAAGAAAAAAGAATGGAATCAACATGAGGTACATTCCTTAACACGGAGTTGGACTCTAAGTTTGGAGTATTGGAAAAAATTGCACATCGTCTTTGGGTATCATCAAGTAACCAAACAATTCAACTACTGATTACGAGATCCCTTTTCATTTTGCAATGACTCTTCATAATTCGATGCAAGATTCTTGCTATCTTCCTTTGATGGGACACATTCCACAAACATTAAACTAAACCACCTATAAAAGCCACATAAAGTATTTCCCACTTATCTCTCGTATCTCCTACTTTGACTCTTATTTATTTTACCATATATCTTTTGATACTCTCCAAAAACTGTTTTAATTTCAATTATTTTCTCAACAAATAATTACAAATTTAATTACATACTTCAAATTTTAGATCTTTGAAGGTAAAATGGAAAAATTTACCTCATCTCAAACGGATATGAGAAGGAAAGGAAATAAGTTTAAGGAGAGATGTTAGTAAAAAGGTAGGTCGAGAAGCAATTAGATCATGACCTAGTTCGCTCGCTAAGTTTTAGTGGTAAGACATGAAGTCGCTTCTTATTTTGCATCTAAGATGCAAAAGAAGGAAGGACAAACTACTTGAGCCACTCGACCAAATTGCGTGCCTATGTCTCAAAGGCGAAGATGGAGGATAACTTGCCCTTTCCTTTGAATGGATGTCAAAGAAGACAAGATAAATGAACTAGTTAGCTTGGCTTGGCTCCGGTTGTTCTCGTCTTTGACCTCCGAAGCATGTGTGGCCTAATCTCCAACCCTTTTGAAAGCGTCCTAATTCTAAAAGGATAAAGGTAAGTCTGCAATATTTCCTAAAAGGACAAAGTTAAGTAATTAATCTTAAGGACTTGTTTGGAACCTTATGTTGAAAACTAAATTAATCATGGAAGTTTATGTGGCAAGCACCATTAGGTAGTACTGTTATTTTACAATTGTTTTATAAGTATATATATTTTCCAAAACATGAGTTGGTGATTGGTGACATGTGAACGTAAGGTGATCGACTCTTTTTTTTTTTTTTCATATTTTTTCGTCAATACATAATACTACTTTCAAATGCTTTCCCAAATGTACTCCTTATTAAGGATGTATGATCCTACTTTTTATTATTTATTTTGGAAATCAAATGTGGATGGTAAGTTTTAGAGAAACCTAGATATGAAAAATAGACATGGAAGAGTCATAAGAATGACTTCAAAATGGAATATGTGACATATATTTTAAATAATGTTTTATAATCTTTTACTTACATCATATAGTAAAATTATTAAAACAGACCATTATTCTACATGTAGAGAGTGAGTTAGGTTTCTCTTGCTTCTCTTTAGCTTATCTCATTTTTAGGGTTTAGAATACTTTTCATTTAACTCTCTATTTTCTATTGCTCTCTTAACTCTTTTCTTTGTTTTATAAGCTTAGCAATAATAATAGTAATAAAGAAATAAAAAAAACATAAAGAAATGCGTCATTATTAATTTTAATTTGGATGGACTGTACAAAGGAAACGACGTAGCTTTGTGTTTCGTCAAATTGTAAAATAGACAGGAAGAAGAAGGGAAAGAAAAATAAATAGAAAAAGAAAAGAGAAGTTTCGTAGAAATGATGATGGGGGAGAAGGGGAATTGGGCATGTGCCACGTAGGGCCCATTCGTAGTGTTTCTGTGAAAATGTTTTTGATGGCGGCCCACATCAGTATGTTGACTTGGACATCCAACTCATCTGGAAACCCTACACGTAAGCATTAATTTTCAAAGAGAAAAAGAAAATCATAATAAAAATAAACGGTGGCCCCTACCTATCTACTTTCTCTTCTTTATTATTATTATTATTTATAATATATTAAATTTGTTTATGGTTGGCGCCCCTAAGTACAAGTTGTACAACGGTCAACTTCCATTAAACCCCGCGTTTTACTCGCCGTGTTCACCTCTTTTGTATGTTTGCAAAACTACTCTTTTCTTATACAAAAAATAATTAATTTTTAAAAATACATATTATTGTTCACAAGTTTTCAATTTTGGAAATTTTTTAACTTTGTAAATTATTTACTTTAGAACGTAACCTTTTTCTTCTCTTTCTAAACTATATTTCTAGTTATTGCTATTATTTGTTTAGGAAAATGATATTCTATGTAGCTCATCATTTATCGTATTTGTAAATATACTAACAAGTGGATTCTGTTTTTAACAACTCCCTAATTACTATTAAAAAAATAGTAATATGATATCTTTCTAATTTTTTAAAAATATTTTATACACTTAATTATTATTCTTGATTGAAAAATCTAGTCGATTTATCCAAAAGTGGGAGAGGTTAGTTTCGAAAAGTTTCGTACTGACAATTTTCAAAAAGTATTTTAAGTCTAAACCGACCTAATTCGACCTTACTCATCGATATCGATGTAAATTTGACAATTTACTAAATCAATTATACGATCGGTTCGAGGTTGATTTTTTCAAAATAACTGACTTCAACAAACTGATAATCACCTTGTACAATACACTTTTTCCTTTGTTTTTTTCGAAAGATGGTTTAGTTTGAATATGCACTCTCACTTATGATAATACCCTTGAAGAAAATGATAATGTGGTTTTGAATAATAGAACATGAATATGTGGCTATGTATTAGAGTCACATAGACTAAAATATTAAAAATACTACTTTTTGTAGTTACCTATTGTATATTCAACAATAACACATTTATGTAAATATGTTTTTTAAAATATATGATGTTAGTTTTCTTAACCAGTTCTAATAGTTATTAAAATAGTGCGTGCATCAAAATTTGGATATTAAACCTATTCAAGGATTTAACGATTGTTAAAGTAAAGTAAAATAATTTGTGTCTTTAAAAAGTATATTATAGTAAAATGAATTTATATATAAAAGAAATATTTATTTATATGGAATATGAGAAATGTAGAGTGTTATTGAATATATATCAATTATTTGAACAAATGTATTAAAATAGAAATCTACATCATTATTAAATGAATGCTTAATAGTAACGTTTTTTTATATAAAAAAAATAAATAAATGTTGAGTGGTTCACAAATGAAATAATAATAATTAAAAAAGAAAAAAGAAAAAAAAATATAAATTAAATGGTCACACAACCTACCCCTAAAACTTCTATAGAGCCTGTCTATAGATGAAGGACTCAATTTGCAAAAGAAAATGACCTTTTGGAGAATTCAAATCATTAATTTTGTTTTCTTCTTAAAAAATAATAATAGCAATACAAGAAATTTAAAAATGAAATCCACAAAAAAATCTCTCAATTAATTGAACTTCACTAGTCAAGCTACCACTACCTAGTCTCCTAACTTTAAGGGTATAACCACTTATCAAATCAAATAAATCACACAATCTTTTTCATTTTGCAATTTTGTATATGTACCCCTCTGTGTATATATATATATATAATATCATCGATAGTTCATCATCAATAACATTTCTCACACGCACTTTGAACGTATACATATGTTTTATTTCATTTTATGCAATTGATTATTAAATAAAGTTTCAATTTTATGTATAAAATATTTGAAAAATTTTCGACTACATTCAATAAATGGTAGAAAGTAATTGTACATGAACTAGAAAAATGAAGTGTATGGATGACACTCAATTTAATCAAAGGTGCATGAATTATAAGAAAAAGTATGTTAGATAAATAACGCTTAATTTGTTCTATTTCCGTTAAGTTTTTTTTCTTTCTAAAAAACATTTAAAACATATATTTTCATAATTGTAAAAATAATCCTACTTATTTGATATAATTGAATTTGTAATATAAATTTCTTGGGTTGGAGGTTATAATTTGATAGTATATTGTAAAAATGACCTTAAATGAATATATATATATATATATATATATATATATATCTTATTATAATTTGATATTTGTATACATAATTTTCAAACAAAACTCTCTAGCTACTATATATACATTTTTAGATGTATTTTAAGAAGTTCAATAAATGAAGTGTAATAATATGGATTTCTTATTTAAAAGATAGAAAATAATATAAATATTTTTTAAAAGTATAGTTAAATTAAACGAACCTAAATTATTGAACAACTAGAATTAAATTAAATGAATAGCTTGTAATGCATGAACCAAAATGAAATAAATAAAAGTCAAAAGTACTTTATTAAAGTAGTATATTTATACCAAAATAATCAAAAGACAACACTAAAATTTGAAATCATTTGTAAAGTTTTAAAAATAAATCAGTATTGTTAAAATATTTTTGGGATTTTTTCTCCAAAAATATTTAATCAATCGACAAAATAAGTTAATTTACGCAAATTTTCTTCCCTTCTCAAGTTTCTATTATTTAATATCAAACCATAACTAAATCAAGTCATAAAAAATAAGCAATAGTATAATATAACAATAGTATTAAATAAATGAATAGTAGTAGTTAACAATTTCTCAGTCACCCAATAATATTCTATATAATATAAAGAAAATTTGAACCATCATTTAGAATATATTTGTTTGTAAATCTAATGAGCATATTTCTTAACTACTTTTTCATTCAAACCTACGCCATTTTATTATAACTTTTAATACTTTGTAACCACTCAAATTATGCTAGAACATAAACCAAAGTCTAAGTTTGATTCAATAATACCAAAAAATCTTCAGAAGTAAATCTAAAATAGTATCGAACTTAATTTTTTTTCGTGTGTTAATTATTTAATTTCAAAGGTCCAATTTGACTAAATTTTGGCTTAATTTTGAGAATGTAAACGAAAATAATTGGAAAAATATAAATTTTATTTTTATTTTTTTATATGAATAGGAAAAGGGAAAGGAAGGACGCTGGAATGTTCGAGAAGATTTGATTCACTAAAAATGGAAAAATGGAAAAAGAAAAACAAGAAAAAACTTGAACTCGGCTACTCACTCAGTACAAAAAGAGCGTGTGAACTCAGCCACGCGGTTATGTTCTCATGCTGACGCGTTTATTTGATCTCTTTTGGTTAAAATGACAAAAGTACCCTCACTCGTTTTTTTATTTTCAAAATATTTTAATACCCCAACCTCTGGAGCTCTCCCTCTTTCTTTGGGTACAAGAAAGCAAGGGTAGAGATGTCATTTCACATTCTCAACTGACTTCTTATTCTCTCTCCTCACCTATATAAATATAACCACAACCATTCCAGTTCAAAAGTCTATTCCTTCACTCAATCGAAACCAAAAACGCCATTTCCGTTTCTAATTTTCTTCACACAAACAGAGAGAGAGAGAGAGAGAGAGAGGGAAATTACATTTTCCAATATTCCTTGCTACCTATCATCATGAAGAGAGAGAGAGAGCTCGAGAGCATAACAACCATGGCGAACTGCTTGATGTTACTTTCTCGTAACACTGCGCCAGATCATCATTTCGAATCATCTACTTCTTCATCTTCTCCCAATCGTGTTTTTGAGTGCAAGACTTGCAATCGGCAGTTTTCGTCGTTTCAGGCGCTTGGAGGACATCGTGCTAGTCACAAGAAGCCGCGGATTGTTGGAGGAGATGGTGGAAACTCTGATGGATCTTCATCGCAAGGTTCTCCTACTAAGCCGAAGACGCATGAGTGTAGTATTTGTGGATTAGAGTTTGCGATTGGTCAAGCGCTTGGAGGACATATGAGAAGACATAGAGCAACAACGCTGTTGAACGATGCTCGATTACTTACAAATCATCCTAGAAGTCCTCCTCCGCAGCAACCGCCTGTGGTGAAGAAGAGCAACGGCGGTGGGAGAATTCTGTGTTTGGATCTGAATTTGACTCCGTCTGAGAACGATAGTAGGTTTCTGCAGCTTGGAAAGAGTATTTCCATGGTTGATTGTTTCTTTTGATTCAATTTAGAGTACATATTCAAACAGATCTCGAAACAGGTTGAATATGAGTTTTTGTTTTCCCTTTTCTCTTTTTTGATACTGTAATCTTCATCTCTTTGTTCATTTACAATATATATGATATACAGTATATATATATATATATATGATTTTCATATAGTTCAATTCAATCTGATTCATCTGTGTGGCGTTTGGTTTAATTTTTGGATAATTCAATATGTGTATGGAAAAATCTGCTTTAGACGAGGACGATCAATTTGATGTACAGATCAAATCTGAATAAGCACTTCAAATTCAGAGGTGATTAATGCGTGCAATTAAATTAATTTGGTATGCGATCATTATACGATCTCTTCAAATTCAATTTTAATTCATTATTATGCTGTGTGTTTGGTAAAATTTGATATTCTATCATTATAGCATAAAAAATACTTTTAAATCCCTATTAATTTCAAGAAATAATTCATCCAATAATAATCAATTTCCCCCCATGATTTCTTCTTCAATTACATTGCACGTATATACTTTCAATTGTACTTCAGCATTTTATTTAATAAGGATTTTATTTTTTTAGAATCATTCAATACCTACTAACAATTTTTCCTTTTTTGTTCCTTATATGTATCTTCTAAGAATTTTATAAACTTTATTTATTTATTTATTTATTTATAAAACACATGGATTATACAGATCGAGTTACTAATCAGTAAAACTTTTGGTGTATTTTCTAAAAAAATTTACCAATCAATTTTAGATTAATCAAAAAAATTAATTTTAATTTTGAGGTTGTTTTTTTAATATTATTTTTTTAAAAATTAACGTAAATATTAATTAATTAATGTCACTTGACTGACTCCATTTCATAACGCTGAGTGGATAATTACTAAAAGACGGACTCTTAATTAATATTTGATTTTATGTGTTAATTAACTAACAATTCTAAACACTTTCATGATAATTAATGATTCTTTTTTTTTTTAAAAAAAAAAAAGTTAAAAACCAAACAACATAAAAGGAAAGTTGATTCACAAAGCTTAAGCTAATTAAAAATTATAAAATAAGAGATCTCATGATAATGCTTTCCAATTCCAAATATCAATTTCAGAAATAAAAATAAAATTATTAAGTGAGACTAAATATTTTAATAATTAAATCAACTCTACTCGAGGGAGGCAGTGATATATTATTTAGTCAAACGTATATATTTATTATTTAATTTTTTTTGGGTAGATATTGATTTAAAAGATTAGTAATATGAATTGGGTAGTTGCATATATATATATATATATATATATAAGTTATGAAATTAATTAAATTGTAAATTGGATATGATATATGGTAGCTGCACTATAATCCCAAACCCCTATACCTACGCCAACACTTAATATAACAAACCCTTTTCTCACACTAACCCAATTTCCAACCCTTTTCTTTTTCTTTCCAAAGTTTTGTTTAATTATTATATAATTTATGATTAGTAAGACTATTTCAATTCAAGGTCATTCCAACTACGGTTTTCTTTTTTCGTTTATTTATTCTTAATACACAACATATAAAGAGAGCGAATGGTAGAAAAATTGTCCAACCAAGTTTTATCACTATTTGATATTTATGATGAAAAGAGGGTTAGGGTTAGGGTTTTGTTGAATAGTAAAATATTATTAATATAATTACAGTACATTAGAAACATGACCTAATAATCTTGTTAGTCTGGTAATATATATATATATATATAATTAAATGACCAAAATACCAAAAGTATAGGTTTTATAAGAGTTGTGTGAAAGTGAGATTAAATTATATATGGATATTATGGATGGTAATTAGTGAGTTTTATTCACTAATATTTTATGGTCAAATTAGGTAGAGAGAAATTATAAATTAGAGTTTAGATATGAATTAAATGTAATTGATTAAATAATATAATCCAGACTGAAAAAGAAACCTAACTACTAACACATGACATGACGACTGAGACACCCTATAGGGGCTTTGATCTTCACATCAACTACAAAACCATATTTTATAATTTGGACAATGTATTTATTTTTTACAAATGAATTGTGCTTGTTGTTACTAATTTCTACCATTTCTTTGGTTTTGTTTTTTTAATTTAAATAATAGATAAATATGAAATTTTAATCCACAAAACTACAAAAAAGAAGAAGAATGATGTGTATCTTCTTTAATTTATTATGATTTATCTTTAGGTGCATATATGTGCTAACTTATCTTTAGAAACTAAAATAAGATATAAATAAATTATATAAAGGATATAGACTAAAGAAAAAATAAAGAGTTATATGTGATACGTAATGAATTGATGGTGAACAAACTTATATTGAAATCTCGGAGTGCTTGAAGCAACGAACGTTGTAATGGACTAGACCATGATCAAGCAGTAGCGTTTCCTTTCCAATTTACAAAAAATAATCCATGGTAGAGGGCATTCCATATATTCTTTTGAAGGAAAGACATTACCACACAAGACTTTATGTTAAGACGGTAACTGATACTCAATTTTTTGTTGAGTTATATTTGATCAATTTATCACCTAATATATATACATTTTACAAAGATAATGAAAAATGAAGCTCCAACTTTGGAGAAGAAGTGAATGTGAATTAAGAACTAAAGTCACTTTGAACAAATATTTAATTACGTAATGAATTGAGTTAGGGAGTAGTTTACTTTTCTTATTCAAAGAAGGTTAATTAGTGTAACATAATTGATAATACCTAATATTATTTAATACAAATGAATAAACTACTTCAGGTTAATTTGTCCCATAAATAATTACGCCTAATAATATCTTTACAAAAATATCTCCAACTTCAATTTTAGGTTTATTTATTTGAGAGATTAGGTACAAATCTCTAAGTTTTTCTATATATCCTATTCTCTTATTTTATCATCATAGCGTTTATCATACCAATTTCGAAGTTACAGATTTGATTCCTCCACTCAAATTATTACGTATCATTGTTATTTTCTTTCTTTTTTTGGTTTTGATGTATTTCTCAATTAAAAATAATTTTTTTTTAAAAGAAAAAAAGAATTAAACTCACTTGACAACTTAAATTTGTGTGTATATATATCTTAATTGGTACATGACTTTCTACCATTAAGGAACACTTGTGACCTTGTTGTTGCGCTTCGTTCTTTAACTCACTTAATGTACCATTCTTCGCGAGGTAAAATAACGTATTGATTATCTCGCCAAGCTGGCAAAATGCCTTGTGGTTAGAACACAAAGCTTCAAAAACGAAAATTAGTTAGAAGGTTTCACGCCTCTGCTTTTTTGTGCAAACAAAATTATAGCCTCGTCATCCCAGGACAAAACAACCTTTTGTTCTTCAATTGATTTTACATAGAAATCAATTGGAATCTCAACACTCAGATAAACACACACTAATGCTCGATAAACTCAAAGAAGAAGTTTTAGAGAGTTTTTTCTTGCTTATGAAAATTTCGTACCAAATGAAAGAATAAGGAAAGTGTATATAATGTGAGGAAATCAATAGATAGTTGGAAATTAATTTGTAATCTTTTTTTATTTATGGAGGAGTTATGTTGACTTATTAAATGTTAAACGGTAATAAAACGTTAGATTCTTTTAATCATGTGATAAAGATCATGACTTTAATATTTATCATCATATTTGACCATCTCGCCTAAAATGTCAACATATATAACATTTTCCATGTTATCTTGCATAGCTCATGTTATCACATAGTCATAATGAATATTACATAGTTGAAAAACTAAAACACGAATGACTCTCAAGTTTTCATTCGCATAGCTTAGTCTTCTCACATCACACAAAGAATTAGCATTTAAATCATAGCTATATTGCATAGCTTGGTTTTCTCGCATAATTTTTTTTTTTTCATTCAACAGACCTAAGTATCAAACAAAAACACTGACAATTGTTAAGTATTTGGGTGCATCGTGTATTACAACTATTTATAAAAAAAAGTTTACCACTTGACAAACTGTAACGAAACAACTAAAGGTATGTTGTGTAGGAAGTAAGTAAAATCCACGATACACCTCTATTTTGAAAACAAAGAAAATCCCCAAATAGAAGACAAAAGGAAAAAGGTCCAAACTTTAGGTTGCATGAATTTGTTAGAAACTCCATCATTAGTCACAACCAATAGATTCGCAGCATTTGTCGGTATCGAATTGGGTTATAAAAATATGTCATTTAGTAATAATATAGAAAGTGTGAGTTAGCTAAATAATTGGTGAAACTTCAAAAGAAGTCTCTTAGCTTTTTCTTTGGAAAAAGCCATTCTTCTAAATGGCTTAATGGTCAAGATCACCAACTCCATTTCCATCTCTATTCCATATTTGGTTTTGAGTTTGAGACAAGTTTTGAGTTTGGTAATTTGACAATCAATTATATTGTTATATAGTATTTTAGGGTTTACTCTTCTTTTCCAAAGTGCATTTAAACAAACGTTTCATATAAGATCAAGTAAATTATGCGTTTGTTTTAAGAGAAGAAATTTGATACAAATAAAAATTTAGAAACAATTATTAAAGATTGACCATCGACGTTTTTTTTTTTTAAATGCATAAAGATAAAAGAAAATAGAAACCAAAATAAAGAAATTAGAAGTATAATAATAAATTATATATGATGATTATAAATTACGCAAAAGAAATAATATTGGAAAGTTTTACACTCAAGAGTTAGATTCACCACCTCCATATTTCTTCTCTAATTAATAAATAATAAATACTAATTGGGTAAGTAGAAGAAATAATTTTAGAAAATATTGTTAATACATACATCACCTCATTAATATAATTATTATTAAATTATTGAAAGAATCATCTCATAATTAATTAGAAAAATTAGAGTTAAAAAATTACAAAATTAAAGCTGACTTTTTAGAGGATTTTTTTTAAATTTTAAATATCTAAAAGTAAGTAATGCCAAAAGTAAGCACTCACACGTGTATTGACATTAAACTTGGAATTCCTTTCAATATTAAATTTATATATATAAAAAAAGTTCCATAAATTATTTATTTTTTGACTATGTTAAAATCTTTGATTTAAAACACCCTATTAATTAATTGATTTCAATTATTTGTTAATTATAAAGAAATTTATGATAATTCTATGTATTTATTTGGTAGGAAGTGACCCACGTCAGGGCTAATTTGAAGTGAGCAAAACATTCAAACACATAATAATCTTTTCTTCAACCATCACTACCAAAGATCTTTCGATTTCATTTCTTCTTAATTTAACATCAACTATAAGATTTGCTCAAATCTTTTTAAGTTTCCTTTGGGATTTTTTTGTTGTTTTGTAACTTTTAGCTTTATAATAGAACAAGTTGGTTTACATCTGTTTGGGAAATAAATAATCTGCTTCTATAACTGAATCTAAAAACTACTAATTAAATAATTGATTTAAAAATTATGTGAAATGAACATGAGATTTAGGAGTGATTTCACTTAGATTTAATCATAGTTTTGATAAATATGTATTTTTTGTTGATAAGTTTTAAAAATAGACATTTTTAGTCTTTAAGTTTGTGATTACACATATTCATCAAAACCTATGAGCTAAAAAGGTAATTTTTCAAAATACTTTTTCTAAATATTATATAAAATAGAGATGTGAACATTTGAACTTAAAATCCTTAGTTAGATTAATCCTACCATGACATAAGAATGTAGGAAGCATATACTTTTTTTGGTACATATAGTATGAAAGTCGTGTTCCAAATTTATTAATTTCACTGACGTTGAATCTTAAAATTAATCCCAAGCAATAGTGTTAGTGTTGTTCCTTGTTAAATTTTATATCATCCATTAGCCTTCCCAATCAGTATCACATAAAAATTAACATCAAACAAAAACTTACCAATTGAACATTGAATATAATTAAAGGGGAAGTTTTCCAATACAAAGAAACAAAAAAAAAAAAAAAAAAAAAAACATTGGAGGATGAATGAAAGAAAGAAATAGTAACAAATAGAGGGAATCTGAAGCAAGTAGTGACGTTGAGAGTAGAAAAAAAATGAAAAAGCCAAAGACAAAAAGTAAACTCAGTAGTTTAGTCATTTATTGCCTATCAATGTGTATGACCACATAAACTGCTTCAATCAATACCTCCTTTTCTCAACTGTGTATCTTCTCTCTCACATCTTCCTCTCTCTCTTTCATCATTTTTTTCTTCTTAACCTCTTTCCAAGCATTACTAGGAAAACTCTCCTGTGTAAAAAATGACCAAACATCAATAAAACTCACACCCGGTTTGTACAAATACAATAGGCTACTGATATCATCGTGTTACTTGCGTTAGATGTTTAGGGGTGGGGGGGTGGGGGAGGCAAAAGCTGAAGTCAAAGAGAGGCTCTAAAAAAGTCAACTCTATGTGTTCATCAACAATTCATATTAGGATTGGTCCACATCATATAATTCTCATCTTATTTATTGGTGGCTTGGTGAGAGATATACATTGACTTAAAGCAAGTAGTACTGACTTTGGTGTCATTTACCACTAGGATTTTGAGTTTATCAAGTGTAGCTTTTATTTTCCAGTAAGCAAACTTTTTGTTCTTATCGATCAAATTGTTCCTAGAAGCCTATAATGACAATTCAGGTGATCTTAGCCTCATTTCCTTTCCATGGTCAAATGTCAATAAGCACAGTCCAAATTGTAATTGGACACTCCAATCTCCTAAAAACTAAGGGCAGCTACCACTTCTCATTACAAATGATCATCCAAGCAGGAAGTTTCAAAGGTTTTGACATCAAATAGAAAGATCAGAATTACTACTACCTGTTTCGCTGGTTGTCTCAAGATCTTTCGCAAACTGTTGATGTTAACGGGACGGTTTTGCCCTCAATTCTGGACTTTTAATATGGGTGGGTTGTTTAGCAGCACACCTGGAAAACAGTAACAACCAAACAAAGAAGGCTACTTTTTAAACTACCAGTTCACACAAATATAAACCAAAAGTCAATGGCAGTAAACAATTAAGCCACCTTTCTGGAATTTTCTACAAAAGGTACAAAAATAAGACTATAAACAATGGTAGTTGTAAATTTGTTGTTAAGTTCCCATTAAAAAAGAGAGATTTTATGACCATAGCCATGACACTACTCGCCAGTACTTGTATGACCACAAATTATGAATCAGTTGAAAAAAAAAATGAGTTACTTGGTCTTGCAAAGGTATATAATTAACATAAGGCTTAGCAAATGATTAAGTCCCTCGACACCATTTTTCAATTTTGTCTTTAATGATTCGAAAGTCTAGAAATTGACAAAATGGTACATACATGATAAACAAAATTGAAAAAATGGAATTATATGTTATGGCCTAGATCATATATCTAACCATACCAGATTGTTATTTTGGTTTATGTCACTTTGAATGCCCCAAAGGCCAAAAGTAGCTTTCATAAACAAACCTTTCAGGAATAAATACAAGAGGTCCAGTCTAACTTTACTATTAAACAAACGAAAGTCCTTAGTCTTAGGGGCCAAACATAGAGTTTCTAAGTTCCATATCACAAGGCAATACCATAAACATTTATAAAATTGGTTTAAACCTTGAAAATTATGTGAAGCTCCGTATCTTCCACGAAACAAAACTAATTCTAACTGCCTACTTTCCTCGTCTGTGATGAACGAACAATACCGTACGGACTCCCTTATTCAGCCATATAATACAAGAACGCCATCTTTCCTTGAACTGCAAAGTCAAACAAGAAAAGTTCCATAAATATCATCTACCCAACAACTAGCTTTTTTTTTTACCTTTACACACGCGACCCACACTCTCATGACACGGCTTTTATACAAAATAATGCATTCTTTCTTCCACCCTGTTTAAATAAAGTTCAATATAAAGAAGAGTGGTCAAATGTTCTTATCACCAATATTTGATCATCATACAACGCGTGACTATGTATTTTCTCACAACATTCCTCATACTTTTAACTAGTCTCTGTTCAGATTGATGACAACAGAAACCTGTCTCTTCCTTCACCAACTAGTTCCATCAGAAGAATTTTGCTTAATATGAATAAAACAAAACTTTGAGGCGGATTTCTTGATACCCCACCAAGAAAGAAGAGATTCATTAACCAAAACTAGGGATTTAACAAAGGCAAAACATGAGATAAACGAGAAAAGGGATGGGTGAAAAAAAAAAAGCACTTGTGATATTCAAACAAAGAAAACCCAGTTCCTGGTTCATGCTAACTTCAAATGGTAATTGGAAATTTGATGGTATTTTAGGACGATAATCAAATTGTGACATATGATTAGGTTTAATACCTAAAATCGGCCAAAAAATTCCAAGGGTGAGAGAAATTTGAAGCAAAAATTAACAACTCGATGGGGATTAAGAACAAAAGAGCTATAATTATGAGAGGAAAATGCGGGGAAAAAGAGAAAAGTGGTTTACTGGTAATTGACGACTTAGGCGGACTAGAAATTCTCGTCTTTCGTCAAATGCTAACATTACATGATACGGAAAACTTGAATGTTCAATCATCATCACAATAAATATCTTCGCAGCCTGGGAATTGTCCTTCCCTAATCCACGTTTCTTCCATTGATATCGTTTTTGAATTCGTTCATAGATCCCAAAATGAAATCGGGAAAATCGTACGGATAATCAAAATTTTGGGATGAACTTTATTTGATGTATTTTATAAAGCACAATCATTTTGGTTTTGTTTTTGAAAATTAACTCAATTTTCAAATTCTTAGATAACATTGTGTGATTAATTGATTATACTTGAATTTCATTTTCAACTTTCTAGTTTCTCATTTGTTTATACTTTGTTGATCAATTTGAAATTAAGCACCTACTAATGTTCTCATTCCGTTCTGGTCTTCCATTCCTATTCCTTCTTTTTCTGGAACTATAAACAAAAATGTGTTTGATAACGGTTTCTATTTTTGTTTTTTTTATTTCTTGTTTCTTGAAAAAAAGAAACAAAAATAGAAAATGTGTTTGATAACTGTTTCTTGTTTTCTGATTTTCTTTGATTTTTTATATTTTATTCACATTTAGTTCAATTAAACATCCAACAAAAATATATGTCCTCCATTAAATATTAAAAAAAAATTATCAAAGAACACCTTCTTGTAATCTTATGGAGAATGAGATGAGATTGAGATTTGAAAAATAGAGAGAGGAAGACAAAAACTCAAGGCTAAAATACAGATCTAACAAAAACCCACAAATTCGATGAAAGCGCACAGCTAAAAAATAATTCTAGAGGAAAACTCAGATCCAGTGAAGAGGAATTCATCGTGGAGAGAAAGACGATGAGAGGTGAAGAGGAAGACAACGAAGATGATGGTTATTTAGAAAAGACGATGGAGATAAGAGAAAGAAAAAAGAAACCACGTGAACACTGAGAGTTATTTGGGGAAGAAAATGGAAATAGGAGAGAAAAATGAAATCACACTAGCAAAATGAAATAGAAAAAGAAGGAAAATGAAACCAATAAAAAAAATTGAGAAAAAAACGAAAAAAATCAAGAAAAATAAAAAACCAATATAAATAATTGAGAAAAAGAAAAAAGAAATCAATTGAAATAATTGAAAGAAACTATTTTTTTTCCAATAATTCCTTATAAAATGATAAACGTTTCTACTTTTTTTTTTTAAACGAGAAACATGGAAAGTTACCAAATACTCCCATTTCTTAAAAAATGAAAACATAAACAAAATATAGAAAACGAGAATGTTACCAAACAGACTCTTAATTTTTATCTTTCACATCCTTCACTACTTGATACGTTTGGACGAATGAAGAACAAATTTTTTTTTGAAAGAATTGAAAAAGACAATTTAAAAATAATAATTGAGTAGGAAGAACTAAGAGTTTTAGTCCTCATGCATGCAAACAAAATTGCTCAATGTCAAAGATTCCAACTTTCACCTCTACAATAAAAAATAGTTGTAAAATTTACGTTTATCAAATTGCATTTGAAAGAAAAATATTTACTGAAATGGGTAATCTCTCTAATCCCTCATTGGGCTGGGCCTTTGAAAAGCCCATGAAGATGGCCTACTTAAACTCCCTTACCAAATTTTGAAAAATACCCCAAATATTCTTTTTCCTTATTTCTATTTCTTTCTAAAATTTGAGAATCTCTTTAGATTGAGTTGTAGTCGTTAGCTTTCAAAATTAGCTATAGAACTTTTGGAAATTGGATAAATTATCAATGAACTAAAAAGAAATTGTTAGGGTTAACTTATAAAACTAAAATTGCACCCCAACAAGAGGGGAAAAAAAATATATATATATATATATATATATATATTTTAAGGCCTACAATGGTAAATTAACCATTTTTGAAAAAAAAATTCAGATGTCTATTTGTTGATGTCACGATCACATGAAGTTACGATATTGTATTCTTTCTTGATATATTTTTTCTCTCTTCTTCTTCGGCCTTGCCTCGTCTTTCTCCTTTCCTTCTTTTCTTTCTTTGCCCATCGTCTTCTTCAGCACAACAAGTTCATATAAGCAGCTTTGATGCAACCAACTCTAGTTAGCAAAAGCTAGAGAAATTATCAAAGAGAGACAAAGAAAACGACATGACTGAAAGAGAGCAAATGATTTGTAAAGGAAAAAAGAAAAGAGAGAGCAAGATGAGAGAGAGAGACGAGCGATGGTTTGTGAGTAAGACAAGAGAGAGGGAGAGAAAGATGTTTTTCTCGGTGGGTGCAAGTATATTTTAGTAATTTCACTAGAATTTGTCAGCAGAAGGTCATTTAACATTAAAAAAAGAGAAAATAAACCTAGTTATTGGTCGTATGTTTCCAAATATAAACTATCTTATTACCACATGTATATCATTTATGAAATTGTTACAACTAAACCTACCTTGGAAAGGAAGGATTTAATTGCAATGTTTTTGTTCATGTATTGTAGTTGTATATTAAATTACAAAGTTCACTTTATCAATCCAATTGTAAAGGGCAAAAACTAATATAGCAACATGATCCACATACAATTTTGAATTAGAAAACACCTGTACAACATTCAAAACTTAAACTTCAACTTGAAGGAGAACACTTGTGTAAGAAATAAAATTATCAATCGGAGTTTAGCTCATAGGATAACCCACCTATTACCATCACAAAGCTTGATACTTCGATTTTAGAAATGCATTAAAATGTTAACACATAGAAAAATGCGGAAACAAAAAACTATCAGTGACACAAAGTTATAAAAACAAGCAAGTTGAAAGTGGAAATTATATCAGATGAACCATTGTGTAAGGGAAATTTCTTCACCTCAAAGCTCCAAACAATTTGCTTAGATCTCCAAATAAAATCTGAGATATCATAAATAATCAAAACAATAAAAAAGAGAAAAGGACCACAAACAGGACAATGACGAGCAATATAGATAATGAACTATGAATTAAATTTATGTCAACCATAACACTTACATTAGTGAATAACAATTTGGACAGAAAGAGCATCACAGTTTGAATAAGCAACAACACAAATCAATCTATCAAAAGGGAAGAAAGGGAGGAAAAGAATGTTCTCTTAGGGTGGTAGCTTTCCAGATAAGTACATGGAAAGCTTCTCCCTTGAAATAGAAGCGGTGTTGTCAACGAATTCGCAACTTTGTTGTCGGTAACTAGGGTCGTGATGATGAGACAAAGGCATTTCGTCTTGCACCTCATCCTCCATATCGATCACTATATTGTGAAGTAAGCAGCAAACAAGAATGATCCTTGGTAGCCTATGTTTGTCAGGCTTCCACATTACCCCTTTAATGATCTTCCACATCTCTTTCAACCTTGTCAATGCCCTTTGAGCCACCAACCTGGTGGCAAAATGCCGCTTATTGAACTCAGCTTGATAATCCGGAAGGCCTTTCCCTTGATAAGGAGTTAGTAGCCATGGCAAGAGGGGAAAACCAGAGTCTCCTATAATATACTCTCCTAGTTCTGAACTTTCCGAGAGCTTCATTTTTTTGCCGTTTAACCGTTCACCATCCTGTGAAAGTTTGAAGAATCCTGAACTTTGGAGCACAAGAGCGTCGCTCAAACTTCCTGGCCAACCTGTGATGATGTCACAGAATCTCATCTCTGGATCTACAATCACTTGCAGGATCATACTGCAGTTTTTCTCACGATCAAGCCAGATGCCGTTTGCAGATTCTGATGTTGGCAAAGTCATCATAATGTGTGTCGTTTCAACTACACCGCAACAATTAGGGAGACCTCTGATTTTCTTGAACTTGGACTTTATCTTATCCATATCTTCTTCTGTTGAAGGCCATGAGAGATGGTGGAGGCCTTTCTCTTCCATTGCCTCCACGAAACGCCAAGTTATTTGAGAAACCGATGATTGATTCAGTCCAAACGAATCACCAATGTTAGATAACGATTCACCGGAGCAAAGTCGCCTAAGAGCAACAGCAACTTGATCATTTAGAGACAAAGGCTTCCCATTTAAGTCGGTAAAACTTGAAGTTTTAGCCATCATAACTTCCTTAACTAGAGAACAGATATAGCTGAATGTCTTTCTGGAAATTTTGAAAACTGATTCAAATTTTGTATTCTTTGACTGAGATAATGGCCCTGATTAGAGGCAAAAACAACAATAAACGATATTATCAGTCCCTGCTGCAATTGTTCTGTTCCCAAGAAAAACTCTTTACTCCATGCCATTGCACTTTCTCAGGTAAGAAAAAATGAGAGATAATTCATAGTAAAGATGTAACATTTGACATTATTACTGAAGCTAACTAATATCAGATCATGTCATCCAACTTATTGATAACTAAATAAAGATTAAAGTAAAATTTTGTGACCAATAAACCAGAAGAAATGCTATAGTTATATTCAGATGAGAATCTGATGAAGCCATTCAATCACACGTTTAGTCAAATGCTTTTATTTAAACTAATAGTAAAGGTTGACTTATTGCATTGTAAATCGTGGACAGAACAAAGTAACTGCTAAATGTGATAAAGAGCCTATGTAGACTAATGCTACAGAAAAACTCTGATAATAAAAATTAAAAACCTTAACATGAATTAATATGTAGTGGACATTCAGTTTACGAAGTCCAAATCATTTTAAACTGTAACCAACATTTAAGAACCATGGAATAAGAAGATAGAATTACTAGTATCTAATAACACTGAACTTGCGCATGTGTTAGTTTTTGGTACCTGAAGCTAATTTGATCTTCTGATTTTACTAACGTGAAACAAAATCTACCCACTTTGATCATGCTGTTGGGTTATCTAGTAACTTAAAATCAAGAAAAATTAACCTACTGTTTCCGTTGCCAACTTTAAGTATTTCTGGGAATTTGGATTAAAATTTGCTCCATTGCTGTTTGGTTGTTAGCTCATCTAAGGTTTGTTATCTAAAAATACAATAGTCAACGCATATTAAAAAATGGTTGGGTCCCAATAGCATGAAAAAAAAAAATTCTTTGCTAAATAGGTGCATGAAGCATCTTTTTAGTATAATGGAGAGCAAACTGACATGGAAGAAGTATAGGTCCAATTTGAAAAGAAAGCTGACACACTAAAAAGACAATGGGGAAGAAAGGAGGAATAAACTAGATATAAAGGAAGAATGAAGGACATGAGACATGAAAAATGGAGGATTGATCATGATAAAGCTAATGATTACTGCTAATGGGGGAGAATCTATTGACTGATAGATTGTGTATAAACTATGACCTTACTTGAACATGATGCATTCAGGGCTGTACAATTCAGGGCTGTACTTACTTGAACAGATTATAAATAAAATATGCGTTTCAGAAATACCAAAAACAAATCTTGATCACTTATCCATATCAGTAGGTTGAAACAAATCTTGACCATGTGGAAGAGATCTCAAGAGTACGGTTTCTACGCTATTTTTTGCCTTGCAGCATTACTAAATTGAATCAAATTTGGACTTAAACATACCCTTTCCAAGATGCCTCTAAAACAACCAGATAATTAAGTTTATAAAGGGGTTGCCTAAGATACAAAACTCACAACAATTTCTCTAGAATAATATACTCAAATGCCACCTAAATCAGGTTGCATTATAGTATAAAAACTACATATAATGAATTGAATTTGACGGCCATCCACCACAATTATATTAACAATAGAACAAATAATACTAAGTACTATCTACAAAAAATTGGCTCTCTAGTTCTCATTGTTTAGCATGCCTTCCAAATTCTAACATACTATATTGACATGAACAACATATTAGTTTATTTCTCTTGTTTTCCACGGAGAACACATGCTTTTAGTCAAATCCTGTTCATCCCCCCTATATTATCTAAAATTCTACATTATTACTTTCAGAGTCATCCTTCGATTTCCACTGGCCTTCTTACAACTATCAGCAGATGACAGATTCTAACTTCAATATACCATACTCAAGATTGACATCTTTAATATGAATCATAAAGAAGAAAGCCAGAGTTGAGGATCACGGTGAACTCAGTTCCCTAAAGATGTTTATTGCCAGCAATGCTGAGACAAAAGATTTGTAGGAACTTTTAACTGATGACAGTGAACTTCTAACTTCTTACTGCACCATCTTCATTATCAAATTTCAACAGTTCAATTAGGAGAAAAAGAGAAGATCATCACAATACAACACAAGTTAACACTCTATAAACTAGCTAAGTGAGTAGCCACTACTTGTACGCATCAATTATCAAGTGAACTAACATATCTAAGTCAATAACTATTCCTCAACAGATTTGATCCATCTCCACAGAATTCCAAAAGCAGTACTACTTATAAGATCACTTCAACAGGCTGCCCCTTCTGACCCTCTCAAAGTTATAAGATGTCAGAAAGAGTTGAAGATTTTACAACGATATCACGGTTCTATAATCATAAAACTCAAAATTTAAACGCATAATCGAAGATATATGATTACTGAACACTACATTCAACCCCCGTCCAAAAACCTCACGAAACACGAGAATTCAGTCGAGAGGCCCAATAAGAGCAATGGCAATGGACAAATTGAACAAAAGAGCAAGAGAGAGTAAAATTAACAGGTAAAAAAACTAGTTTACCAGTAATCCTTTGGGAGAACTCATCCCACCAATCCAAAGGCTGGAGTTGAGACGATAGTGAAGCAGAAGCGAAGACATTTTGGTCAACCTTTTTCTCAACCTTCTTCTTCCTCTTGAACCCTCTAATGGGTCCCATTCGAAAGTCGAAAAAGAAGCAGAAATAAGGCAAAAGATGAAACACCCACAAAAACCCAGCAAGCGAATCGAAGAATAGAATAGAATTCACATGAAGAAAGGTCTCAGATTTGAAGTTAATAGAAGAAAAACAGAAAAGGGTAGCAAAAGAAGGAGAGAAGCATTTTGGAAAAACCAAGAGGGAAGGGGAAGATGAAGTAGTAGTGGGGTGTTTTGAGGCTATTTGGGTTAAAAAGATATGTTTGGTATTGATGGGTATGTGTTGTTTCTTCTGGTATTGATTTCAAAGCATGCAATAATAAATGGAAGAATATGAAATAGAGAGAGAGCTTGGAGAAAGGCAAAGGCAAAGGCAAAGGACTCAAAGGAAGTTGTAAAAACAAAAGAGAAGAAAAGTTATGCATTGGCCAATTACATCATGTTGGGGAAAGGACAATGTAGCCGAAGAAAAGGTTAAAAAAAGAAAATTGAAAAAACGAGAGACGGATATGGGCGACTTCATATCTCTCCTTCTTTCCTTCTTTCCTTCTTGTGTGCGTAGTTGTTCATCAAATTCCTTTCCTTTTTTCCTTTTTTTATCCCTATGTTCTTCTAATCTTTTCGTTGGCACAAAACTTATAAACTATACTTCAACAATTTTTTGTTGACATAATCATCCCAACACAATATCAATTTTATATAGTTTCACATTTTTGGAACCAGTCCTTCAAAAAATATTTTACAAATTTAAAATTAAAATCTTCCTTTTTGATGTTGATATTCATATTTTTATATTTCTAAAATATGGATATCATCAATTTTTTCTTTTTAAAATTTTAAAATAATATAAACATCACACACAATACATATATGATCAAATTGTTTTTACTTTTCAAACTAAGTTATATATCTTCTTATTAGTTTATATCTTCATACTGAGTTTATAAAAGAATTTGAAGTTTATAAATCAAAGATAAAGGTTAATATTTGAAATTGTTGTTGAACCCTCCTTTGGCTTTACATATATACCCACATATTTCAAGTATAAACATTATTGGTATTTCTTGTAATATAATGTTTTATAAAATAAACTTAAAGAAAAAGATGTTATTTGTTTTATTGAACCTACAATTTAGTAGGAGAGATGTAATGTATGTATCTATGAGGCTATGACTACTTCAATCATACTCTAATTCACATATAACGATATAAATACTGTTTTGTGAAGAAAATTTTAAAAGGATTTTGTTTTTTAATAAAGTTTTCTTCACATCACAATATGTTTCACATATTGATCACCTTTAATTTGAAATAATTGAAACTTCAATTTTGCAGTATACATATAGTTTTTTTTAATCATATTTACTTTATTTTAATGGTTACTTGTAGTTATGTGATGATATATATTAATAACATTTTTAATTTGTGATGGTATGAATTATATGATGTGTGAGCTTATATATATATATGATAAAATTGGGATGAAGAAAATTTTACTTAAATCATGAAAAAAAAAATATTTTTTAAAATAATGGTAATAATATAAAGATAAATTATGTATTGCTCTTTAATAAACATTATAAGTTGAAACTATATGCAATAATAATAAAAGTAGTTAAGATGGTATAATTATCGAAAGCTACATTTGTTTTTTAAACAACCTAGTCTTTCAATAAAATTGCTTTTGTAGGAAGGGGTTAATCCTATTCAAGGGTGCATTTATTAAGATGTGAAATTTAGTCCTACCATGATCGTTTTGCCCTTTATACATATGTCTTTTAGGTGTTAATACTAACAAGAGGAGTTGTCACGATAGTAGGAAAGAGAAAAATCAACGATTATCTCTTTTTAAACAATTTACATCCTCTACTATGTATTAGCAGGTCTTTGTTGTTTAGTCATTTAAATAGTCAATCTTAGACGACTTTTTCATTAGTAACTGATCAACGCATGTGTGTCAAGTAGTCTAGAGAAAAAAAAAACAAGATAGTAAAAGAAAATCATGCAAAAAGCAATGAGCCAACATAAAGAACCACACATACGTAACAACCGAGAGAGATCCCTATGAAGTGATCCATATGTACTGTAATCGTCCACTTTCTTGCATTACGATCAAAATATTAATTGAATTGCATCATATTAAGTTAACTATATATATAGATAGATATACATATATATACAAAGGGAGCCTTATCATGGTAATCGAAATCATTGTATATATCTTGCAAGTATATTAATGCCAAGAAATCATAAAACCATCTTTTTATTTTGTTGGGTCTAAATTTCATATCTTAAAATTACCTTTTGGAGGGGACTTATTCTGTTCTAAAAAACAAATGAGAGATCTTGATAATCATTATTAGTATTATGGTATAGTTTGATGATAAAAGTATTGTATTCAATTATTGTCAAACATAAAAGTAGAGAGGACGTCCTTGAAAACAAATGATACACATACACAACTTGTGAATCAACAACGTTTAAAGAGAATATCTAATTTATCTCCAACGATCATTTCTCAAAATAAAATTGAGTTAAAAGTATAACATTTTTCAAAATAAAATTTCTATAATTATTACCGATTTTACTAACTGTCGACCGAATGTCCCATTAGTCATTAAAATTTCTTTTTCAAAATTTGACCATCACAAATTTATTATCAAATAAGATATGTCAACTATCTTTTTTTCCTTCTCTTTCTTGTTTCATTATTGTGTATTATTTTATGGTGTTTTTTTTTTTATATATATTTTTGAAGCTGATTCGGGTGAACAGCCTAAAATCAAAGAAATAAAATTATATTTTCTTTTATTAAGATTCTATTTTTGTTAATATTAGCAAAATTTTGTAGTTAAACAAATCTTTTCTTATATTAGATTTTAAGAAGAAGAAAAAAATGAGGATTATTTGGCACCATTATTTTACTCAATTAATTTAACTTAAATTAAGAGTTATGTTATGATCCAACCGTAATACTATCTTGACATTAAATTTGATATATTTTTTATTACACATTCATCAAATCTTTAAAAGAAAAAAAAGGATTTATTATTGTTTATTCCTATATATATTTGGAAAAAAAAAATATTAGATATTCATAGTATCTTTGAAGTTTATAATTTGATCCATTGATAAAAGATAATACCCATCAAATCTTTTATGTTTAAACTTTCAACACTTTTAAAATACCCAAGTTAATTTTGATTAGGGGGAGAAGAGTGAGAGAAATTAAAAAAGTCTTCTCATTTAACTTAATCAAATTTAATAAATTCAAGAAATGTAAAACAAAAGTATTAATATTAATATCACATATATCTCAAAAAATTTATTTGGATTTATTCTTAAGTTTACTATAATAGTAATATTGGTGATGTTTAATTTATATATGTGTGAGGGTATAGTTTAACTTATTATTATTATTATTATTAATTCTTAGGTTAGATATTTATTATTTAAATTTTATACACTTTATATCCCATTTGTTTAAGAAATTTTAGCAACAAAAATTGATCTTATGTAGTCACGTGCATCCCACGTGTGTTAAAATTGGTTAAGTGTTTGTGAGTTAGTTGGGCTTTGGACCTTTTAACGCTGCTTCGACTTTGGGCACAATAACCTCAAACCTAATAAATTTTTGATACAGTTGTTCACATGGTTCATACCAATTTCCATTTTCAACTTTTAATTTCATGAAATTGAAGCTCTAAAACTTAGTTAATTGAAGGGAAAATTGATCTATTTCCTCTTGAATTAATTAAAAATACACATAAATAAGATTAGGTTTTTTTGTGGGTGTTTTTACTTAAAGGAAAGTCATACTTTAGTGTAGATGTAGAGAAGTGATTAACATAGTTGAGATGGAATGGATACTCAATCCATTCCAATTTAGGGCTTGTGTTATTCTACATATATGCTACCTATATAATTCTTCGACACCAGCCTGACGACGAGAACATGAGATCGAGTGAAACTTAGATGAGAAAGGAAATATTCTTTTGTAAAAAGAGATTGGTTAACAATTGTTAGTTTAAATAAATGCTTCCTTCCTCCAATTGGAAGGGAACATTGTATATATCAAGACATCAACTCATATTATGAGTATGCTTCTCTCCAACAGCTAAATTTTGATTCATAATCTTATTAATTCTTTATCCTAAGTCAACCCAGCTAGAAAGTATGTACACACTAATCTTTTGCACATTGTGAAAATGTTAGGTTGGAAATGATATTTTGGCCTTTTGGTTTTCCAACATGAGATAACTTAAACCGTTCACATGCAGTGGATCATTAAGTACATTAACTTAACCTGGCTGTGAATGAAAGTTGATCTTCTCCTCTCTTAAATTGGTGGACATTTAACATCGATAATACAATGGTAATTGTTAGTCAATCTAGTGGTATTGGTTAGGTACTCAGAGATCATTTCATCTATAGGGTTCATAAGTTCATCCATGGATACTCTAAAATCCAGAATCTGAAGGTTGGATCGACGACTATGAGACTGACTAATTGAAATGGTTCATCTCTTTCATGAAATATAATTACAATAGAGAGCTCTTTCTTAATCATATTTTAGAATAAGACAAAGGTTGAGTATTAACTTCTCTTAATCTTAACATAAAATTTGGTTATTTATCGAATGGATGACACCTAACATTTAATTTTGGATGTTACACTTCATCAACTGCATCAGAACCGTTGATGCTTTCCACCTGTTACTCTTCCTCCCCGTCCGATCCCTCAAATCCCCCGCTCCATCACAATCTACACTCTTCATCCTCTCCGTTTTTCCAATTCCAGATTTTGAAACTCCCTCCCCACCGCATTCCTCCGCCGCTACACTGTCCGTCCATCTCCGTCGCCTCTCACCCGTCTGCGTCCCCGCGTTCATCCCGCCTTCGCCTGATATTCTCGCTTTGTACACTACGTTCCGGCAAATATCTTCCACCGAATTCCACGACTGATTGCTCTTATTCACCCCGACGCCAACCTTCGAGTCCGTGCTCGAATTGTTCGTCTCTGAAGAAAATTTCGAGTCCGAAAATGACGATGACGTTTCACAAGATCGAAAACTCGAAGACCCCTCTAGCAATTGCACTTCCGATCCTTTGAGAATGTACTCCCGGCCTTGAGATGGATGTATCAAATCGTCGTCCGATAAGTCTTGCCATACATATCCGTTCTTGTACTGCCTGAAATCGTAACTAACTAACTCCTCTATCAATTGCAGTTTATGAATTTAATATTCATCTTCGATTTTAAGAAAAAAAAATCAGGAAATAAACACAGAATCTGAAAGGCGCAATTACCGCTTCGAAGACCAGGAATACAATCTGGAAAAGCCTTCTCCTCGGAGGATATCCAGTCGTTTGATCACATCTAAGAAGAAAATCAGAGTGGACTTTTTCTTTTTTTTTTTTTTGAAAATTTAAAGAAATGGTTTGATGAAGTGAAGAAAAGGTTGAGTTTTACCTTTGAGGAGGAGTCCTTGGGAAGAAGAAAGAGGAACTTCAAGCAAATGAGGATGCTGGAGTTGGCCATGTCGAGTGAGGTAGTAGATTACAGGGATAGTTTCGGTAGGCTCTGTTTTCAATTCTGTCATGGTTTTGGTTTCGGATTGTTCAGAATGATGATAGAGAATGGTTCCTCTGATTGGCCATTCACTTGATGTTAATGACTGTCTTCTTTCTTCCATATGGACCGCCATGAAAATGAAGAAGAAGAAGAGGTAATGAATAATTGTGAAGCTTTAGGGTTATAAATATTACTAACTTTGTGCCTATGAATGTATATTATTGACTATAATCCTAAATAGGATAGGGAAGATATGATTTATTTAAATATAAGTTTTCCTTATTTCCACCAAATACGAATATAAATGTTTATGTTGAACATAGTTTAATCATCAAGGCATCATCTTATATAGACTAAAGATATCTACACTAAACATTTAAAAGTTCGAACTTCTAATCATAGTGTTAACCTAGCTCAACTACAATAAATTTGTTCCTTTCGCCTCATATGTCAAAAAAAATATATATTTTCAATTTAAATTCATATCAAATAAATTTGTTAACTTTCTTTTCATTCATAAACACGATATTTGATATGGTATAAAAAACTTATGAACTTGAACGATGAACTCACAAGGATTGACTCAATTAAGAAGCATATTAAAAGTAAGGAGTGTGAATTGAAAGTGATAGTGATAGTGATAGGGAGTTTTGTTTGGTGAAGAACATGACACTAAAAATGAGGGTTTAGGATATTTGAAAAATCCCCAAAAGCTGAAAGTATGGAAGTTGATAGAACAAAATTCCAAATTAGAAAGGCATGCTCAAATTAGGGAACGCCGCACCCACCAACTTTCTTCTCAATTATATATATAAAAACCACACCTTATGTTTGTTACGTAGGTTTACTAATTCCAATTTTAGGGTCCGCTAATTATGATATCTTTTTGCAAAAGGCTAACTATTTAGATGTTTTAACTTTTTATTTTGAAATTGTATGTCAACCACTCCTAGATAACCCTTGAAATACTCTCAAATTTTATTTCAAAAAGAGTTTAAATAAATATTTCTTTTTCTTCTTAAAAAAACACCTTTGTGATTGAATTTAATTATTTGGAAGTGGTGATGTTAGATGATGGTAACTCTCTTTAGTTTGTTTATTTATTTGAACATGAAATAAAAAATAATCCAAGCAACCTTTTCACAAGGTCTTTTAAATATACTAGTTATCGGAGACGGATCTTGTTTGAGGACGATCGCTCTTGTGGAGATGTATGCAAAATGTGGAGTGATTCATATGACAAGTCACAACATAGAATGCGAAGGTAGATGGTGTGGAACACCTGTACTTGAAAAGGCTCCTCCATCTCTTTGATAAAATTAAAAAGAAGGAACAGCAGAGTCAAATTATATTACATTTTTATCTGTCACTCACGAGGATGAAAAAAAGACTATGGATTGGAGGCTTCAATGGATCACTACAGTGCTATGGTCGAGCTAGGAGGATCAAAGAAGTCTGGGATTTTATTGAAAACATGCCTATTGGTTTAGGGATTACTGTATATGGTGCTACGTTGGGTGCTTGTAACATTCACAAAAATGTTGAATCGGGGGAGAGCCGCTAACAAACTGTTTTGAGTTGAACCCTGATGAAGGTGAGCATAACTCATTCACAATTCAAGAGAACATATGCCTTTCTGGAAAAACTTGGGGATGAAATCAGTGTTCTTTGAAATAGTAGGCTCAATAACAACAAAAATGATCTCCAATTTGAAGATAATGATGCTGAAATTTAAACTATAAGAAGACTATTAACCTACAACTTTTTCAATCCTATAGAACAGAACTGGTTTCGGCTGTGACATTGCCTCGATATATGTCCATTAGCTTTGGTATTTCATCCAAATGCTTAAGAACATAATTCTCCACAAATTCACTCTCTCCTCGTACAAGGAGGGGAGCAATTTTTTTGTTCTTAAGAAGATTCTTGAGCTTCAAAAGCTCAAGAACTTTGTACCTTGGCCGGAGCCGCTTGTCGACTGAATACATGAATAACCTAGGATTAGAAATTACTGTTCCTGGATCCAATTTTATAGTGTTGAAACAGAAATCTGCAACATCCCTCAGTGCCTCCTCTGAACGAGCTAAAGACATTGGCTGTCTCTTAAATAGTGTAAAAATCTCATTCTCAGACCATCCTAAACTCTTCAAAACATCTATTTTCTTCTTCCAAGTTGATTCACTCATTGTACTCCTTACTTTCAGTGCATAAACAAACATACAGGCCTTTGGTTCAATGCCCAATTCTTTAACCGTTTTCACTACTTGGATCATTCTATCAACCTTTCGCATTATACTTCTAGGATTCAATACAATCAATTTTGCTATATTCCTAGAAGGTACTCCTTCACTAGCTAAGACATCAATGCTAGATTTTAAAACACCCTTAAAATCACAAGTTAGAAGAAATGGAGAATGAAGTATAGCAGCAGTTACTTGTTCATCCGATTCAAGCGTTTGCTTTAGGAAAAATAAATGATGGTTTTAACTGAGAATCTAACCTCCTGTGAAGAATCCAAGGGTTTGATAGAATTAGCTTAGAAAGTAAAGGACCGACGAACCCGATTTCCTGGAGGAACTCGAATTTAGGCTTCAGATTGGTGGACACTCTGGATTGAAGAACGAAAGGTCGCTTAGAGACCAACTTGGCGATCTGTGAAGGGGGGAAGAAGGAGATTCTGAAGAAAGGCCACATGAATTTTTGAGGAATTGGATGGTAGAAACAGAGGCCAAAGGCAACGTAGAAGTAGAAATGGTGTTCAGAAAACGTTTTTGAATGAAATGTAGAAGAAAAGTGGAGGAAACTTTTAACATTTTGGGGTTAGATTGAAGAAATTGAAGTAAGGGTTTGGGTAAGGGTTTTGAGCTTCACCGAACGTAGTCGTCACCACAGAGTGGAAGCCGGAAAGCCTCTTCACCGCTTCTCTATTAGGAATAATAAGAAGAATTTTGTTACTTACTGGAAACCTAAGTAGAATTCGTTTTTTCAACAGACGTATTTAGTACAAAGTGGGAAGCAAAGAGCAATAATTTTGAAGGGATTTGTTGTGGTTGTTTTGTTTACATTTAATTTAATAACTCCTCCTCGTAATTAAAATACTATTTGCCTATATATATTTTTAATTTTTTTTAAAAAAAGAATGATATTTAAACACTGTAAACTTTAATGTTAGTTAAATTATGTTATTGGTTTAATAAACATTAAAAAAAAAAAACCACACAAGAGTATGATTATCTAACTAACATATTTAATATTTTTGTAACATTTTCTTACAAGTTCTTGCTCTATTATTATTTTTTGGAGGTAAGTTTGACTCACAATCTAAAAAAGTTACAAGGCAAATAGTGTAAACCTAAATAGAATTGAATATTCAAATGTTTGTTAAAAAAAAACAAACACTTCTTTATATAATTGTAAAAGATAGAAAAAGTTATCATTCTTAAGTATTTTTTAAAAAAGGGTTTCATTGAGCATGTGAGGGTGGGTTTCTTTTTTCTTCTGATTATAAACCCACCAAAATAATTAATAAGAACAATTTAGGTCTAAAAACAAATAATAATGGTAAGGTTTAAGGTTTTAACAAATGGGTAAAATACGTACAAAATGATTCACTTCTTAACTAGTTTTTAAGATTAATTTGTATTTTTTTCCCCTATTCTTTTATTTTTTTCCCTATTTTTTTAATGTAGAACAAATTAAAATATGAAATAACAAAATTCTACGCTTTATTGGGTTAACCTCACAATTGAAGTTATATTATATACCATTTTCTTGCTCTCTTACATGAACAAAAAAAAACAATAATTGTAATCATACACTAACAAATTAAAAAAAAAAAAACTTTGCTTGTTAACAATTTAAACAATCTAATAGAAATTATAAGGTAAAAAGTGAGTAAAAAGAAGAAAATTAAAGCAAACATAAGTAGAACCGAATATTAAAATGTTGGTAAGAAATATGATTTAAAAGAGTCTTTTGAATAATTGACAAAAAAAAAACGAAGTTACATAAAAATTTAATCATTGAAATAAAAAGATAGATTTTTGACGTTATATCTTCTCTATCTCTTAAATTCTTACCAGTTAAGAAGGGTTGTGAAAATGAAAAAAGATAACAAATAATTAGATTTTTTTATCTAATTAATAATAGTAATAGTAATAATAAAATAATTTGAACTTAAAGTTTTAAAACAAAATATTAAAACTTAAAAGATTATAACTTTTATGCTACAAAAATCTAAACTTATGAACAAGTTCGAGATGAGATAATGAAGTATCAACTTTGGATGGCACGGCTGTTCCTCAGTTGTTGCAATGTTCATATTTATATTTCAATTGTTCACGTTAATAACACAAGTTTAAAGTATGTAAATTTAATCCAACGACATAATATAAACTCTACTTCAAGAAAAGCATAAGCTAAGACATAGATGGGAACAATTAACCTATGTTTCAAGAAGCATATTACAGTCAATTTGAATATACTTTCTATGTTATCTAAGAATATTGTTTTCTTTTCACTTAAAAGTTAAAAACACAGAAGGTCATTTCAAACATACCCTTTGCAGCCTAGGCCAAGTTTCGGATGAAGAAACAAATTCTTGAAACACATTATATTCTGAACTCATAGTCCACATGTAAATTAAAATGAGAGAAAAAATCAATATGAGATGGAACTAATTCAATGTAAAAATAATTTTTCTCCTAGCCAGATTAAATTTATATTAACCTTTCTATAAGTGAAATTCAAAACATCAGATTACAATTAGCATACAGTGCAAAAGAAAATTCTCAACAGTTCAATTTTGCTGCCAACAAGAAACAAAGAGAAGGCATTCATTGTACCTCAACTTGTAACTGAATCCGCAAGCTGCTTATTTGGGCAGTTGGAAGAAAGATGGCCTTTTTCACCACATTCGTAGCATGTTCTTCTTCTTATCTTACCACTAACAGCGCTTACTACACTTACAGCAGCTTCCTTCGTTTCCGGTATAGGCTCTGGATTCATTTCTGGATGCGTTTCTGCTCCTGCTACTGCTCCTCCTCCGCCGTTTTCTGTCCCTTTCTTTGGAACTGCGCATCTAATCTTGACAGGTCTACCGTGAATTATTTTCTGGTCTAACTTCAAAGCCGTTTTTAATGAGATACCGTCAGAGAAATCCACGTGGGCGTAGCCACGAAACTCCCCTGTTTCCTTGTCCATGCCAAAACGTATCGAAGCAATCTTGCAGTTTACAAATAGTTTCTTTAGATCATCCTCAGTTACATCCCACGAAAGATTCCCTATATAGATTCTGTTGTAGCCTTCCACAAGTCCTGGAGAGAAATCAGCTGCTCTATTCTTTCGTGTTCCTTTGTAGGGCTGTACTTTAAGGAAGAGTCCCCCCCTATATAAGAATAATTTGTAATAAGGTGGTGGAATTAAGTAAGAAAGTATAATGACGACAAGAGATCAAATTGTTCAGATTCTCACATGTCGGCTCCATCACAGGCTAGTGCTCGTTTCGCTGCAGCTTCTGTCTGTGAAAGGGAAACAGTGGTAAGGTAGCAATAAAACCAAAGGAATCTGGCCTCCGGAAATTCAAAATTGATTTTATGATAAATAAACATTTCACTGATAAACAAAGTCAAGGAAAACCCCAGAAAGCCTATAACAACTATAGGAGGTTACAAAAGAGATTGCCGATGGGTTACTAAGACAGCTGACTTAAGAGCCGGTCTCTGTCCTTATAATTGCTCAGTTAATTCAATCGTAGATATTAGCCAGTAGATGTACACTAGGCAAAAAGGGGGAGGAGATCTGGCCACTATCAGTTCAGGACAAAGCGAAGTACAAGTCCCAAGCTCTCAATTAGAACTTGACAGTCTGACTCTGACATGCTAATTACACAGAAATCAATTCAAATGACATACTATATGTTTTTTAGAATAAGAAAGCTAATTGTATGTTCAAGTGAATATTCTTTAGTAATGTTATATATATGACACAATATTTGGCTAAACTTTGGAAATCCTAGTGTCATAATGCCTTTTAAATCTCATTTCTAACCTCAATTAACTTTAAAACGGAAGTTGCACACTTGCAAGCAATTTGAGTGCCAACAGTTGCACCAACTCACACTCAGTAAGACTAAGATCTGGCACAAATCACCAATCATGAACCATTCAAAAGTTGTTTGATCTTCCCTACTAAGAGGAATGAAATTACATATTAATCAGATTACCATACCTTGAAACTCAATATAGCAATGCCTCTGAACTTGCCACTCTCTGGAAACTTCATACAATCAATTTCAGTAATAGTGCCACAGCTTTCAAAAAAGCTACAAATATCGTCCTCGGTTGAATAATATGGAATGCCTCCAACATACACTTTTGTAGCCAAATTTTCATCAAATTCACTGTAGAATATTGAAGAGCACTAATAAATATCAGCAAAAAGAAAAGTCCACTTTCACATTCTAATCAATCAAAAGGAGAAGGGCAGCGCTAAAGCATCTACCAATCTAGATGACACAGCTTGGACTAGGGCAATACCATTAAAAATTCCTCAGATCAATATAATAAACACTATTAGAGTATCAGATCCATAGACACTATTGTGCATACAATATCTACAAGGGAACTAACACGAGAAAGAGTTTTAACGCTTAATCAAACTCAAGCCATTCCCCTAAGAAAGCAGCAATTCATATTCGAAATGCAATTTCTCCCTCCTCGAGCATTGACAGTAAATCATCAAAGGCAAATCATTTCCAGATCAATGTCTAACACTAGCAGACTAAAACAATCAGAAGCATAGTCCCTCAGAGAAATTTTCATAAGCAATTAATCATAACTCATCAATGTCATTCAATCTAAGAGTTCAAAAGGAAATGTGAAGCTACTGAGATATATAACAGCTGAGGCAATAGCTTAAATGAACTACCTGCCTATATTATAATGAGTTTCTTCAACCTGCCCTTTCACGTCATTCCCACTTACATCTCCCTGCTTCTCCTTCTCCTTCTCCTTCTCCTTCTCCTTCTCCTCCTCGCCATTGTTTTCCTTCTTATTACTCTTCTTCTTCTTCATCTTCTTCTTCTGCTGCTGCTTCTTTTTATTCTTCAACTTTTTGGCCTTCTCATTATCCTCTTCCAACCCATCAACCGCATTCTTCTCCTTCACCCCTTCGTTTCTTTTCCTCTTCTTCTCTCCCAATCCCTGATTCTCATCTTCCTTCTTCTCCTTCTTATTTCCATCCGAACCCGTCAAAACGAGCGATTCTCTTCGTTTCTCTCGCTTGGACAATCTGGGCCCATTGCCACTAGCGGTGCCTAATAGCTCTTTGAGGGATTTTCGCGGAGATTCTGTATCCCGTTCACCGGAAACACCAAAGTTGGTATCCCTTCCGGCGACTGATGAAATCAACGACTCGGCTAGCTTCTCTCTCAATTTCTGCTTCAACTTTTTGTTTGATAAAACCATCTTCACAATGGTGGATTCATAAACGCCTGAAATTCGAACTTGGAGGGTTCCTAAGTTTCCTACTAAAACCTATTGGCAGCGGCCGGGGTTTATCCCTTTTAGTTTCTTTTAATTCCATATGGTTTAGCATTTTTTTTTAAAAAAAAAAAAAAATTAGTTTTGGGGAGGAAAAATAAAAGAAAAGAAAAACAATTTTAGTCATAAAACCAAAAATACAAATTTTAAATTTCATCCAATTCCACCATCTAATTAACTAAAATAAATGAAGTATTCCAATTTTAACCCTAACACTTCTAACTTCAAATTTCGTTAATTTTTTTTTTTTAATTTTATGTCAGATTATCGAAGCAATTATGGGTTATATTGTTATTTTCAATACATCATGTTTGAATTTGATTGTCTATAGGTCGTTAGTTAGCCTACTCATTAAAATTTTTCTTATGATATTTTTTCATAGGTTGTGTTGCAACTATGTATTGGCATATTTTTTCTCTTCTTTCTATATCAGTTTATACATGTTGATTTATATGTAGGCTTTGTTGTTGCTTATGTAAAAGAAAAAAAAAAAAAAATATATATATATATATATATATATATATATATATATATATATATATATATATATATATATATATATATATAACGTAAATGCAATTTGAAATTAATAAAGTGAGAGCTATTCTTGTATTGAAATTTGTGAATTTTAGTAGGTGAACTTATTTGACTAAATGATAGAAAACCATCTTTAACTTTGTACTAAACAAACATATTTACTCCGTAACAATAATTACACTATCAATATTCAGAACATGATTTGATTCTTCTATCTCGTATTTGAAAAAAAAAATTATTTGTAGTAAATTAAAAACTTTAATATTATAATATTTTAACAGTAAAAATGAGAGTTCGAACCTCTTATTTTATCACACATAGTTAAATTGTACTTAGTGCAAAATAGTAGAAGTTTTTTTTTCATCGATACGAACAAATGGAGTTTACATATGAATTATTCAAATATCTTTCCTTTCACTCAATCTATTTTCCTCTTTTTCAACATAAAATATGATATTAAATTAAAACAACTTGGCAAATCTTAATTAAATAAATGAATTTGACAATAATTAATTACAAAGCCTTTCTCATTTTGAAATATTATACTTCACTAGGAAACAATGACATAAAGACATTAACTTGGTCTTTTTTTTATATATACTTTTATTCACATATGCATGGGTGCAAATAATTAAACTAATTGCCCAAAGTTTAATAAAATAGTTATGTATTAACATAAACCATTTTCTTGAAAATTACAAAAGAAATGTTCACATTGTAAGAAAAAACAAAAGTGTCCAATCAAACTTGTTAAACGTATTTGTAGAAGTTGTGTGTGAACATGATCGTATGAGAGTTTTGCCACAGCTATTTGAACTAAGCCATTATATTCACAATTCATAGATTTGTTTGAGTTTAGAAAAACATCATTTACACTTTGGTTGAGAAGTTCTTTCAAATAATTAGTTCATTATGGAGCTATGTTTATAATGAGAGCATCTCACGTTGAGGAGTAGACTAAGGACAATATAGTTAAGATAGTCCTCTAACGATATAGTGACGAGCAAATCTCACACTTGGAGAGAGATTTTTAAGTTATCTTTCAGTGTAGAAGTTGTTCAATAAATGAGTACAACATTATAATTGTTTACTTTATATTAATAAAATATATATCTTATGCTCAAAAGTAGATGATGCTTGTAATACTAAATATGATTTGTGTAATTAGATACGTCTGCCATTGTTTTCAAACTTGAAAGGTTAAAAAGTTTGGAATTTCTAATCCCTAATATTCTTAATTCAACGCTAAAACTGCAACCATCGTAATCTACATATATTTTAATTACGTATTACATGATTGAAAATGCTTTTTTACGTAAGTATGTGAATGAAATAATTAAGTCTAATTAAAGTTGTATAAATATAAATTTACATAAACAAGTCCAAGCAAGCTATGACTCGTCCCTCGTGGCAATCACGTGACAATTTATATATTATTCGAACTTAAATGATAGTGTTGATGTTGAAAATTGGTACCAACAAAATATATTTACATAATAGACGAAAAACTAACAAGCTAAGGATGTGATGTTTGGTCACTAACAATTCAACAATCAAGTGAGTAGTCTATGATAGTTTTCATGTGTTAACTTCCATACTCAAACACTATGGCCTGATGATTGACTCTGTAGGTCAGTCTCCATACTTAAACATTATCTTTTTTAGGATTGACTTTAAGAATCGACCTCTACGAGCTTCTAATCAAATATTGAACTGTAATTTTATCAACGATAGACAAAAACAATAATATTATTCAAATGGTCTCGATACACCAAGAAACGTTAGATTTTATTATAGTATACAAGTTTTAAAACAAATAGTAAAACAAATTATTCTTGAAATTGGAATATTGTTGGATCACACAGTTTAAAAATACATAATGTAATATTGATGTAAATGGATTTGTTTTTATTTACAATATATCACACTCAACCTTGCTTTCATTCTATTAAGCGGTGATATAAAGTTAAAAAAATAAGTTGTAAAGGTCAAGGCAATTGAAGGAGTCAAAAACGTAAACATATATATAATTTTTTTAAAGTAGTAATCATGTATATAAAATGTTTGATTTCAAATTTTTGCTAACAAAAACTAGTAACGCCAACAATTGTAATTGCATAGTCGTGAATAAAAAAAAATTGAAAGTCTAAAAATTATTATAACTATTATAACCTAGGACTATAATAACTCACTATTTGTTTCAATTGTGCCCTAAAAAGGTGTTTCACGCTTTTAGCCATTGAAGTTGATAAATACAACTTATTTACGAAAACATAACCTTGTTTTACTTTTTCCAAATGTCATTAAGCATAGTTACTTAGCTACCATTAACTTAAAATCCTTTAATATTTTGCTATTTTCAACATTATAACATGTGTGTCAAGTATATATTGGGTGTATCAAACGTATATTGAATGCATTACGTGACAAAGTTATAAATTTTTAAACTCAAATTATTACCCAACGTGATTTTTTTTATATTAAAGGTTCTCTTTGTTTGCCAAACTGTGGAAGCTAACAAAAAAAACTTTTTTCCTTCTGATAATGGCCTTTAATAATAAAATTAATCACAAGGCTTTTCATTTTTTAAAAAACTAATAATCAATTTATAGACAATTCACGACTATTCGAATATGACCGTAAATTAGTTCACGGATATTTGTGTTATTTTCTCCTATCAAAATTTCATTAAAGTTAAAGTTTGTTTCACAAAATAATTTTTGTTTTATAATAAGATAAAAGTGAATTGACTAGAGTTAGATGGTTGTGTTTCCAATATTTATAAAGCAAATCTTTGAATCATTTCCGCAAGAAAAGATGTTCATAAGTCTTCATCTATTATCTTATTTGAAAGTCCAAGGGTCAACCATCTTCTTCAAGTTTGTTATTAAAAAAAATCCTCACCGACGGATTTTTAACTCCAAAACAAAGACGGTTGGTAGAGGATTGGATAAGACTTCTCTTCTTTTTGTGAACCTCTTTAAAAGCTGTATTCTCAATCCCAACTTCACCAACAATCCTTAAGATTCTCCAAACTCAGAAACAAGGTTTTTGATGGATCCAAATGAGAATGATTTGATAAGCAATTTACCTGATGAAGTTCTTTACAAAATTTCATCTTTTTTACCCTTTGAATCAGTTCTTCAAACCACTTTCCTTTCAAAAAGGTGGAGAAATCTTTGGAATAAGATCTCTGTCCAAAATGGAGCTCTTGAAGATCTTCCAAATGCAGCTATAAACTTCCTTATTCATTACTTCAATCACTTCAATCCATTGAATTATTTCAGAAAGCTCCAATATCAGTTTGACAATGGCAAAGCTCTCTTTCTGTCTGTTTTGTCAAATCAAAAACTTCACTTACATTTCTCTTCTCATAAACATGAAGTTCCAAGTGAGTTCGATTGGAAATTGAATCTGAATTATGATCACCACCAGCTTTCTCATTCGACTTTCTTTGTCAAAACTCTCTGTCTTAAATCGGTAAGCCGTCTCACGACCGAGGCGGTTTCCTCCTTGGTTTCAAGTATTTATTCCCTTGAAAGCTTGAAACTTATTGAATGCAATGGATTGCAATCATTTTCAGTCAGTTCTAGTTCAAAGCTGCGAAGCTTGACCATCTTAGATTGTTTGCAGTTGGAGTTTCTTCACATTGGATCCTCGAAACTCCGGTCGTTTCGATATAGAGGGTCGTTTCCTCGCATTCAACTTGATTATCATTTTAACATGGAAGATGTTATGCTTGACTGCAGACAAGGTCCTGGATACCTGTATAAGAGTAATGAGTTTGATCCAATTTTGTTGACAGTGAAGAATGCCGAAACACTCACCATATGTAAATGGACTTTTGAGGTATTTCTTACTTTATTTTGCACCTCAACTAGTGTTTGTCTTTTCTTTCTTTTCATCTGCTGGGTTTGTTTGAGTTGTGAAAGATATTCTTGGGGATGTGTAGCCTTTGGTCCGAGTAGATTTTTAGACCAAGCAATCACTAAACTGACTATAGTCAGTCTAGTAAATGTTTAAACCGAGTTAGACCGTCAATGACTAATAGTTAATCAATTTTAGTTGGTCGGTTTTACTCTTTATTAAGTATGTTTAAACTTGTCCGTTTGGATTTTTTCCTCTATCAAACCAAGTTTTTAGTTTATCATGTTCACTTCTAGTTGTTGTTGTTGCAGGCTTTGATATTTCCTTCTCTTTCTTGGAACTTCCAGTTCTATAAGTTGAAAGAGTTGTGGTGGATTGATGACTTAAAAGAAAACTTCAATGTCAAACCATTGATTGCTATCATCAAATTATGTCCTACTTTGGAACGTCTATTTGTTACGGTACTACGTTAGGCGTTTTTAAAAGTTTTTATATATTTGAAAGAGCAAGTGTGAAAACGACTTTTCAAGTTGAATACAACCTATAGTTAACTAATATTGTATGTAATTTTTTTTTACTGTGTAGTTTGATCCTGAAAGTTACCGCATTTCAAGCACAGACAAAGAAGTTCGACTCGAGCAACTCAAAGTTGTAATCTTGAAAGGGTTTACAGGCCAAGAGGATGGTTCCTCATCAGAAGAGAAACTAAAAATTGGAAATTTCTTTATGAATTTTACTGAAGTTTCTCCATTGCAACTAAAGTTGAAAGACGTGAGTAACTTGAAAGTAGGTCAAATATGGTCGGAAAGGATTGAGTCATTTCCTAAACATTCTCATTTAAACATATGGGGAGATACTAAAGTTTTAGATTGACGTGTTTGAAGAGTTTATGTTTCTTTAGGACCTGCAATAATGTCTTGATGCATACTAGTTTAACTCTTAATAGGAACTATATTGTTGGGCATTTGCCTCCAACCTTAAGATAAGAAGACTCTTCTATTGTTGTTAAACATTTGAACTATAAATGTTGATACTCTCGATGATTCAAAAATTAGCTTTTTCATTTTTTTTAGAATAGAGATTTTGTAAAAACATGGATAATTGTCATTTGGGTTTTAAAACCTCGGTTTGGTCCGTAAAAATTACAAATTGATCTTCGGATTTTTGGTTTCCAACTATTTAGTTCTTAAACTAATTTTTTTCCTTTTAGTCTTTGTAATCGACACTTATAACCTATTGCATTTAAGTTAATGGTAAATCTATTTATTTTCATCTACTCATGAAATAATATATTCTAAGACAATATGACTTGAATCAAACTTTGTGTTTCTTCAAATACGTTTACCGTTAATTTTACCAACTCGTTATTCGCCGAGTTCCAAACCAAGTATTTTTCAACTAAAAAATTTCAACTATATCATTAACATATTTTAAACTTCAATGACATATTTGACCTGTACTTATTTTATGCTAATCATATGATTGTCTAGATAATAAATTTATGATCAAATCACACAAATATTAGAAAATTTGAAAGGAGAAAAAGAATAAAAATTTAATAACCCAAAGTCTTTCAACATAATATTTAATGTTTTACTGATAAATTTTAAATTTAATTTCTACCTGAACTTTTAAAATATAAAGATTTTAAGATTGATTTTAATTTGGTTTCTATATATCAAATTGTAACATTTTAATATTTAAAACTTTACTATCAAAAGGAAACTAAAATAGAAATTGAACATTATTTTAGAACTTAGTCACTAAGTATGTTTGTTGGTGATATAATTGAGTTTAATAAAAGTTATTAAAATATAACATAGTGTCACTCTTGTGAATCTTACCGATTGCGTGACAAAATTTTATATATATTAGTATCAAACTATATTTTATCGTTAATAAATCATATAATAAATTTAAGTGTTATGAGTTTTTGTTTTTTAGTAGTTTTATTTATCGAAAAATGTAAATAGTTTGTATCTTTTAATTATTTTTAAAAAATTATTATTATATAACATAAATTTACTAATTTTTTTTCATATTCAAACTTGCCCAAGTTGCATTATCAATTCATCATGCTATCCAAAATACCATAAAGAAGGAAGTGTTGGGTTAAAGAGTTGGAAGAGTGGAAATTGAAAATAGTCTAGTTGTGAGCTTTACTTCTCCAAGAGTTCCTTGGGTTTGACGATTAAAATTTATTAACTATATATTTTCTTAATTTTTTACATCGTGGATTTCAAGAGTTTACATCTCTCCTATTCGTTTCAAACCTAAATGTTTTTTAGTACAACGTATCTATGATCAATGGACAACATACTACAAAACTTAAAATTTTCATTATTACCTTTTAAATAGTATGAATTTGAAAGAAAAAAATCATTTAAAAAAAGTTTGAGATGTCTCGTAATTTTTCAAAATGAGATGAAAAAATAATCTAACAAAATTTTGAGAAAATAGATTTTAAAACAAATTTATGTGTATAAATATTTATAAAAAAATATAATTAAACATGTGGGTGGTTAAATTTTAAAGTAAAGTGAAGACTATTTTTGAAATAATCTGCATTATTGCATTATTGAAGGGTGGAAGTTAAATTAATGGGATAAAAAAGAAGTTAGTAATTTCTATTCTAAATCATTGTCACATAGGTCTTTTTTTTTCCTTTTTTATTTGGTGAATGAAAAATCAAATGTCAGATTATGGGATTAAAAATAAAATATTTGGAGGGATTTGTTTTAATGTCACAAACTGTCACATTCAATATTTGTTTAATTGTATTAAGCGATGGAGAAAGTCAAGCCATTTGAAGGCGTCAATAAAAAAAAAAGTCCAGCTCAGATGCACCCAGGATTTTCGTCGGATATGAATCGGACGGTTGTGATCGACCCAGATCACTATTGGGGCAAATCTCATCATAGCAAGACCAACCAAATGCACCAGCCGGGAATTGAACCCGGGTCTGTACCGTGGCAGGGTACTATTCTACCACTAGACCACTGGTGCTTCTTGTTTGTAAATTAACCTTGTATTTATATATTTCTTACATCTTTGTAAATCATCCCCTACGAATTTATTTGACACAGAATGAAGTTTAAGCTTTTATTCAATATTATATCTAACAAATAAGTTTTTCTTTCTTTTTCTTTCCTTTTATATAGAACTCTTCAATACAATGTTTGAAACAAAAAACTAACTTCAACCAAGGTTCTCGTCAAGAACAGTAGACTATTACAGCAAGAGTCGAGCAATCCACAAAAGTACTAGAAAGCATAATTATAGGTTTTTTTGGGTTCTTAGAAAATTCTTTTTCTACACTTCCAGTTTACTTCATTTTCTTGAGTTGAATTTTGTTCTCTTTCTTGTTTAATAAAATATAGATTTTTAGGCTTAGGCTATATTGTATTTATATATGATTTAGAATGGATCAATATTAGTATAGTTCATACTTAAACTTATAATTGTTGTCTAAGTTTTGACATACGCCCATTTCTCTGACTCTATTTATTTATTTCATTTCACATTTGAATAATATAATACTGTTTCTTGCTTTCAAGTTAACATTGAACTTATGCCGTTTCTAGCTACCTCTCCAACAAAAACCTATTATTGGAGAAAGATTGCAACTTAAAATATAAGGTTAACAAAAACACAAACACTTTGAAAATCTACTAATATGAACAACGTAAGAATACAAACATTTCGAAACAAATGAACCAAATTGAACTAAAACCAAATGCAAAGCCCAAGCTAATATTAATTACGACTCAATAGTAATATATATGATTGCAGAACACTAGACAATTTCTATCTTTGCATACTTCATGTTCTTTACGTATAAATAAAATCGAAAAAACAAATTTCGAGGGTGGAGTTGAAAACATTAGTTCTCTGACACTGAAGCCTAACTATAAAAATCCTAATACAGCACTTCAAGGGAAAGACCCACTACATAATTCAATTAGCATATTGTTATGTTAATCACTAATAACATTATACTCTATAGTACATTCATACAGCACAGAACAATCCCCAAACATTAGGATAAAGTGCTTGGTGACCAAACAATTGGATGGATACTATATATTGAAGAACCAAAGAGAAGATGTAAAGACCAAAAATTCAGTAATGATGTAATGGAGTCTGAAGCAAACTATAATGAAAATGGTTGGAATGCATGTTCCAACGTTCCAAGTATTGTGAACCCAGTCTATCTGAGCAAACAAATACCAATACATATTAAAAAGGAAGCTAAAACAAAACTAGGGTCCTCCTACTACAAAATCCTCTCCAAAATTTAAACATGTAACAAATTGCAATTAAAATGCTGGCTCCAAGCTCTGAAGTTTAGATGATACCAATCTTGTTCGCCACATCAAGAGCATCATAATCTGGAGTTAACCTAACATATGCCTTCTTCGTTCCGTCGGGTCTGCATACCAGGAATGTTGAAGCATACATTAAGTCATAAATCAATCATCATCACAATGGATCAATCAATAGAGTATTTGTACATTTAAAGGTGTTAAGCAAGATAATAAACAAAATCAGGCTCAAACAACAAATGATTCGTAGGTACCTGATTAAAGTGTTAACTTTCTTGGTCTGAATATCATACATCTTCTTCACAGCATCTTTAATATTTTTCTTGTTGGCACGAATGTCAACAATAAAGACGAGGGTGTTATTGTCCTCAATCTTCTTCATTGCAGACTCTGTGGTCAATGGATATTTCAGAATTTGATACTGATCCAACTTGTTCCTTGGAGTAACACTGATTCTAGGATACTTGGGATTCCTATCCTTCTTCAATGTCTTTGGCCTATGGAATGTGACTGAAGTTCTAATCTTCTTAGCCTTCTTCTTGAAAGTTGGGCCAGACTTGACTGCCTTAGCAGTCTTCAAGGCTTGAGCCTTGGGATCAGCCTTTTTGCTACTATCAGCTGCAAAAGAAGAAACAAAAAGCCTTACATTAACAACAGAAAGAGAATCAAAAGCTCAAAACTACCCATCGTAGTCTAGATAGCTCAGATTCAATTGAATACAATTCACACATATAAAAACTCAAGTAAACCTTCTCAAAATGTTGTTCTTCCATCTAAAACGCTTGAAAAGAGGTGAATTAAATAAAACAAAATAAAATAAAAGATTTGCATACAAAGCAAACTGCAAAATCTAGATGGGGTTTGCTCACTTCAACTAGTTTCTCTCCTCCAGTTCTCCTTTGCTATACAATACTAAAATGTCATTCAACAATCACTAGTTCTTTTAGTTCAGAACAAAAGTAGATTTAAGAAACTAGATTCCGTATATCGAGAACGTATTTACGACATCCAGCTTCGATTGAAACGAATGGAAGCAGAAATTGAAATAAACGAACATCGAGTGCTCAAACAAACACAATATCAGAATGAGAGCATGCATACCTTTAGGTGCCATTGCTGAAGATCCTTGACCAGAAAAACTTACCTGATAGCAGCAAAAGAAACAATCAAAAGGGGAAGGCAAAACAAAATAAAGGAAGAAATATGCAAAAATTTAGAGCAGTGGAAGGAAGAAGGCAGATTCATACCTGCGAAGAGAGGAATGGCGAGATGGAAGGCTGCGGCCGAATTAGGGTTTCTAAAATGGAGCTATTAGATATGGCCTTCAATAGTGAGCTTGGGTATTGGGCCTGACCATTATTTTCTTCAAGTATGGGCCTGGCCCCTTTATGTAATTAATTGTCAAATCAGCTGGCCCATGTACGTGTTTGAACCCGAATTAACTCGAGAACACGTCTAATTTGATATTACACAAATTTCTTAAAATCTCCTTTATTTTGACCGATTTGTCTATTACATTGATTTTTAAATATTATATATTTTCAAAAATATATATGATCTATTGTGATAAATAATTTATTTTACATTTATTTTTTGTACTAAAACTTAACCTTAATTTTTATAAATGTACCCGAATAAAAAAGTTGATTAAGTTACGAATTTTGTGAAGTATTCCAAGTTTGCTCTTTCTTTTCATATCTTATTTCTTCTATTCTTTTTGCGACAAATAAAAAAAATCGTGAAAAAAAAATCGTTGAGATATTGGATAGCGAAATCTAAACGTAAAATAAATCAAAACATGTACCAAAACATCTTAAAAAATTGTTTAGATTTAACTGTCTAAATTTAAACGATCGTGTATCAAATCTAAATGATCGTATAAAAAAAATTAGTCAAATTATACCAAATAATCTTTTAAAAAATCGACCAAATCTAAACAACCCACCATCTTTTACAACCGCTGGTGACCACCACAACCCACCATTTTCATGTGAATATGAGATGAGGATGCGGGTTTTCCCTCGCTCTACCACACCTTTGTTGCCAAACCATTTGATCAACTTCTAATCACCATTTTCAGTGACCACCACAATCCACCATTTTAGACATCAGTTGGTGCCCAACTTTTGAATAAAAACTTTTTTTAAAAACAAAGACTAAAATTCAATTTAAAATATTTAAAAATAATTTTTAAATTACTCGAACTAAACAAATTAAATTTGATTCTTAGAAATCAACACGAACTAAATCTTTTTTTTATTTCCAATTATCACTCGGTTGCAATCAAATTACCATTAAGACTCTCAAACTATGTCCTTAATCCGCCCAACTCAACTCACTGTCAAATTGCAAACACCAAAATTTGAAAATTATTTTGAACTCCATTTTTCCATTTAAAAAAAGTTAATTAATTAATTAATTGCATGCGAGATTTGTTTTAATTATAGCGTTAGAAGACCCTAATGTATAACCGCCTCCCTTTACAACTCTCCTTCCCCATTTCTTTATCGCTGCATTACACTCTCTCATTCTCCCGGTGCCCTTGGCCGCCGTCCCCGTTATTCTTCTATCGGTAACTTTAGGTGAAATCCTCTACTTTACTATCATTGAAAAAGAAGCTAGCTCTGCAATCCATAATATTTTAGGGACAAGTATGAATTATTTGATTTGTGATGAACAAGTAGTTATTCAGTTTATAGGAATCAAACTGAAAATTTGAAGAGTGGATTTTTTTGTTGAGAGGGGTTGCCAATAAGCAGTGTATATTAAGGTAAAGACATATGGCATATATACCCAATGAAACTTACAGAAAACAAGACTTGGAGATGACAATTAGGGTTGTTGTTTCCATTATAATATAATTTCAAGACCACAATGGATTTACAGCAAAATGGTATAAAAAGTTCATTGATCTCACTGAACAAAAAACAACATAGGATTACTTATGGCTACCCAAACCATTGAGGATACAGTTCTAGATCTAGACTAAGATGACCTACTTGTACTTTACCTTTTATTTTGCATTGCATTTTAGTATGTTTATTGGTATGGTTGATATTTATTAAAGGAATTAAAAATTGGGTTGCCCATTTTGAAGGTCGACAACAATGGAACAAACGGATGTGACATTGAAGCTTCTGATTGACAAGAAAACAGAAAGAGTTCTTTACGGTGAAGCAGACAAGAAGTTCATAGACTTTCTTGTCAATGTACTTTCCCTCCCACTTGGGGGTGTAATTAGGCTGTTGAAAAAGGATGGCATGGTGGGGTGTTTGGGAAATCTGTACGAAAGTGTAGAAACGTTGAACAATTCCTATTTGCAGCCAAATCAAAGCAGAGATATAGTCCTAAAACCAAAAATCGTATTCAATTCTTTCACCAAACTTATGCCTAATGTTGATGTCGTCCCTGCTGCAGCAACACCGCCTGCTATATTTTATTGCGTCACTGGATCATATTGCCGTGGTTATGTTTCTTATTCTTGTAGTGCATTTTGTCCGAGTTGTAGCAAAAACTTGAGTCAAGCTTGTCGATATGTGACGCCTCCAAAAGCAGGAAATCAGCCAGCTCCTGATCGGGGCTTTGTTAAGGATTTGGCCACTTACATAGTCACGGATGACCTCACTGTCAAGCACATTTCTGATTTCTCCATTACAACTCTTTTGAAGAAGTTCAATATCAAAGATGTGGATTCTTTGGAGGAGAAAGTCATCACTTTGGATGTTAATGAGGTAATTTATATATATCCACTCCTTTTCATTCGGTTGGTTATTTTAGGGTAAAATGTTGACGAATTTCATCTATGTGGTTTTGGGCAGAGGTTCTATATTTCGTTGCTATTTTTTTCCTCTGGAGTTCATATTCAAAAGTTTCAATTTTTGTCTCTTTCAGTTTAGTCAAACTTCCAAGTTCCAAAATCATCACTATCATTTATTAAATCCTAATGAATTTGTATTTATAGTTTGTGAGTTATTATAATTGTGTTCGAGGTGCATTTTAAGTCTGGATATGGTAATAAACATTATAACAAGAAAAAAAGAGAGTGCGGAAAGGAGATCATTAATATGTATGGATTTGAAAGAGTAAAGTAGTTAATTATAAGTTATAATAGTTGAGGTAACCGGAAAAAATTAAATGAATCAGGTTATGCAATGTCAATGTGCAGGAACAATTTAATAAAACTACAAAGACCAAATAAAAAACATTTAAGCCTACAAGGACCAGAGACTACTAAAGTTGAAGTCCAAATCATGGTGACTAATTACTTAAATCGAAAACTCTAAATTATAGAGATGAAATTGAAACTTTTTTCAAATGATGGACCAAATCTATAGTTCAACTGGGTTATTTTATGTCATTATGAGTCCATGTTGGAAATTTTGATGAACAAGGTTAGTTTTTGTTACAGGGTGTGGAATTGCTAGAGGCTTCTTTGCAGTCGAAGACAGTTCTAACAAATGCGTTTCTGAAAAGACGAAGATCACACATTGACAATGATGTTAAGCTTTCTGGATCTCTGAGCCCTTCTGTTTAATTGAGGGCTTGTAGGGTTATGTGAATCAATCAAATCAACTTTTCTGTTTGGTAAATACTTCATTTTGTTGATTGTTTTGAAAGCTGATCAGATCAATTAGATTAGACATTAGTAATGTATTCCACAAGATGATAACCATATCATTTCATTTAAAAGCTTTAGTCTACAATCAATTTCTTCAAAGAATTTTGAGTTGTAGCCCTATCCTCACGGATTACTGTATAGTTATGGACAAATACTGACTTTCGAAAATCGATATTTTCATTATTTTAACTTGGGAAGTTTTCCACCCTAATGTTTCAAAATTGTCTTAAATTTTGATTTAGTTACAAACTTTGTAGGTTAAAATTCAGTCTCATCGTTTAAAAGTAGAGATTTTATGGACTATTCAGAGGGTTTATCAAACCCTAGGGATTGACTATTTAGGAACCAACCATATATTTTAAATTTATAATTAAACCCAAAATTTTGTACTATTCTTAGTTTTTTTCTCTTGAGTTATTCACACGTTCATTTCTTTCAATTATATCTTACTTCCAAAATTTTAGAGTCAGATTAGTAAATGTTAATGGTTGTTTTTAAATATAGCAATAAAATGTCTCTGTCATAATGCTCTATATTCATAAATATTTTTTCTAGAATCAAACATTAGTAATAATCAAAACTAAAATAAATTAAATCCATTAGAATGATAAATATATTTTTTTTGTATGAAAGAAATTTATGTGAATGATATATTTATAATAGGTTTTGGATCGGATTAGATATTAAAAAATAGAACATTTGACAATAAATCAAGTGTTGGGTAATTTTTTTTCTATTTGTTAAAGAACTTCTTATTAATATGATTTTTTCTTAATGATTTAAATGTAAAATTAATCCTAGAACTTGTAACCATCGACTACTTAAAAGAGGGCATGGGTAAATCAAATAATTATCCCAATTACTATATAATCGTTGAGACAGGAGAGAAAAATTGGTGAAGATTTAATTCCAAATAAGAGCATAAGTGGAATAAAGAAAATAAATAATCCATATAATTACAATAGTTGCTATAAATACTGATTGAGAAAAATTATATATATATAATATAAATATTAATCTTAATTTTCAAAGAATAAAATTTAAAGTTTATAAATTATAAAATCTGATTTTACGTAAATCTAAAAGAACAAATCTTATTTTATTTGATGTTTGATATAAAAGAATTTATTAGTGATAGATATTGTGTAATAGAAATTATTTTTAAAATATTCTCATTCAACCCATCATAAATGAATGATAAATCCTAATTTACATCTCTTGATCCTCATCTTCCTTTCTTTCTCAGTACACTCATATAATTGAGGCTGCACATTTATTAAACTTTATACAACAATTTGACTCCTCCCCGTATGAAGATAAACTCATATCTTACCTCAATCTAAGCTTTTCAATTTTTAGCCAACAAATTTACAAAACTCACACTTTTGCCCATAGCCATAATCCCTATTAATTTTCATCTATGTTTCGTCTATTTGTGTCAGATGTCCCCTTCAATTGTTGAGATTATATTCGCAACGTCTTTATCCCGATTGTCTAGGATCATTTGCAAACACAACTTGGCATTGCCCATAAAAAAGTTTATTGATTCCACTGGCTTTTGAAATCGTTTGAAGTTTAAATTTTAAATCTAATAAAATGAATAGAAATTTGGTTATAAGGTAGAAGATATAACAAGTTTATTCACAAGGAATTTTGCCGTAAATCTTGTTAATCTTTTGTTTTGACATTCTTACAAATCATCTCTAGAAGTTGCCATATGATCAAGTGTCTCTAAAAGAACACCTCGTAAATTATGATTGCAACGACGTATTATCTGACTTTCAATCCATTTTGAAAGATTGTGGATCCTGATCAATATATGATCTCTTTACATTGTCCCACCATTATTCTTGAGAACAACAATTTAATGCCTTTTTAGGAACCCTAAACATTTTTAATTTCTTGGACAAAGCGACGACCTTCACACTTCCCATGCAAATTAATTAATAGTTCTCTCTATATCGATCTTGCATGCATCAACAAAATCATAGTATATTTTACAGCCAATGCCAATCACTTTACTAATTTCCCTTCAACAAAGGCCTAACAATAGTTCTTTGGTTAGCCCCATTTTGAAAGATATGGCTTCATCACTGGCAATTGCCGATGTGAAATTAAAGCTTTTGGTTGACTCCAAGTCAAAGAGAGTTCTTTTTGGTGAAGCTGTTGACAAGAACTCCACCCTTTTTCTTTTCCATATACTTAACCTTCCTCTTGTTGAAAAGGGTTTGTTGACTTCCATGGTGATCATGGACGACATGTCGGTCAAGCCCATGTCTCCTATCTCTACTTTGGAGATATCAATAAGGTAATATTGTTCATGCCTTTTTTTTTCTTCGTAAAGCTACTGCCTTGTTTGAAGACCCGATATACTTCCAAAAACTTATTATGAAATCATCTGGGCTATATGATTAATTAAGGTTTTGGTCTGCTAATAGTTATTTAAAATATGGTTGATCTGGTATTTTTGATAACGCGATTTTTGGTTCCTGATAGTGATTCAACACCTTAATTTGTGCACCGAGATATCAAATTTCATTTTAAATATGAAACTCACTCTAACCCATTAATTTAAATTATTTGGTTTGTAGGCTGTGGAGTTGTTGAAGAGATCTGTTAACTCAACCACAGTTCTTACCGATGTCTTTCTTAAGAAGAAGTCTCTGCCGCCCACTTTTAAGGCTAATTTGCCTTATCCGCTTAAGTGCTTCTTCATTATGTTGTTTTTTGTTTATGTTTCTTCAAAAATAATGTCCCAAGTCGTTTAGTATTTTTTTTATTTTGTGTGTTATGATGATGGGTTGAATTAACAAACACACACACATATATACACTAGCAATTTTATCAATCCATCTAACAGAGATGTTTTCTCTTTTAACAAGCTTTTCTTTATCCCTTTATTCATGTTTTTGGGTAAAATACTTGTTACTTCCTAGGTTTAGGATTTAGTTGTTTCTACTTTGAACTATGTTTCAATATCTAATGGGCGTCTGGGTTTTTCTTTTTTTTTTTGGATAACTGGGTTGTTTTTTGTAAAAAAATTGAGGTAAAGGGGTGGGATTGAAACAATTAGGTCAGAGTTTAAATCTTCTATATATAAAACTAAAATTAGGGTTTTCTCAAATTTTACCTAACTTGGGGAACTGTTTGTTTGGATTAACTATACGTTACTGTAAAAGACACTTTTTTATATAAATGTAATTATATGTTCATTGATTTTAAACATTGTTCATTAACTTTTCTCTTTAGATTCCCTTTTTTTATTTATTTGTTATAGTATAATAATTTTAATAATATTAGTCTGTAATTATATGTTTTCCCTTACATGCGTACTCCAAAAATAAAATAAATTAGTGAAAACTAACGAAATGAGTGTTGTAATTAAGAAGATTAAAAAATTTAATTTGAAGCAAAATTTTGTATTTTAATGAAAAATATATATGCATGTATGAAAAAAATAATTAGTGCAAAAAGAAGTCCAAAACCTTATTTATCATATGAGTATAGTAATTAAAAAGATTTTTTCATTTGATGTATCATATATATATGCATGAAAAAAAATGTAGTGAAAATAACGTTTTAATAATAGTAGTTTTAATTTATGAAATGAATGTTGTAATTAAGATAGGTGAAAATGCTTTTAAGAAAAATGTTGCATTTCATGTCAAATATATATGCATGGACAAAAAGATTAGTGGAAATGGAAATGTTGTAATTTGAAGCTTGTTTAATTTGATGTACAAAATATAAATGCAAAAAAAAATGATGAAACATCATGATTAATGTTAAATTTATTAAATAAATATCATAATCAAAATTATTTAATAAAATCAATTTATGAAAATTGTTTATTACATCTAGTTAAAAAACTGAGTGAAAAACTAGTTTGTAATCGTCTACTCCTCAAACAATGTTTATCACATCACATATTATGATAGTTTGTACTCCAAATGCAGACTATCATAACATATATTATAATACTTTTTGTTTTTAAAGGCAGACTATCATAATTAAAACTATAACACTCTTCAATCTAAACACAAACTAATATAAGACTTTTCCTAGTATGATTTAGATTAGTTTTAAATCAAAATATATTATGAACTCAAGAGACTTCTTTTAATAAAAAAATGGTTGTCCTTTGTCTGCCCTTTCTTCCTATCTTCATCTCCTCTCTCTACTCTCTCTTCCATCTCCATATAATCTAAGAAGGTTTATGCTAAACAAACACACGAAGTAACGAAGGAAGACACAGCAAAGGGATTTGTTTTGCTCTTAAGCTTTCAAAAATGTTGGATTTCTTGAGAGGAAGATGATAGTCAATGGTCTTTTTCTGTGTGTGATTTTATAATAAAACTTTGCATTCGATAGGACGTACTTAGTTTAGTTTGAGGCTCATGTTCATTCATACGCTCCACACAACAACCTTGTATTGAGAAAACACTTTCTTAATTTGATGTTGGAGAGAAGAGAGGAGAGGAGATGAAGAGGAAAACGAAGGACGAGAACAGAATAATGAAGGTGGAAAATATTAAAAACATTGATTTCGAAAAAGTGTATTTGAGTTTCTTTTTCTTTTACTATTTTTTGTTTTATGTTTACATGAACATTTTGTCTATAAATAGTTTTCTAAAGAACAGTGTAATATAATTTATCCGTTGTTAATTTTGGGTTAATTGATTAACAGATTGGTGATGTTGCATTTCATTTTAGATATAAAAAGAAATGTCTTTGTTTTTATTACTTCTTAGTGAGAGAAATGAATAAGAAAAAAACTGTAATAAAAAATGATAGAAAGAGATTAAGAAGAGTAACATTATCAATAACTTGTAACTGTACGGAATGATGAGAATGAGAAAAAATAGAGAAAATGTGTTGTTGAAGAGTTGATACATAGACTGGTTCCAAGATTCAGACACAAGATTTAGGGGATCTATAACTTTGAAGAAGAGTAATGGGAAAAGAGAAAATAAATTAAACTTTTTTTTTAAAAAAATGAAATCTCACACTTCTCAAGAATCATTCAGTTCATGAGATGATCATATTCAAACTGTACGGTTCAAAATAACCAAAGGACAACACATGGTGGGAAGCTTAGGAAATCTCTACAAAAGTGTAGTATAGAAACCTTATCAATTCTTCAATCAAACGTATGCCCTATATCAGTCCTGCTGCTGCATTAAATAATTTCGTACAACTATTAAGTGACAGATATATGCTATGATCATTATGTTTCTAGTAGTAGTTCTACTAAAGTAAAATTTTCAAATGCTTTTGGTGGGATGAGTATTCAAATGTCTGGTCCGTCTGTGAGGGTTCAATTTTTTAATTTTGGTGTTCTTAGGCTTTAAAGGTGTGGTTTAGAAACCAAAATAACTTTTACAAAACATCTCAAGAAAATTAAATCGGAAAATGTAATGGTGACTAATTGGAAAATGACTTTCTTTATATCTCTATTTTGGTGGCTATGGATTGAACTTGCTTTAAATTTAGTGCGTACATAGATTGATTCAAAAGTGTTATTTTGGCCTGCTTCCAGTTGAGTCAAACTTCCATTATATCAGTAGTCAATTTGTTTTCTTAAAACGAATCATGTTGATTTTTAAAGTGGGTAGAATTTCTCTTATTGCTAATAGAAGTAGTCAATTAATATTAAAATTTTTAAATGCTTGTTCAAGTGAGTGATAAGCAAAAATATCTGAAAGATTGGTGTTTCGAGAGAAGTGCACCTAAGGATTATCATTTCTTTTTAGTTATAGTTAGCTATTTATAATCATCAATATACTTTAATTATAAATAACCAATATCATAAGTTGAATTATATATATATATTAAAAGAAGACTATATATGTAATCTTTTGGTAAAGCTGGGGGGAGGATTAGTAAATAACAAAGAAAGTTAAATATAATTATATTTGAAGATTAACTACATCACCCAAACTGAATTTGTTTGAACTTAGAAGTTAAAACATTCCAATCCATATATATATATATATAACAAAAACAGATTTACATAGTTAGTAATCAAAAGGAATGTTTATACTAGATACTATCCATTGTCTGATACATTCATCAAACTTACAAACAAAACATATAATAAAGAACTTTTAACGTTGGTTCTAAAATAATTAGAGGGAGCATCTTGTTTATCAAAGGAAGACATCAGTGAGGACAGTGTTGGATTGTAGAGAAGCCTTCAGCAGCTTCACTCCCTACCAAATTAAACCAACAAAACACAAATAAATAAATTACAAGCCTAGTCATAAACATTTCATAATAAATTCAAGTTCTCTATAAAAATTGATGAAATTTGATTCTATGTTTCGTAGGTTTGGACAAAAATATACAAAATGAAAATCATCAAAGTTATACTTTCTTCATATGGCAATGAACAATTTTCCTTCACTTAGGGGTCGGGTTCTCCTTTTCTCTAGTACATGGTTCAAAAAAGAAAAAAAAAATGTAAATCTAGACAGAAGTACCTGATTGGCGGTCAAAGTGACGAGTTTCTCTTCCAAAGCATTCACATTTTTTATATTGAAGTTGTTCAAGAGAGTAATGGTAGAGATAGTGGACATTGGTTTAACACTCAAATCATCCTTAACCATATAAGTAACCACGTCCTTCACATACCCTCCCTCTTCTTTATTATCAGTACCAAATGTACTAACTGACTTACAGCTTCCACCTGGCGGAGGCTTAACATAAGTTGCCTCTAGGTTCATGTACTTATTACAATTTGGACAAATTGCGTAAGGGTTAGTCGAAATGTAGTACTCACAAGAGGTACGACAGCCATAACAGTCAGGACTACTACTCCCATTATTACGACTACACATGTAAACTTTAGGTAAATCTGGGGGATCAGAATAAGGCAGGGACAAAGTTGAATCACAAACTGACACAACTTTGGGATTCAAAAGAGTTTTTGCGTTATTGTTTGGTTGCAAATAAGTTTGGTTCAAACTTTCAACACTTTGACGCAGATTTCCCAAACTGCCTATCATGCCTTGTTGTTTGAGGAGCTTACAAACAGTTACAAGTGGAAGGGAAAGTTGATGGAAAAGGAAGTCCACAAATGTTTTATCTGCTTCGCCATATACAACTCTTTGCCCTTTCTTGTCTATTAGAAGCTTCATACTCACAACCCTTCGAGCCATTCTTTTCAACTTTTAAATGCTCAGCTACTTTGTCATTGGACATTTGATTTTATAGTGATCTTGACCTTGCCCATGCATGTTCTCAAACAAATATAATATTTTGGTTAAATTATCAAATTGTCTAATATATTTTTTTTGTGCAAAATGACGTTACTTTGTTTAAAAAATAATTTTGAACGTAAGTACTACACTTACAAAAGACTTCAAAAATATCTCCATCCATGTTATTAAATAAAACTCTTAATTTCTCGTTACAAATGATTTAAAAAAAAGTTAAAAAATAGCTCCTATCGTTAATGTAGTGAACGATTTGTTTGAAATTTTTTTAGGTTTGAAGATAACTAATTTTAAAATCTATTATATAGATAAAAAAAATTCTTTTGCACGTACGTACTCTTATTTACTACACAGACAATTGAGCTATATTGACCATCTTTTATTTCATGCTATAAAAAATGATATTCGAAAAAAATATACATTTATGGAATGTTTAAGAAAAATCTTTGAAAAATATATATATACATTAAAAGATCTTTTGAAAATTTTCAAAAGAAAAAATTCTACTTCTTATGAAAGGTTAATAAAATTATTTGAAGAAATATAGATTTTATCAAATCTTATCATCGAAAAAACAGAAAAATAAAATTACAATATTTTATCAAAGGTGGAGTGTTACCATGGAAGAATAGAAAAACAAATTGGTTATTCAAATCAAACTATAAAATTACAAATATTTTGATATATACTCTTTAAATTATGATATTTTTATAGATATTTTGATATAGATCTAAGTTTTCCAAAAACAAATTGTTGTTTAAAAGTTGAAAAACTAAATTAAAATAGAACAAATTACAAAATTTAAGTTGGGTTGAGGGAAGGAAAGAGTAATAGGAAAAGAGAAAATAAATTGAACTTTTTTCTTAGAAAATGAAAACTCAAACTTCTCAAGAATCAATCAGTTCATGAGATGATCATATTCAAACTGTACGGTTCATAACCAAAGGATCAGTAATGGGAAAAGAGAAAATAAATTACACTTTTTTTTTTTTTGGAAAATGAAAACTCACACATCTCAAGAATCAATCAGTTCATGAGATGATCATATTCAAACTGTACGGTTCATAACCAAAGGATCAGTAGTGGGAAAAGAGAAAATAAACTAAAGTTTTTTTGGAAAATGAAAACTCACACTTCTCAAGAATCAATCAGTTCATGGGATGATCATATTTAAACTGTGCCGTTCATAACCAAAGCACAACACATGGTGGGAAGCTTAATTAGGAAATCTGTACAAGAGTGTAGTGTAGTTACCTTAAACGAATCATATATGCAACCAACCAAATCAAAGTATATCAGATATAATCACAAAAAAACCGAAACTTTTGCCTAATATATAAGCCCCTGCTGCTGCATTGAATAATTTCCAACAAGTATTAAGTGACAGATATATGCTATGATCATTAATGTTAATGTATTTGTTTATGCTCATTAATCCATTTAGTTCTTTAAATGATATGGATTGTTTACCTAATATCTTCCATTAATTCAAGAATTTAAGAGTTCTTTAAATTATATCTTTTGTAATTATTTTTATTCTAACTTATTATTTTTATAAAAAATTTGAGGAAAGAACCTACAAATTTTGGAAGTTCAATTTTCTAGAATTGTTAAGATGAAAAATTGATTATTTGAAAGTTTTAATGATCTCCAATATATGTTTATTAAAATCTCAATCTACCGAACTAATGCAACAAACGTTTCATGAAGAGTACAAAGTCCAACACTTAATTCCATTCTCAGAAACTGCATTTACATTCTGCATACCCATAGGATTTAGAAAAATACATATCTGGAAATTTGTAAACAAAAATTATAATGGGACCAAAACAAGTTTTACTTTGTTAGGAAAAAATGTATCCCACACGTCTACATGACAATGGGATGGAGCAAGAGTACAGATACACCTAATTTAGTAAAGGAATAGACACCCCCACACATACATAGATAAAGAAACCAGAGACTTCAATACAGTCAATGTAACGTTATACATTTCCCTGCCTTCTGCTAACCAAGTGAGCATGCGAAGGATATATTAGAGGAGAAAACTTCATCATCGAATTAAACATCAATAATAAGCCAAGTTTTAAGAACGGAAAAGAGAAAAAAAGGGTTAAAGATGTACTCCCACTTATCCTTCTCAAATGCAAACAAAAGCAAGTTGGGATAACACTCAAAACAGATTTAAGATTTGACCTTAATGTGTATGCACCACACAACATGTGAATTCGACCAAAGTCCCACGTAGGTTAGAAAAATGGATGATCTTGGTTTGAGGTCTTTTGGAATGGTACCAAAAGCAAAACCATGAGAGTGAATACTAAAAGTGAACAATATCATACCATTATGAAGATATTTGTAAGGTTTGTTGTTCTAACAAGTGGTATCAAAGAGGTGCCTCAATCAGGATAACTACCTCTCTATTGGTACAAGGTCTTTTGGAATGATACCAAAAGCAAAATCATGAGGGTGTAAACCCAAATTGCATAGTATATATGCTACCATTACCAACAGATTTTTTCTGTCTTTGTTGTGCTATTTACTTTATATAGCTTTGGTTAACACTGTGTTTTTAAACTGAATAGATTAAGGTAAATTTAATTATATTTCTATTCACTAATTTAATCCAACTATTTTTTTAAAAAATTTCTTATTCTAGGAGGAACTTAATTACAGATACCACTACATTTCAACAGTAATTCTTGCAATTTTTTAATAAAAGATTGGAACAATTAGCTATACATAAATGGATGTTAGAAGTTGATAACGATTTTTTCTTTACTAAAATGAATTTGGTTTAGTGGTGTTAACCTGAGTTCTATCTCTTGAAACTTAGGTTATTTCTCACGTTTCATATATAAAAGGACTACCCTTCATTTAATATTAAATGAATCAGGATTTTGTAAATTTTGCTTAGAAAATGTATATAGTTTACATTGTGGTTTTTCTCTTTTCTTTTTAAATGTAATTTAAAGTTGTTGAACTATTACAAATATTCAATGATCAAGACTTTTGTAAAATTAATATTTAAATGAAAAAAATATGGTCTAGATTTGGCTTAGTAATAAGGTTGGAATGTGACCGAAATTTCACGTTAATTAGATAAATGAAACGATTCTAGGTGTACAAGTGAAGGGCAAAACAACTAACTTCATTGTTGGTATGAGGTCTTTTAGGTGGTATAAAAGTGAAGCCATAAAAGATGTGTTTTCATGATGAACAATATCATATTATTAGGAAGATATTTTGAAAGATTTATTGTTTTACCAAGGGAGGTTCGACAAAGCACCCAAATCTTTGATATCAAACTTGTTCAAGAGAGTAATGCCTGAAATGGTGGACATGGACCTCACACTCGAATCATCCATAACCATGTAGCTCACCACACTTTTGTGTTTGACGAACCCCGAAACATCTTTCCCACTACTTGGCTGTCGTATTGTTGCACTTTTACTTTCACTCTCGCTTTCACTTTCGCTTTTAGTACCTTCTCTTTTTCTTTCACTTTCACTTTCGTCACTGTGACTGTCTGGCTTCACATACGTACCCACTTTGTTCATGTAGCAATTACAAGAGGGACAAATCGCATTAACACCATGCGAAACCGAGTACAGACATTTAGCATACGTATTTGTGCATACAAATAATGTTTTTGCAGTAGTTGAGGAATTAGAAACAATGTCAGGCAAAAGGATGGACATCGAACATCAAATGGAGGCTTTAGGCTTCAAAAGTACATCTTTATTTTGGCCTGCCAGCATATATTCATCACTCAAGGTTTGTACCCTCTCCTACACATTTCCTAAGCTTCCTACCATGGTTTGGTTTTTGAGAACCCTTATGACAGTCCCAAGCAGGAGAAGAGAGAGTAGATTGAAAAGAAAGTCTACGAAGTTCTTGTCTGCTTCACCAAAAAGAACTCTTCGTTCTTTTCTGTCAATCAAAAGCTTCAATCTCATAGTGGATGGTTGGGCCATAGTTGATGTATGTATATGCCAGCAGCGACTTTCAAAAAGGTTACGAGGGAATTGGATATATAAGTAGTGTTTTGGGGATGACGATTTGAATGGCCACCTTGTTCGTGAAATTTTTAATGCATTTTGTTCTTTTCAGTCGCCAAGAAAAAAAAATATTTATTCCATAATCATCATTGATTACCTTTTTGTTTTCGAGGCAGCTCCAGTGGGTAGTTTTTCCATAAATTATTTATTACATACTTGAATGTTGCAATATTAGCATGGAAACAACAAAGTTTTTGTTTATTTACTAATTTTTTATAACTAAATTACTTACTTCTTTTTCTAAGTCAAAAGAATTGATGGGTTTGATAGTTGCAAATTTAGCAATTAAATTTAAAACAATTAAATATATATTAAAATTTTAAAAATTATAAATATAGAAAAATTTGTCAAATTCAATCAATAATAGAAGTCTATCACCGATACACCATATTGGTCTACAAGTGATAATACGAGTCTATTGTCGATACAAGTTTATCAACGATAATTTTGCTATATTTGTAATTTTTTTAGAATGTTACTATATTTTTAGTTATTATTCTTCAAATGATCATCAATTACATCTACTCAATAAATTGTATGGTGTTCAAATTTTATTCGAACTAACAAAAGTGTGAAACTCAAACCAAAAAATCACTCCTTAGGGCTCGATTAAGCATGAGAAGAGGAGAGTTTTTGTTGCAAATCCATATTGACCTTCTTAGGATGGGGACAGACTGATTTTTCACATTTGATGAATGAGACATATTGTGATTTATTTGAGCCTCTAAAAAAATTAGTATGGGCTGAGAGCCCAAATGAGTTCTTCACCCTTGACCTGAGGGGAGACGAGGCTGAGGTTAACCTTCCCTTTGAAACTCATTTACACATTTGGCTCAAGGATTACTCTAATTATCTTACATGAAAATTGTATAATGGATGTCCTAGATCAATTTATTAAGTAGTACTTAACTGTGGCTTCAGAATAAAATAATCAATTGTCATTCTTAAACTCTTGCAGGTCACATCTTACTAACTTAAGGCATTGAACTTCCTGCTATAATGAAAGTTTCAATTGGACTGTATTTGGCACCGCATAATTGCCTTTCTGCTCGTATTGAGAGATCGAGGATGAGCACTCAACCCAGTGCTAATAGATATTATAATTTATAAAACACTTCTTTTGGCCGATCATATATTGGAAATTAGTAAAGGAAGGAAGGAGAATCTGCACAAAATATAATATTTACTGTTCATATGCTGGAAAGTTACGAGACATTAAAAAGCTGATAAATCAAATCAAATCAAACAGTGTTGTTATTTTTATTTGTAACCAAATTATACTTTTAATAATCCTTTCAGCCATGTTTCTGTTTAGGTATTGAGATTTTAAGATGAACCTTTTCTAATTCCCAAATTTAATTGTTCTAAACGGTCTATAAATCAATTTGACTTGGATCATAATCCAATGAAAATAAATCAATTTCTCTTTGTTTATTTGTTTTGTACATTCATGCGCTTGAGCCTCGGTTTAAATTCATAAACAAAGTCCTAATTTCATTGACAAGACTATCGTAGGTAGTAATTCATAAACTGGGAATTTTTAAATCTTTCCTTTCCAGACGAAAGTTATGCAAGACTATAATAACCACAGCTACATAAAATATTATTTAAAAACCTAAATTAATTATAGTAAACATTCATTACTTTCTTTTTGTTATTTGGTATGATGTTTACTATTTAATTTATTTTTCAAATTAAAATAATTCACAAATCACAAACGCAGGTATGGTTATAATCCAAACTAAAATAATTTAGATTTGAAACACAAATTATCATGGGATTGAGGGGCAGGGAGAGGGAGTGGCATCCACATTCAAACTCAAACTCAGATCGAAAGCGAATCGATAGCGATAGACAAAAAAAGGAAGAAGATTCTATATGCTGAAGCTGACAAGAAATTTGTAGACTTCCTCTTCACGATACTTGCTCTTCCTGTTGGAACCATGGTTAAGTTGGTATCCAGTAGCAGCAACCCAGACAACAAACCCATGGCTGCAGCTGGTTCTCTGGAAAGCCTCTACCGCAGCGTGGGGAGCTTAAGTTTAACAATTTTGATGCACACCACAACAAAGAGAGCCTCCTGAATCCTCAGCTCCCAACACCCACTGCTGAATCCCATATTCAAAGCCTTTTACAAATCCAATCTCCTTCGTCTTCACAACTAAAAGGCCTATTACACATGTCCAATTCATTATGATCGTTCTAATCTTGTTATTACCGAAAACTGTCTTACTTTTACTGTGACAAGTGGCACGAAATGTCTAAGATGCGGCAAATCCATGACGACTATTGCAAGTTATGTACATGGAATGGGTGAAGCAAAGCCTGTTGTGGGAGGTTATGTGAAAGGAGGGAACGCGGTAACGTACATGGTGATGGATGATCTCAGTGTTAAACCCATGTCGTGTTCCACTATGTCCATCATTTCGGTCTTGAAGGAGTTGAATGTGGAGAATGTTGACCATGTATCACAAGCTTATTCATTTCAACGTCCAACATGTATGTGATTATTGAATTCTAAATTTTGTGCTCCATATGCTCATAAACGCTTCATTTGATTATTGTATTTGATTCTTAAAACTTTCAATTTGATATCTACTTAGGTTTTTAGATTTTTATTTGGCCATATAGGTCTAGGGTGACTCTTTTGGATTTCAGATATGCCCCCAATGTGATTCTTTTGGTTTCACTATTTTTGATGATTGGATCTCAATTTTCTTTGGACCGAGTAATATGGATGAAGCTTTGTGGGCTGATTTCATAGTTGAAAGTATTGGATTTCAACTCAAAATCAATTTGCAATAGAAGACTTGATTGATTTCTGAAACGTGGTATACTCAATAATTTAAACATTGTTTAGATTTTAGATTTGTCAAAGACTCATAACAAGTAGCACACCATATTCAATGCTACATAAATATAAATATATATTAAGCACTTGTGTCTATATATATATATAAATATATACACACACACTAGGATCAAATCAGGCAGATCTGAAAGCTAATCGAAGAGATTTGTAATTTTTTGTTTGAGATTTTAATTAATAAATTTATATTGATTTGGTCTGGTTATGTTGGGTTTATGTAGGCTGCGAAGTTGCTAAGGGCTTCTCTTCACTCATCGACTGTTCTAACTGACCTCTTTCTTTCCAGCATTGACTTCTCTCAATATTTTTCTGATATTTCTCCTTCCTCAATAGTTTTCTCATATTTCTCCTTCTAAATTCCAGGTTAATCTTTAAATTCTATTTTGGTTTCTATTAAACTTTCAATCTTATTTTATTTGGTTTGGAAACTTTTTATAAGGTCTATTTTATTCATAGGAAAATATGTTACTTTGATCTTGCTATTTATTAAGTTTCCCGAGGTTGGTGTATATTTTTACATGGCTAGGCACTAAAAAAGATAAAAGTTGAAATTATCTTCTCCCAAATCCTATCAAATTTTAAAATTGAGGAGAACGTGTGGCGTATCTAGAAATCATATGTAAGGAGACACGATTAACATAAAAAAATTTGTAGACCTTGGAGAGCACAACTACTATACCAACAACATAATATAGTAAAAAAATACATTTTTAAAAATATATTGTAATTTAACACTTCAAAACAAATATTAAAATATAATAATCAGAAATGTGAGGACACGTGCCCCTAATCCCTTAATAGATCCGTCTATGGTAGAATCTAAAAGGGTCGTTTAGGGTTGTTGCATGTGATATTTCAATGGCAGGGTTGTTCCCTGACCCCATAAGCTATATATATATATATTTTGGTGTGTTTTTTTAGGGCCTGATTATGTCTCGTATATATATTTTTTCAGAAACCATTATGAAGGATAAGTGGATGGAGGACAAAGTTGAACAAAAGAAATGATTTAATTTGCTGATCATTACCGAACCGAAAGGTTGCTGCTATACAAGACTTTTCTTCTTTCCCCCTTTTGAATTCCTTGTTTTTAATATTGTTTTTGTTTTTCTATCAGATCACTTTTCTTTCATTAATTACATGAATGGATTATAATTTAAATATATTTTGAAAGATTAATTGCAATACTCCAACAGGTTGAAATTTGAATTCTAAACATTTCAATCAAAATAACTTGTTGATAGTAGCCGATAGGGAGTTGATACAGTCCAACAAAACAAAACAGATCGTAATAATAATTTTTTCTCAAAATAGATTAATTGCAATACTCCAACAGGTTGAAATTTGAATTCTAAACATTTCAATCAAAAATTGATTGATTTCTGAAACGTGGTAAACTCGATAATTTTAAATTTCTTCCAAGGAAGACATCCGTAAGAACAGTCTTGGATTGCAGGGAGGCCTTCAGCAGCTTCAATCCCTATCATACCAACAGAGAACATATTCAAAATGCTATGAAGCTAAAATATGAGCCACCATTTATAAAAATTGATTCCCGAAAATAAGTTACTATATAATAAAAATATATAAATGTTGTTATCAAATGTAACCAAATAAATTAATATATTTACAAATAAAATAAAGTAGATTTAATTCATCCTAATACAATTTAAACTATTTTACTTTCGTCATTTTTTATTATTTGTAAGCATTTTTACTATTTCTGTATCAAGTAAAACATTTTACACTATAAACACATGTCAAACTAGAATGATTTAAACTTTAAACATAAATTATTTTAAATCCTACTGTAATAACCTTTTTTTTTATAAAATGACCATCAACCTAGAAGTTGTTACTGTTAAAAATGAAAAATGTAATAATTTGACCAAATAATACTAATTAAAAATGTACCTGACTAACATCCAAAGTAACGACTTTTTCCTCCAAAGCACCAACTTCTTTAATATTAAACTTGTTCAAGAGAGTAATACTAGAAATGGTGGACATTGGTTTGACACTCAAATCATCCATCACCATATAAGTTACCACACCTTTCACAAATCCTCCAAATTCTCCCACATCTTGTGTTGCCTGTGCATTTGCACTTGGTGGATTTACAAATCCACATTCTCGACTCATTGCACTCCTACAATTCGGACAAACCGCCGTAGGGTTACTAGCAACGTTATAGCCACATTTATTACCACATAAGTACAGCTTCTTTTGGTCAGCAAACGATTCAATGTTTGGCAAAAGCAAGGTAGAGGCAGAGAATGAAACTTTAGGCTTTAAGAGGCTGTCTTTGCTCTGATTTGGCTGCAAATACGTGTCATTCAAAGCTTCAACACTCCCATACAAATTAGCCAAGCTTCCAGCCATGTCTTTTTTCAAAAGCCTAATCACAGTCCCAAGCGGAAGGGAAAGGAGATTGAAAAGAAAATCAATCATGTTCTTGTCTGCTTCACCAAAAAGAACTCTTTTTTCTTTTGAATCTATAAGAAGCTTTAATTTCACTTCACCACTTGACCCTGCCATATTTTAGTTTATTGAGGACGAAGTTTTGAAATTATATGGAATTTTGTTTTGTTTGGAACATATTTGGGTTCATTTGTGTGCTAGTGTATATATGTACTATGTAGTGTTGACGATTGGAATTTTGCATGGCTTCACATTCAGCGCCCTGATTGATATGTCCAACAGAAAATGTATCAATTTCCTATAGGAAAAATTAAATGCTTAATTAATTCTTTATTTTCTTTTAATCGATGCGAAACTAATAGTTGCTCTTTAGTCTCCCAGTAATTTCTTATGTTTGATGGCTTTAAATGTCGATGTTGATGAAGGATGACATTTAAAAAGGTTTCTCAATTTTATGGAAACATCAATAGTGTTAATGAACTTTTTAGAAAAACTGTAAAAACGACAAATTCTAAATAAATATTTAAACTAATAAACTAATATGTTTATGAACGATGTTTGAACTCAAGTGCACAATTTAATTGATCGAGAGAGTATAGCCTAAAAATTTTATCCATCACACCTACATGTTGAACCCGAAAAATAAAAACAGAAGAACTGTAGCTTATATACTATTCATTTTATGTTATTGAGTTCGATTGTTGTTTTATGTATAAAGAACAATAAAAAGAAGTATTCACAAAGGAAACAAGCATATAAGAGATTGTTGAATCAACCTTGATCTTATAACTTAATAAGTTTGATTAGTTAATTGTAAGTTTAATTTTAAATAAATAAAAAAGGGACCTCAGAACGTTTATACTGATACACATGCATAGTTTTTTTCATGTCAGTTAGTTTTGAGATTGAAATTCTTTTTTACTAACATGGTATTATAGTCTATGGTTTTAAACGAGTATTTGTCCAAAAACCAAATATTAGAATACGATCTCTGAACGGTTAAAGAGGCATGATCTGAAAAGGGAAAATAATACTTCAAACTTAGTTGATTATCTTGGTGCACCTAATCCCGATTTCTCGTATTTTATATTAAAAAATCACCATGAGAAGCCATGTTGAATATTCCAAAGAAAAAATAAATATATTATCACATTGCATAAGTTATGGTAAATTTAATTGTAACAAAAACTCTTACAAAGTAACAACCATTAAGACAGACATCCCAACATTAATGTTGAATTTGATCGCACAACCAACTGATCCAATCGACTAGCACCTAAACCTCTTGATTTTTTAATGTGAAATTCTCAACATGTATTTCAAAATTGTACTCATATTCTTTTTTGATTGGACATAATATCCATTTAAGGTTTATGGACTCTAATCAAATGAAATTTCATCTCAAAACCAAACGACATTAGGAGGAGTAGAGCAACTCCAAACCGTTTGAATTCTTTTTTTCGAATGTGAGATATTCTTAATGTTTCTCTCACAAGTCAAATTTTACTCCTATTATGCAATGAAGAAAGATAGTGGATGTCAATTTGAGTTCAAGAACTTGCAACATTGTCACACAATTTTCTTATTTTTAAAACATGGCGGCCAAAAGAAAGTAATGACAGCCTAAGTGATACACCGTACCCAATGCACCTAATACACACGATTTACACTTAAATAAACTAAATATAAAAAAAAAGTATAACAAATCGACAAAATATTTACACTGTATAAAACAATTTTGAAAAAAAAAAAATTCACAAACTCACCATGAAAAAACAAAAAATGTGCTAGTCAACACGCGATTAATTGGCTACTCACGAGATAAATATATTTGGTACACAATCTTGTACCAAAATTGTTTAGATTTGGCTCTTTCAAATCGAAACGATTTTTTTAAAGATTCTTTTGTTCATCGTTTAGATTTGGGTTAAGATTATTTGCTACAAGATCGTTTAAATTTGACTATTATTTGCGACACGATAGTTTAGATTTGATCGTATCCAAATCTAAACATTTTTTTTTTTCAAAATCTTTTATATTTGTTAGATTTGATTGTAGATCCTTTTATATTTGTTATATTTGGTTGTAGACAAATTCAAACGTGTATCAATATCCAACGATTTTTGTTTAAGATCGTGTACTAAGATCTTTTATATTTGGTACACCATCTAGAACACCCAAATAACCATTTGAAAAAAAAATAGATATTTTATATTTGGTACAATACCTAATCAAATAACAATTAAAAAAATAAAAGAAAATTGCAGAAAAAGAAGAGAAAAAAACGATTGAAAGCAAAATAAAAGAAAAATTGTCGTAGAAGAAAGAGAAGAAATAAGATGAAAAGAAAGGCAAACCTATAATATTAAAAAAATGGTCGGCTTCATTGATTTATATATTTTGTTACACGAACTATAAATATTTTGGTGTTTTGTTAAATTTCTTAATAATTTCCAATATTTATATACATAAATGTTAAATTGAAAAAATATTAAAGGATTTTAATTTATTGGCAGTTGAGTAAATATGCCTAATGGTATTTGGGTAAAATAAAACAATCTGTATTTTTGTAAACAAGTTGATCTTAATCAACTTTAGAGTAAAGTGTTTTTTAGTAGACCTTTGAGGTAATTAGTGAATTATTATAGTCATAGGTTATTATAATTGAGTTATAATAATTTGATTTTAGTGTGTAGATTATTTTAATTTCCGGTATAATAGTATGTATTTGTGGTTTTATATTTTTCTTTTCTCAATCCTTTAACAAAAATTCAAAACATTTTATTAAAAATCCAAATATTTAATATTTCAAGTGTGTATTAAATGTGTACCAACCGTAAATCAAGTGTTCATTAAATATACATTATATATTACTATCACGTGTATCAAATGTATATTATTAATCATGTATCATGTGACTAGTGATATATCAAGGTGTATCCATGTGTACTAGATGTATTAGGTGTATCATGTGATTTTTTTTTCTTTCCATTTTTTTAAAAGTAAATAAGTTTGTACTATACATCTAATTTATTAAACTTATTTTACTAGACATGCAAGAATTCCAAAAAAATGAAAAACAAAATCCAAGTTTTTCTTTGACAATTTTGACACAACTTAATTGCTCTTTCCAACTCTTATATATATATATATATGTATATATATATGCATAATTGTAAACATCACCATATTTGGTGATATTTTAGAAGTAGTTTTTATTTTTTTATTTTTAAAATAAAAATATGCGAACTAGACGGTGAAACTATTTGAAGGTTTATTTTATTTTTAAAATAAACTGACTTCATAGTTTATTTTATTTTACACTTCTATTTTATGTAAAATAACTTCAAAACACGGTTTAATTAATAAACTAAAATTAATTTGATATTTAATCTTACTATCTTAGATACACTTTTATAATAATAATACTAATATCGAATTATTAAAAATATATTCAAGTAATCTTGACACAAAAGCTATCTTAAATTCACTCTCAAACATTCTGTACAATACTCATGAATTATTGTTAATTTTAATTACATCAATGTTGAAGATTCTACTTGATAAAAATTAAATAGATGCTTGGTTTCAATAAAAAAAGAAAAAGAAAAAAGAGAGATTAGAATGCCATACAAAACTTGCAACTCAAAGTGACATAATATTGAGAAGTCATATCGACATTGTTGGAACAATCAAGATGGACATCAAAGTTCATAAAGGCCAAAAGAGAATTCAAGTTTTGGTAAATTTAATTCGATAAACACTTTAATAGAGGCAATAATCTCAAAATGAACAGTTGATAGTCGTTGGATAATTAAGAAAGGAGCAATGCTTACTCATTTGCATATGTTTCTCACTTTAATCACATACAGAGAAAACCAAAAGTACTTTTTCCAAAACAAAAAAGTAAGAAGATTTTGTCAAAATGACAAACAATAATCACAAGCACAAAACTAAATATTTGTCTAAGATGCAACTGAAACCCAAACCAAACTAAACCAAAAAAAGAAAAAGATACAGATTATTTCCTTCTCTTCCTTTTTACTGTAACTTTTGGAGTGGGTTTCTTTCCATTCGAAACAGTTTTTGGAGGACTTAAAACTTTTCCAAGAAAGACATCGGTGAGCGCTGTCTTGGACTCGAGAGAAGCCTTTAACAATTTCACTCCCTTCATAAAAAGATAACCACAAACTGTGACCTTAATAACAAATTAAAAATATACCTCATTGGATATTTAATTTTCTAGTCCACATTTCATTTGTTCACCTAATGAATTTATTTTAGTAAATACTAGTGGAAATTCATATTATAAAGGAACTTGTCACATAATAATTTATGGACAATTTGGCCCGATATGTGATACCAAAAATGCACCAAAGTATTTTTTATACCAAAAATTCAACACATGCTTTAAAAGCTATAACGTTGTACTTTGTTTATTTCTTTTAAAAAAAAGTTCTTAAAAATTATTTTTTATGCATACAGAAGAACATAAACTGCACGCTACAGCCTATATTATAATTAAGAATTGTTCAAATAATATATATTACCTCATTGAAATTGAAAGTGATGAGCTTCTCCTCCAAAGCAGCCATCTCTTTGATATTGAACTTTTTCAAGAGAGTAATGGTGGGGATACTAGACATGGGCATAATACTTAAATCATCCATCACGATGTAAGTCACCAAATCCTTCACATAGCCTAAATCCTCACAGTAAGATATTGGCTTTACACAAGTAATCTCTCGACTCATGTGCAGCCCACAATTAGAACAAAGTGCTTTAGGATCATTAGACACATAAAAACGGCAACTATAGCTATAATCAGAATTGCAAACATAAAACTTTGGCAAAGGTGAGGGATCAGAAGTATAGGGCAACCCCACTGAAGTATTACCACAAGAAATGACTTTGGGTTCCAAGAAGGTTTGTATGTTACTGTTTGGTTGCAAATAATTTTGGTTCAAAGTTTCAACACTTCGATACAAATTCCCCAAACAACCAACCATATTTTGGCCTTTCAGCAGCTCACACACACTTCCAAGTGGAAAAGAAAGTAAATGGAAAAGGAAATCCACTATGGTTTTATCTGCTTCTCCAAATAAAACTCTTTGGCCTTTTGTGTCTATTAGAAGTTTCAATCTGATCACATGATTTTGTTCCATTGTTTTTATTTGATGTCTATAAGAAGTTTAAGATCTCCATCATGATATATATAATAATGTTTTTTAATTAATGTTTTTTAATTAATTAATTAACATTATTATATTAATGAATTGAAAACTTCCAAATTAGGGTAAGTTAATTGCAAATTAGGATATTAATTTGTTTAAAGGTTATTTTGGTTCGGCCATTCGAATTTCCTCGTGGGGTGTTATTAATCGTCAAAAATCATGCACACAGAAACAAGTAATTGATAGAGACATCATTATCCTTATTTGAAAAATATATCAAGTTTCCAACTCCTTGTTAAATGTTATTAATTATTGGAGTGCAGATTCAAACGTGGTCAATTATGGGAAACATTGAACGTATACCTATACTCATCAACTTTAATAATGGTTTCAATTTTAAAATTTGGGAGTTAAACTATCAATTTAATCAATTTAAACTTTAAATTAATAAAAATTATCTCAATTTAAACTCTTACAGTATCAATATAAATCTTGATACAATTATTAATTTGAGGTTTAAATGATATACAAGACGAAAGTTAGAAGTTAGAGTTTAAATTGATACACATTAATTTTGAGTTTATATTGATGCAACCTCCAAATAGAAATTATTAGGTGTATCCTATATCCATCTCATTATTCCTGCATATAGTAGAAAAGTAGGTTTAATAATTCCATGAAATTAAAAAAAAAACAAACATATTTTAAATTGATGTTTTATTGGAAAACCCATAAACTACTCCTCCTCCTCCTCCCTCCTCCTCCTCCTCCTCCTCCTCCTCCTCTAATTGTTTGTTTGTTGGAATACTATCACGAGTTTGGAGAAGAAACACTTCAGTGAGCACAGTGGACGTGTGGAAGGAAGCTTTCAGCAAATTCGAACCCTAAAAGGGATTAAATAATTAAAATTAAAAATTGTATTATTAAATCTTAATTTTACACAATTACAACTATTTCATTGATAATCAACGACCAAACCCTGATTCTCTAAATTGCCTTTCATTGACTATTTCTAAATAAAAAAATACTTTGGAATAATACACCCTCAACGTTACCTACCTATCTTCGTGTATCTCATCAAATTATCCTATCAACAAATTCTTTTTATTTATTTTATGAAATATTTTAATTTTTTTGTTTGATGTGAGTAATAATGAGGAGGGGATGTAGAAAGATAGTGCAATCGGGAATCAAGTATTACCCTCTTAAATATGCTACTCAACCACAGTTTTTTTCAAAATCCATAAATCACTTTAGTTTCGTTAATTAAAAAAGGAGAAAAAAAAGTATATCACAATCTAAGGCAGGAGAAAAAAAAGCATATCACAATCTAAGGGCCTGTTTTCTTTGTAACCATTAACTATTTTTTCTCTAAATATATTATGTTAAAGTTTTCTAAAAAAATTCAATAAAAGAACATATACTTGCAAGGGATGCATTATAAGAAAGTGTTTTATAAGAAAGTGTTCTTTGGTATTATGAGTAAAGATAGTGTTTTATATAAAATACTTTTGAACAAAATTCAACAAGTTGAGGAATTAGGAGATGTATCAAAACATCTCAACTACATTGATATTGATACGGCTTTAGAACCTTTATCACCTCCGATCTAAAAGGGATGCATTAATCAGGAAATTAAGTTATACAAAAGAGAGAGCTGAAAAAATCTGAAGGTTCATATCAAGGCGAAGAGGCTAGAAAAAAAAGTCTTCCTGTTCAGCAAATAGAAAAGAGTTCATAGTTATTCTATTTATACACAAGAAACTCAACCTAGTCGAGATGCACTTTGTTATCAAAAGTATTTTTAAAATACAACAGAATAAATACACAACTCAACTTTTTAAATACACTATTCCTGATTTGCACTCCTAAAGTGATAACAATTGATCATTATCGTGAATTTTCTCATCGCAATAATCCATGAGGAAAAATAAGTGTTTTGAGGTTAACAAAAAAGGGATAAAGTAAGCAAAACCAAAACATTGAAACATGTAAGTGGTTAAAAAGTATAAATATTAAGCATTAAAGAACTAAAAAGTATGAATATTAAGCATTAAAGAACTAAAAAGCAAAAGCAAGAAAGGAAAACCTCTTTGATGTCCAAACGAATAAGCTTGTCCTCAATCTGGGAAATATCATCTACATTCAACTCATTCAAAACAGAAATGGTGGACATGGAAGAGTAGGCCATGGGTTTCACAGTAAGATCATCCATCACCATATACTTACCCATCCCTGTCACATAACCTCCTTCAATAAGCTTTTCTTCCTCATCCACATAAACATAAGCTAAATTGATAGTCATGTATCCTCCGCAGTTGGGACATTTTGTGCCATGTGTACTACTAACACTGTGACAAGAGGACTGCTTTCTATAATTGTTATTACATAAATAATAGGTCTTTGGGTTTAGTAGATTTTGTAGACGCCGCTTTGGTTCAAAATAGTTGATCGTGTTCAAGGAGTCCATACTACAGTAGAGATTTGAGAGGGGGCCAGGCAGCATGGGTTCTGTGGATTGAAGCTTAATCACAGTTCCAACAGGAAGAGCAAGTATAGTAAAAAGAAAGTCGATGAATTCCTTGTCTGCTTCACCATATAGAACCCTCTTCCTTTTCTTGTCTATAACAAGTTTCAAACTCACCTTGTATACTTCCGCCATTTTCTGGACTACAGAATACTGTTTGTTTCTTTTACGCTTTGATTACTTAGAATAAGAAAAGGCAAACACATGCGCGCGCACAAATGTATATACACGCACACACGTTTGTGACTCTTCATGTTGAATACGCGTAATATCATTTAATGCCATTGCCGGTCGAGCTTCATTCCAATAACGAGGGCTGTACGTACATGCTTAAATTACCATTTTTACTGATTTTTGTAATTTAGGAGTCGCTTGGATTGAGAGGTTTTGGATGAAAATAAAACTGCTGAAAATGAAAATTAAGAACACCTATGTTTGGTTGTGTATAGAAATGTATACGAAAATAAATTCTTGTTGTATTTCATTTACAAAATTAATCCTAAAAACTATATAAATTTTTAAAATATTAATTGATAAACAACCTGTTGCATTTTTTTTGTCAAGACTTTAAATAGTTTCTTTTTATTTAAAGTAGATAAAATATCTTTTGGTGTAAAGAAAAGATAAAAGATTTCTTTAAATACTTAAAGAAAAGATAAAGATAAAAGATTTTTCTCATTTTAGTAATTATCTTTTATCTTAATTAGAGCTCCTCCGTTTTCTCTAAATAAAAAGTCTTCTCAGCACTAAAAGAAGAAGTCCTCTGTTCGTCCGGTTTATTCCTGATATCTTCATTGATTGGTTCTATTGTATATATGATAAGAGAGATATAAACAGATTGAAATATTAGATTATGGGTCATCTAATTCAGAAAACTTGGATTTATCTTATTAGTAGATTAATTCAAACACAATTTAGGAAAGCTGGATAATTTTTAGTTATTTTTGAAAGAAAGTCGTTGATATAGTACAACTTATTAAGAGTTAATTTATTGGGTCGGTTCTTTTACCATTTATTTAAAAGAAAGTCGTTGATTGGGAAAAGGGGTATGCGAGATTTCGGGATATGAAGCTTAGGCTTTAGCAAATTGTTTTTTAAATGGTTTTCTTGAAAATAGTTGACTGCATCCAAGTTTTCGACGCTATTGTAAAGATTTGTAAATGGGCCAGCTTTGGCTCCAACAGGTACAAGGCCGAGGATTGAGGAGATGGGAAGAGTGAGGATGGCGAAAAGGAAGTCGATGAAGCTCTTGTCCGCCTCAGCGAATAGAATCTTTCGCTTAGATTTGTCTATAAAAAGCTTCAAACTCATTTCTTCTTTAGAATTAGAAGTAGAAGACATCTCCTCTTCTTCTTTGTTTTTTACAGAAATAAGATTGATTTCTTGTAACTAAGAAATGCACTACTGTTGTGTTGTACATATGCTGTTTTGTTTGACGCTTCGATTACGATACCATGGGGAAACCAAAGAGTACAGTTGGGACGAAGTAAGAGAGAAGTAAGAGATGTAGGGGAGACGATCTATATTCATATTGCCTTTAGTTTGATGGCGATTAGGAAAAATGGATGATTTTAAAATAAAATTGGAGAACATGGTAGTTTTGAAACTATTTGGAGGATAGTGTAGATTTTTTTTCCTACAAATTTTTTAGTGCCATAAACTATTGATTGAAGTGTTTTTTTTCTCTTTCTCCTAATTCTTTCTTTTTTCTTCCTCTTTTTTTGTTTTTTGGTTTGTGTTTTTTTTTCTCTTTCTTCTAATTCATTTTTTTCTTCTTCTTTTTTGTTTGTTGGCTTTGTGATACAATGTGAGAATTTTTATTTGTAATTAGGTAGATTTTATTTTATACATGTGTTTTTGTAATTGTTGAATCTTACACCAATCTTGATCGTATGTTTACCGCTTAAATCAATTTTGGTGTAGTGATTTGCCTAAAAGTTCGAAAAATATCAAAAACCATAATTTAATTTAATAATATTATAATCAAACAAAGTCTACCTACTGTCTAATTAGTCAAAACCTAACCTCAAATTTAATAATTTAAGTTTTCATTCCAAAATATGCCAGACTTGAAAGTTTAAAAATTTACATATTAACACGTCAAACTCCAATGTCCTATTTATGAAACAAAAATGCAAAATCATAAAATCAAATAATCAAATATTTACCCAATATAATTCTATGAATTTAAGAAAACAAAAAAGAAGTTTTTCATTGCACCATTTTGAGAGTGGGCATAGGCACATCAATGGCGACACAATCATCTGATGTGAAATTGAAGCTACTAATCGACACAAAAAAACAAAGAGTTCTTTTTGGTGAAGCTGACAAGATGTTCATAGACTTTATCTTCAATCTACTTTCTCTCCCACTTGGGACTGTCGTCACTCTTCTCAAAAACCAAACCGTGCTAGGAAGCTTAGAAAATGTGTACGAGAGCGTTCAAACGTTGAGCGATACATATATGAAGCCAGGTCAAAATAAAGACATACTTTTGAAGCCTAAAGCCTCCATTTATTGTTCAACAACGACCAAACTTTTGCCTGATATTGTTATTGATTCCTCAACTACTGCAAAATCATTTTATTTATGCAATACAAAGAAGTATGCTACTTGTGGGCACTCGGTATCTGATGGTGTTGATGCGATTTGTCCCTCTTGTTCTAACTATATGGACCAAGTGGGTACGTATGTGCAGCCCCCAAGTGATTGGAATGCAACTACACAACAGACAAGTAATAGTGGAGAAGACAATGGATTAGGGTTTGTAAAGGATGTGGTGACGTACATGGTGATGTGATTTGAGTGTCAAACCAATGTCCTCCATTTCAAGCATTACTCTCTTGAAGGAGTTTAATATCGGAGATGTGGGTGTTTTGGAGGAGAAGCTCATCACTTTGGATGTCAATGAGGTAAAATGTATATATTATTTATTACCTTTTTTTATTTGATGAGACGTTGGATTGGGAAATCATAATACACATTTCTTAATTGACATAAAAGTTGTATTTGAAGTTTTTACTCCTTTGATAAGTATTTGGTATAGATTTTTATTTTTAAAAACTTAAATTTGGTAAACACTACTGGCATAAACATGAAATTTATCTTTCTTTTTAGAAAAGAATATATACGAACGGTCAGGAGTATACTTAAACATCTTCATTAGAAGGTATTCATTAAACACATAGAAATACAAAAAAAGTTCAGGACTAGGGATAAGCTCATTACAAATGTCCTATAGATTGCAGAAAGCATGAGTTTTGATAGTTATGTGAGCAGCATTGTAATCTTGAAAGAGTTTGTTTTTGTGAGACCAAACCTCCAACCAACAGATTTCCTCCAATGTGTTTAGAAGGCTATTTTCGGTGTCCTTGAAATTACATTTGTTATGTTCATTATATATGGGTCCATTAGGCAGCAGTGACCAATTAATTCGAATTGGATGATATCGTTGGTGTTGGAATAGCGGTTGTGACAAATGCTGGAGCAGAGATCAAAGAATGTTGTGATCACTGTCGTTTTTCCACTCTGTTGTGCTTGTTGTCTTTTTCCAAAATAACCTTGTCAAAATCACACTGGATGAACAAAATGATCAATGGTTTAATTCGCTTTTGCATTTGCATAACCGACACCAATTCGGATTAAGAATGGTGTTGTCGAAGCTTCCTTTGAAGGATCTTCATGGTGTTCATAGAGACCACATGAAGAATTTAATCTTTTTAGAAATGTTGGATTTCCAGAGATTAGAGTAACAGTATACTTTGTTGAGATGTCTTGATGTATCTATGTATATCTATGTCTCTCAGCCTCGTGTATCTGGTTCAAATTTATACATATAAGTTATCTTAATTGACGTTGTATATCTAGTAATTAACCTTTCTGTATGAATTATTTTTAGAATCAGTGGCTCATGTTTTAATATAATTGCATCTCGAATATCTTTTTGATATTAGGAAGTGATGAAGGTGGTAGAGAGGTGTCAACCTTTTGATCCCTCATGTCTTTTCTCTCTATTGATTTTCGCAGGGAGTGAGGCTGTTGGGGGCATCGCTGCAATCCAAGACTATTCTCACAGATGTCTTCCTTGTAGAGACGAATCTCTCATAATCTTAGAATTAATTAATATGTTAGTTTTGATAGTTTTAATGGATGTCTTTTGTTTAGGTCGTTTTAGATATTATGTTTTAATTTTTTGTTGGGAAATTGATTAAAATTTCAACCATGGTAGTGTAATCTGTCATTGATGTCCTTTTTGATCATCAGTTCTATTATCAACAATTATATATATATCATATGTAGATATCTTTTGTTATCCATCGAATGGTTTATCTTCGAAGTTCCACCTTTTAATATATGGTATAAAAAACCAATTGAGATTCGAGTTAGTAATATAGTGGACCCAAAGTAAGAACTTTTAGAGAGAAATAAGTAGAGAGCTGCAAAATATTAGAGATGTTGTATTAGGGCTTCTAACAAAACAATGAGAATAAGAAGAGAACACAAGGCTCAATGAGTTTTTACCCATCAAATAGACCTAAACTAATAAAGTGTATAGTTTTTCTTGCATACTACTCCTTGAATCGATGCATTGCAATCCTATCAACTTTTTGATAAAAATATTATATACCAATTATCTACCTCAAACATTTTATGATGGCATGAAGGTAACAATAGATTTTTACTTGATTGAGAAATAAGACTATAATCATTTATTTTTTATAATAATGTGGTGCAAATTAAATTTTTTAAGAGTATTTGGTTTGTACATTCATTAGTTTATCGTGTAGTTAGTGTTGATTATGGATTTCTATTTCACCATTGACGTTGTTTCAATTTTGTACTTCACTGGTGCAATATTGTAAATTCTGCCGTGGAGCCAATACTTTATATGTAATAGGGTTTAGGGTTTAACATGATTACATGATTAGACGGCCGTAAATTCATGGTTTTATAAACCCTAGTAAAAGTTTTAAATACAAATCAAGAGTCGAGCTCTGACTCTTCGATTTATTCACACACACGCTCCTGTCTAATCAGAAAATTTTCTATGATGAGTCAAAAACAATCAGTTGAGGGAGGAGGACCATGGGAGGAACCTAGTGGAAGAAGAGAGGAAACAACAAATATGTCTATCCATTCCCAACCCAAAATTCAAAACAAATCTCCTCAAACCAGCTCTGACACTAATACCCCACAAAAAATCCTAACCCAAACTGAGGTAATCAATTTAAAGTTAATGATAGACAACAAACAAAAAAGAATTCTATACGCTGAAGCCGACAACAAATTCGTAGACTTCCTCTTCTCTATACTTTCACTCCCTATCGGAACCGTCCTAAAACTACTCTCCACCGCTCCTTCCTCACCCACCATTGTTACTCCCATGATTGGTTCCCTCTCAAGTCTCTACCGTAGCGCCAACTCTATGAAAACCAACTATTTCGAATCAAATCGGAAAAAGGAGAGTCTCCTAAACCCCCATCTTCCATCTAAATTAAAATATCTATTGGGTTCTTCTTCTTCGGCTTCAGAACCGAAGTACTTCACGTGTTCTTCGTGTCCTGATAGTTTTAGTAATGGATATTTTGCGCGATGCACCAAATGTTCCGAAATTATGACTACTGAAGCATTGTATGTTCACTATGATCTTGGAGATGGTTATGTGGTTGGGGCTGGGGGAATGGTTACGTATATGGTTATGGATGATCTAACTGTTAAGCCCATTACATCTTCTATGTCTACTATTTCGATGTTGACTCAGTTGAATGTGGAGGATATTCGCCATATTGAGGAGAAAGTTATTCCTTTCCATCTCAGTAATGAGGTTATTATCTTTCTTTTATTGATTCACTACACTAGAAATGGTTTGATTCTTTTCTTTTGAGAAACAACATATTTTAACCTGACTAACGTTCTTGCTACTGATCTTGCCCTTTTTTTTTTGTTCTTCTCCTGCCTCTGGTCATTGTACGAACTCCATCTTCTCCATTTTAACTTTATCTAACGAAAAAGAGTAAAATACGAAGAAAAGGTTAAATAGACATTTAGACCAATTTCTCAAACTCAGGACTAAAATTTTGGTATTGAAATTTGCGAGACCAATCACACGTAAACCTTAAACTTCCATGCCACATTTTGGGCAGTTTTCTAAATACAAGAAGATATTTAACATACATGGTATTGTAATATAAGACATCAAATAATTTTTAGAAGATTTGGGCATTTATTGATAGATTTGGAAAGGTTATATCTGTTGTGAGTTATGATATACTGTTTGTTTGAGTTACTTTCTGGGGTTTTGGTCTCAAAGGGCGTGGAGTTGCTGAGGGCTTCTCTTGATTCGAACAAGGTGCTCACGGACATGTTTTATTACAAGCTGGACCTCTCAACAAAGCCTGGTATAGCAGGTATGTTTTGATATTTTATTTAGAAAGTGTCATTCTTCAAACTTTTTTTGAAGTAAAATTGTTGAATATGCATCAACTCTTTTTACTCAATTGTCTCCACAATATCATTCTTAATTGCTATTCTAAGGATTAACTATTAAAATAAGGTCATTTTAAAAAATATTTGCAGATGTGATGCTGTCTCAAACTATTTGTAAAAATACTGTTAACTTTTTTGTCTCTATTACTTTCACCATCTTTGAAAGACTGAATTTAAAAGAATTAAGAACTCCATTTTTGTAACAGACTGAACTCTGTGAGCCCGTTTGTCTTTTAGATTTGAGAGGAATGGATTGAGCTATTTATGCACACTCAGAGCCCAAATTTGGATAACCTTAGGATCAGGTTCCTAATCAAGATTCCTAATCCTTTCTCTTCCTGTCAGTAGGCCGATAATCCTTCTCCCTTTACTCTTTGTTACTCACTCCTTCGATAATGTTTATCCCTCTCTTCCATCACTGTTTCTTACTCTTTCGATAACCCTTCTCCAATCCTACTCCGTCTTTCCCATCCCTTTTTCCCTCTTTCCCTACTCTTCTCCGAATCCGTTCTCTCATTCCCTTATCCGAATCCGTCATACGTACGTCCCGAATGGGTCTTGGATTCCCTCCTTCAAACTTTCCTTGGTTTCGTTGAATGTTCGATTTTTGGAACCTTGTTTCTTTCTTTAATTCCACGGGCACGAGACTCTTTTCTGTTCATTTCTGCTCCCGCTTTTCCTTCCTCTCTCACTTGTCAATTCTTACTTTGAGTTTTCATTTTTAGGCGGATTTCGCTGAAGAATTTGAACCCTTGTTCGATTACAGCCGCGTTAAGCCTCCCTCCGTTGTTTATCTCGATGATAGAAGTTCTCCGTGATATTTGAGTTTGAAGAAAGTTAAAACTTTCTATTTCAGTGTTTGATGTGATTACAATTCTCTTTTAGCAAAAAATTTCGAAATTGGGTTTCCTTGTGCTTGCAGTCTTTCAAACTGATGGTTATTCTGTGATTCTTTTTCCTTTTATTTGGAGTAACAACATTAGACGAGGATTCAGACGCAGACAAATCTCCGGCGCCTTTTGCAAAGCGAGCAAAGATTGTGAATCTGGCGGTATATTATTTCCTTCATGTAGTGAAATAGTGGAGTTTCTGTTAATCTAAGATTACTGTTCGTTGAAACAGTCAGTAAAGCTTGTTTTTTTTTTGTGACCATTTCCTTTTAATCAATATTTAGGCTACGAGTTCGGTGAATGGTAACCCAAAAGAAAAACAAGTGGAAATTGAACATAAAGAGGAAGAACGGCTTTCTCCTCCACCGAAAGTGTTAGTTGATGCAAAGAATAGGCGTGGGAAAGATTCCACATTGAAGAAGTTAAGGTATTCCAACTTAGTGTTATGCATCTATTCCTTGATTAAATCAATTAATATCAAATGGAACTTTGATTTGTTATGTGCATAAGCTGCCATGGCCTTTGTCTCATGCCATTTTTCCTTTGCATATCATATTGTAATATGTACTTGTAGGTTAAAGAAGCAAGAGTCGGCCTTTGTTGCTTTATCAACTAAAAACTTCCCGCGAGAAGCAAAGGAATCTGCAAAAGTGGATGTAGGAAACACGTCCAAGGACTCTCTGAAACCTGATTTGGACGTCCAAACTTCTCTTTATTCTAAAGAAAGAGCAAAAGTTGTAAGAATTGTTGTTTCTGTACGCAACAGTGACAAGGAAGAGCTCAGAAAGTGTCGCATGCTTGTGGTATATTCTCGTCCATCTCTGCGTGTTGTTCACGACTCGCAATTGGCATTCTTTAATTGCAACCATCTTGTTGTGTGAATATATCATATGTCATATGTTTGCGATCACTGTTTTCTGTACTCTTGGTAAGCATGTTAGATCTAGGGAAACAAATGAATATGATGAAGTTGAATGGTGAGGAAAGGAAATAAGGATAGACTACAATATTCGTAGCAAATCTTGAAAACATTGATTAATTGAAATGGGGGTTGTGGAGAGCTGTAATTCCTTCAATATCCGAAGTAGTCACTTTATTATCATGAAAAGCGTTTGGTTTCTTGGGTTACTTTCTAGTTGTTAATAGTGATTTGCTACATATACCCTTTAATTTGATTTTCTTGTTCTGCCGTTCCACGTTATGATTGCCTTAAATTTTCTATTTTTATGCGGTGATCACTAGATTTGAAGTTGAACTTAGATCTTTACTTTTGTTACATTACTGTTCTCGTACAGTTTTTGCAATTATGAATGTGGGTTGTCTTAGAACAACGAGTCTTTTCTATGAATCATCCACGCTGTGGCTATAGTGCAAGTACTATAGGTCTCCATACTGGGAGATGTTATTTGATTGAATAATTTATGAGTAACTCCCTCATCTTGTACCTTGGTTTTGTTGTTAGGTATGACTCTTTTCTTATCTCCGCATTGTCTATCTTTACATAAACCCTACTGCATATGTTCTGTATCTAACTTCATGATGTGAGTGTGACACTTGTTCAATGCATGATTTTGGAATTTTGTTGTTTGTATAGGATTACAAGTTTGAGCAACTTTTTCAAATGTACGCAATCAAACTTAAAGTCGATCTCAAGAGTCTGGTCTTTGTTTTTGACGGGGATAAAATTGGCCCAGATGATACCCCAGGTGGCCTTGGCATGGAAGACGATGATATGATTGAAGTTCATATCAAGTCGAGTTGAGTAAGGTGTCTTTTGAGTGTATACTTTGTGAAGTACTTCACCAGTTTTGAGGATGAGAGACTTGGAAAAGGCCAAATTCAACATTTTGTAGTTTGCACCTTAAAAGATGAACAAATCGCTTATGAAAGGGTATGAAAGGGTTCCTTTTGTGGGATAAAATTGTTTGGTAAGCACAAGTAGCTACATTGCATAAGTAGACAAATTAAGAAGCATGACCTGACCTAATTTAATACTTTGGTTTTATAAATCCAACCAAAAAGGCTTCATTTTTTGAATAATGTTTGTAAAAATTGGGTATTTAAGTAAGATGAATAAAATTGTTATATGATATTACATGCCCGTCTCAAATTTTTAATAAATTTCACATGTCTTAAATAAGACTATATATTATTAGTTTAAATTAGTTTAGTACTCATTTCTATTATTTAATTTATTTATAATAAAAATATAAATATTTTTTTTTTGAGAAATTGTAAAAAATAGGTCAAAAGTGGAGTAGAAAATGAGCTATAGGATTGATTTTTAAAAAGTTGAGATTTAAGATAAATTTGGGGTGAAATGTCCAAAATACTCTTATTTAATTTTACTTCACACTTGTCTCTTCTCTTTCAACCTCTCTTCATCGTAGAATACCTAAAAAAAGAAAAGAAAAACCCATTTGCAGTTCTTCTTCTCTCTCAAAAGTTTGTCAACTTTCCGCTTTACTCTGGTGAACATCTCGTGCACTGTGGTTTGTTTTAATTTTTTTTCTTTTAATCCGAATCGTGTTGTCTTATATGTATATATATTCGTGGGTTATAATTTTGGAAAGAGGTATATGATTTTAAACAAAAATATAAATAATTTTTTTTGTGGATTACGGTTTTGGAAAGAAGTGAAAGACGTTTTATACTTTCTTCTACGAAAATCGCAGTGATCAAAATTTTAGAGATTTCGACAGTGAAAAATAAGACTTTCGACAGCCGACAGAACCCGAGTATAAATTTTGAGGTTAGTAATAAGAAGACGGAGCATTATTGTATAAGGGGAGGTATTTGACCATTGAGTGAAGGTATTAATGTATTGAAATGTTTGAATATCATAATTAACAAGATTTAATAAATCAATTGAAGAAAAATGTGTATTTATGTATTGTATACATGTAGGCTAAAAAACAAAAGTGAAAATTTCATATTATTATAGTTTACACCCCAAACACAAATTATAACAACATAAACTATAATAATCGACACCTCAAACACATATTATAATAACACATATTATAATAATATGCATCCAAAACATAAATTATAATAACACATATTATAATAGTCTACACCTAGACAAAGACTATAATAATTACATAGACACAATAATACTTTGCACCAAAATGCTAAACATTATAACTCTCATTCTATTATAATCTTCAAACTATTATAACTCACTACTTGTCACAAATGCCACTATATATATATATATATGATGTTTTTTTTAGTGTTTTATAAAAATTGAAGTAATTGAAAACATTGCTTCCACTTAAAAAGACCTTTTTCTTTAGCTTTTCTAGTACTTTTGGGTTTGGATTTAATTGATTGTAATCAATGAATAAAAAATAATTTAATTATGGGTCCTATAGTTTTGAAATTTTTAGCAATTTTTTAAGCTAGATTTTACAAATCCAACACTAATCGATTCATTGAGCATTAGATACTCACCACTTGGAAGGAGTTTAGGAGGTATAACCATCGTCATTTCAAAATGTCCAGTGATCCTAAATAGTCACGTGTTAACCCACCCCTAAATTGAAGAATCGTATGGAAGATTAGTACTTCCTATGCGACCACTACCTTAGTCAACAATATCAAGTGATTCTAGAACTTATTAATGTTCTCAAACAATAATTTATTTTTTATATGTAACATTTAGATATTGTTTGGATGTATACAACATGAACTTATTAATGTTCTCAAACGATAATCATCATGTTTTTTCGAGCGTATTCAATTACAGTGCTTAAATTTTCAATTACTTGGGGTTGGGAATTCATGTTTTTTCTTTCTACTCTCCATTTCTCCCCTTCTTTCAACTTTAAATATTATTTTGGTTTGATTCTATGACGCTTCGGTTAATTGGCAAGCTCAAGTTTCCAATGCTCTGCTATTGGTATTGATCATTTCCAATCAAAATTAAAATCACTTGTGATTTTACGAGGTTTGATTATAGTCCTTGAGAACTGATGATCACCAACTACAAATGTTAATCTAGAAAACAGAGAGCAAAATCTGATCATCAGCGGCTGTAAATCAAAACGAGAAAACAGAGAGCAAAATCTGATCATCAGCGGCTGTAAATCAAAACGAGAGATAGAAACAGAAAAATATTCCATTTAAATCAAAATGATGGCGTCGCCCGGACTTGAACCGGAGACCTTCAGTGTGTTAGACTGACGTGATAACCAACTACACCACGACACCCACTTGTTCATAGTTAATGGGTAAGTTGATAATATAATAATAGTTTGTGACTTTTTTTTAGTAACAAACAAACAAAACTAATAAGAGAAGTAGAAGTAACACCAGAAAAATGTTCATCCAACAAAATCTCCTACTTTGCATGCATGGTATATATAAAGCCAATCAAAACCCTAAATTTTATATGGTACTATATTTTGCATGCATGGTCCAACCAATACTGGATAACAAACATTGCAAATTAGTGGAACTTTGGACTGATAAAGTAGAGTGCTCCATGGCAGTATTTAATATATGCTTTTCTACCACAAAGTTTTGTTGAAGACAACTACCACACACACGAAAACTGAATTAGTGAAACCTTAGTTCAAGGGAGGGCGTTATACGACCTCTGATTTGTTTGATTACTTTGCAATATTGAGTTTCAACAGTTTAAAAAGCCAAGGTATAATGGAAAGAACATCATATATTTGTGTCTAAGCATGAACATCTAAGTATATTAGGTGGCATCATACATAATAGTAGAAAGTAAGAGTAACCACCATGAGTGACCATTGCAAAAGGTCCCCAAACATGGATGTGATTAGAACAGAAGCATTTGGAGACAATAACATTGGAAGGAAATGACAATTTTCTTTACTCAATGTGATACTTTATATTAGACAAAAACTTCAAATGAATGATTCACATTTTTTGGTTACTCTTTAAATTTTCAATTGATTTTAAGATTTAACATTATGCTATCAAATAGGATAATTACAATGGGTTACAATTTTAAGAATAATAATCAAGTATATACATAACATCGTTTTTTAAAAATTGCAAATATTATACTAGTATGTCAAACTTGCATGGTGACTCATCATTTTTTCAATACCATATAGTAGAAGAAACTAGAAAGCCAAAGGTGAGGATACTTTGGATATAAGAGGTAACGAAGCTTTAAATTATAGTTTGGCATTCTACAAAACTGTCAATCACTTTTCTATTTTTATCTCTATTGTTGCTTGGGTATTAATATTCTACGCTGTTATGATTCAGTACACAAGTTTAGTTCTTTTGTTACGATTTATTATCAAGTATATCAACGATATATTATTAAATAAAGTATATCAACATATCAGAAAAGTGAATCATTATCAAGTATATCAATAAAGTTTACAAGTGTATATTAATAGTGTATCAACTGTATAAGTAGGATTTCAAGCATATCAAGTGTATTTAATCAATCAAGTGTATCAATGAAGAATACTGAATGTATTTGCAGTACTTCAGGTGTATCAAACATTTCACGTGCATCAAGCGTATCAAATAATTTGTTGAGTGTACCAATGAAGCACAAGTTTATTAGCAGTGCATCAAGTGTATCAAACTCATCAGTGAAGCTTTTAAGTGTATCAATGGCTAAAGGGTATCAAGTGTAACAAGAAGTTTTAGGTGTATCAAGATGTTTCAAATGTATCCAATGGTATTTAGTGTATCAAATAGTATTGTGGTACATCAAGTGTATCAAGATCTAAAGGTTATCAAGAAATGTCAAATGTATATTAAGTGTATCAAGGAGTATCAAGTGTATAAAGAGATGTTAAATGTATCATACGTGTATTAAATGTATTAAGTGTACATCAGTAACGAGAAAATTTGTGATATTTTACATTTTGTATATGTAGATTGAGCTTTGTTTTTGTTATTTTTGCAAATAATAATTTTTTGTGCTATGAAGTTAAATATTATAACTTGTTTTACCTTTTTGCAAGTGCCCCTAATTTAAATCTATATCATATATAACATTAGTATATCAATGGCATATCAATCCATTCATTATAAATTAAAATTTAAGTCTAGTATTACTGTATTAATAATTTATCAACGTTAACTTACAAATTAAAAATTTGTAATATATGAAAAATTAAGTACTTTTTAAATTTCTAAAATTTTAAATTTAAATTTGCAAACTAATATAGTTGAAATCATTTAAGACAATGCCTCAAATGAGAGATGATATTTTGGACAACACATTTGAATGATAGATACAATATTGTTTTTGCATTTAGTTTGAGCACCAAGACTTATTTATATGAACTTTTGATCATTTCTTTTTTATGTTTAATGTATTGGATCTTTTTCAAATATATATTATATATTATAAAAGAAGTTTTTGTTTCTGTTCTATTTCTTCTTTTCAAGAAAAGAGATACCTATTTTTATTTCTAGTTCTTAAAAAATAAAAAACGAACAAGAAAAAGATAAGAAACAAGAAAAGAAAAACAGAAAACGTTTGAAGGGTTCACAATAAACTCAGTCCCACTTTGGTTCTCATATTCAAGGTAAATGATTTTGTTAGAAAAGTTCAAAAATAGAATAGTAAGAATAAATGCACCAACAAAGCAATGCTGACCACAAACATCCAAAAGCCAACCACAACCAAGACCTTGTTTATTACTACATTTATATCAAAGTGATTTGTCTATGTTTTAGAACTCAATGTTTAGCATACTTTGGAATTATTATAGGCTAGAAATTATTCTGGTTTGACTATAATTGGAAACGAATATAGTGCATAGTAAAGTTTTCGAGAATGGCACAAGATTTTTCCATCACTCTCATTTACTGGAGAAATCCTCAACTTCATTTCACATCAAACGCCACAAAACAGAACCATGAGTGATGCACAACTTATATTATGTTCTGCTTTCGATAGTAGATGTGATCATCGGTACCTGAATGTTGGGTTTTGGTTTCACCGACATTATTTTCTTTTTCAACTATGTTCAGATTGAGAACAAAGAAATGGGTTCCAAGAGGAGTTAAAGAAAGATTTGATTGATCCTATTAAGAAGCAAAAAGTCAATAACATATGCTAGGCAAGGGCCTTTTCAGCAAATTGTTTACAATATCAAATTTGAATTACGTGGTGGGGGTGTTACAGCTCTGTACAACTTTGTTAAGACTTGCTATAAAACGACTTGGATTTTCAAGCGTCTCCTGCAAACACAGCAACCAATGTCCAAAAATCAATCAGAACTCAGCTTTTCATGGAGTCAGAATGCTAACAGAATAGGATAATGTAATTCAATATCAACTATTGCAAGTGTTTTGTGGAGGCCCCTTTGTTGGTTTGTTGTTGTTTTATGCTCACTTTTGTAATGTCCATAGACAAAGATGACAATAAAGAGCCCAGACAGATTGTGTCCCAATTGAACGACCAAAGAAACCCATTTGATTTTTGAAAATAATACTTTGTTTTTGTTTTTCTCACCAGTCAATTTCATCTTTGTATGAAAATATTTAAATTATTGGTCAAATTCTAAACATAAAATAATTTTCTAGAAACTAATTTTAGCTTACAAAATTTATACCAAGGAGTTTGAAAACATCCCTGAAAAGTAGATAACAAAACAAAGAACTCATAAGTAGAAGCTGCCTATGAAGCTGTGCTTCATAATTAGCTTCATAAGCTTAATTTTCAAAAACTTGAAAGTAACGAAGCCTTGGAAATTTGCTTGGTCACACGTCACAGCTTGGTTCAAGTTGGAAAAAATATGTTAAAGACTCGAGTTTAGATTTTTCAAGTTTCCAACTTCCACACACAAAACCAATTGGAAACAAGGAATAACACGCTTCACTGCTCAAGAAAACCATTAATCATCAGATAGATCCACATGTGACCTTTACAACAGATGACTTGATTAATTCATCGACCAGGGACAGTCCGATCAATGAATGGCCCAACCTAATAGCAAGCCTATCTTTCTATTTGACCTGTGAGTGTCTAGGCTAACTTACACACTTTTGACTAATGTCATAGACAACCCACCTAATCCTTCGACAATGGGATGTCAAAAAAACTAAAAAATATTAGATCTTCGTTAGGTGCCCACTACATATAGAACTCATTCCCTCTAAGTTCTTTATTATTAAACTTGTGTCCTTAAAAACCAGTAAAAGAAGAAAAAGTGAAAACAAAGCTAGGATTGCAGCAGCAGAGAATCAATATTAGTCAAACAATGTACAGCATGCTTACCTCACTAAATTCGTAAGGGGAGTTCATCTTTGATGACTAAGTTGCATGGCTTGCTAAGCCAGCTCAACAATCGAATAACCTTTGTTACCAAATCAAGGAAATGTCTATTAGCAGCGAGACTTCAACAGACTCAATCGTGCAAGAAATTCCTCTGTTTCTTCACCTTCTTTAACAATCTGCTTTCAGAAGAAGTTTATAGGGAAGATCAGAACATACATCATATAATGGAGAAAAATCACAAAGTACAAAGGCTAAATCTATAACATGAAAAAAATTAAGCTATTAAGAACAGCCCATTGTCACTATTATATTTAAAGGGTGCTTTGGACAACTCCAGAGCATTTCTAATTTCATGAAGTATATAGTTTAAAAAATTAGACACAAAAATCCTATGGGTGAACTGGGGAGAAAACCAGTCAATGAATAGAATTATAGCAGTAGGCAATTCTTAAAGGTATTTCCATTATGACTCATTCCAATCTTTATTTTTATTATTATAATCGCATTCAATAGGATGTTTCCAGGAAGAAAAATTTAAAAACCTTAAGTTGGGAAAACTGTAATTGAGCAGGAATCAACACATGCACCATACTCATAAATTTTTGGTAGTTGAAGATTTAGACCAATAAAACAACTTTTTTTATTGATAGAATGAACAATAAAACAATATTGCTTTCCCTCCTTCCTAGATCAACGGCAGAAGTTCAAAAAAGAATCAGTAATCCAAGCAGTAAAACAAGAGAATAAGGTCCAAAGTACCTTAATTTCTGTATTTTCTGGCAGATCTATTTCCGTAAGTACATATTGACCAACTTTAACCCAGTCTATCTTTTCTATATCAACCAAGTCTTTATCCCTCTTTACATGAACCTGAGATAAATCATGGTCAAAAGAACTTCCTACCCAAATATACAGCATCGTGTCATCCTTCTTGCCTAAATACCTACTTGGAGAGAAAATCACTACAGCAGCTTTCGAATTGAGGTAACTTGAGTCAAAAGCTGCAATCTTTTCTAACTCTGGCCAACAGTATACCATAGGTTGGACAAACTCACCATCTTGCTTCCCATTAGACACAGTGGACACCATGCCTTTTTCAAAAAGTTTGGGATAGCTTTTCCATGAACCAGTAGATTGTCCAGCAGCTTTAGTTTCCTGCTGGCACGAGGTCACACTACCTACCCTTATTTCCATTCTATTTTCAATATTCTTGAAATTCTGGGTGGAACTTGTTTGCTCGTTTTCAATCCTATCTATAGGCTCTAAGCCATTTTTCATATTAATTGATACATTAAGAGGGTAAGAAGTCTTGTTTTTCCTCTTAACTTCTTCTTGAGTGGCGAGAAACCTTGAGGCACTATTTGTTGCTTTGATTTTACTAGGCATTGTAGGCAATGTCAGAGATTTTGCAGTACCTCGTCGTTCTGCAAGAGAAGGTGAGAACTTTTTCGACGGGAATGAAAATGAGCGAGAACTTGATTCCAAAGGGACTGTATCACGAGTTTCTGGAACATTGGGCATAGGTTCTGAGGAACTATTGGATGAGACAAGAGACATATTAGAGAAACTGGACAGTGAGGAAGAAACTGGAACTGAAGGTGAAGAAGCAGATGGAGAATCTAAAGAGGATTCTGAAAAATACTTGGAACTAGAACTTGAACTTGAACTTGAATCAGAAGAGATGGAGTCCGGTGAAAGATAGATAGGAGAAGAAGATGACGACGACAGAGAAAACGCTGAAGGTGATGAAGATTTGGCAGAAAAATGCACCATCATCAACGAGTCTGAATAAACCCTAGAAAGGGATACTCGAGGAGCTGATACAGATTCTTTCATATTTCCAGAGGCAAACTTACGCCTAAGCACACTCCAACTGCTTTCTCTAACAGGAAGATGGGTTTCATGCTCGTTCTCAGATGAAGGAAATGGAGGAACAAAACCACCAGTGATAGCCTTCTGAAAAATTTCAAAATCCACATCATAGGAATCAACTTTCCTCTCCCCTGGATAAGGCTTAGCTTTTAATTCCCCAAGATTAATTTTACTGTTAGATTTATCCATTAAAGGTAACAGGTTTGCAAAAGAATCCCAAAAGTTTGTTGGTTCTTCCCCTTCCTTAATTACATATATAGGCCCTTGCACTCTTTCATACCGAACAATCTGCACAACGGCTCCCCTTGCATCTCTTTCCATGATTGCTTCACAGTTTTTACCAAGCCAAACAAATATGGCAGAAGGTATATGAATGATAAATGCACCTCTAGAGTCAAGAGCAGACGGTGAAGGATCATTTAACATTTTGGGGACCAAATGCAAGGGATCATATGGTGAGTGTGGAGCAATTCTGTACATCCTCAACAGTGAACTTGGACTAAGAGGGAAAGCATGGACCCTCTTTTGACATTGTAATAACTGACAAGCAAAACCCATATTTGGGTCGGCAATACCTCTTGCTGCCTTCACATATTGAAATGCGTCATCAAAACTCTGCCCTTCTCTCCACATCAGATAGGCAATCACCAAGGATGTCGACCGGGATACTCCCTGGCAACAATGAACAAAAACCCTTCCATTTTGTTCCCTAACATCTTCGAAATAGTCAAAAACATCATAAAGAATACTAGTAATATCCTCAGATGGGCTATCCTGCAACCACAAAGTTCTGTACACAAAATCATCTTTGAAATACTCCGGGCAAACAAATCCTACACAATTCAATACATGAGTTATTCCATTCTGTTTAAGTATATCCCTATCTCGAGCAACCGCATCACCACCAAGATATACATGTTCTGCCACTTTCGAACACTCTTTGTCAAAGAAAGCAATCTTATCCCTCTTCACCAACCCACAATTCTTATCCGGGTTTCTCTGAATTGTTGACAAATCAAGTTTCAACCTCTCGCTGTTTCCTCTGCCACTTGGAGTAGGAGGTTGCGGCCATTCACCAATATCATCGGACCCCGCCTTTGGCCATTCATCCAAGCTTCGCCGAGCAATCGACAAAGGCTGTAAAGGAGGCAAACACGACCTTGCTTTGCAATGCTGCTGTGATCTTGGAGTTAATGGAGCAGGAAAAATTCGGCTTGGTCCATTACCATCGCCAAGATTCCCATTGGGGTCTCCACCTTCTCTGTTCACTTCAGGATGGTGAAGTGAGGAACGTGATGCAGACCATGAAGCCGAGCGCCAGAACATTTTCCGACTGCCAGAGAGCTGCACCGCTGCACTCCCAGAAGTACCCGAATCCTCCTCAGACCCCACCATGCCCGCCCAAATTCCACAGACAACAAACTCAAAGAAGCCCAAGAGGTATAGAAACCCTAATTTAACTTTTTTAATTTCACCCGAAGAGAAGAATGAACATATTGGGCTGAAAATCATTAAAAAAAAAAAAAAAAAAAAATCAAACAGTCAGACCCATATCAGATCAACGTCAAAAACATCAAGTAAGAAACAGAAGCAAAGTAAAAAGAGTTAAAGGAACAAAACTAAAGAATGCCCACGATTCATTTCATAAGCACCCAGTACCCCCAGATGAAATAAGAAAGAAGCCAGATAGGAAATTGCAAACATGGATTGAATAACAGCAAACAAATAGCAAATCATTAAACCTAAGTGTATAGAACAAACTCCAGGAAAATGTAGAAAAAGAAAAAGAAAAATCAAAGCGACGACTTTGAAAAAAGGGAAGAAATTAAAGTAGTTGATTTCTAGGGTTTGCAATTGAAATTAAAAAAAAAAAGGGGGGGAGAGAGAAACGGGGATGAAGAGAAGAGATTTGAAACTTACAGAATGAAATGAAAGAGGAGAAGCAGTGGAGTGAAGTGGAGTGGAGTGGAGTGAGTGAGTGAAAAAGAGAGAGCAGTGAGAGCAGAGGAGTTTTTAGAGAGAGGAAGAGAAGGAGAGGGGGAGAGAGAGAGAGAGAGAGAGAGTAGTTGTGGAGAGGAAAGAAGGGACTGTTTGTTTGTCTCTATTTTAGAGAGAGAGAGGGAAGAGGGAGAGAGTAAAGTATGAAACCAAAATTCAATTGCGTTGGCCCTTTGAGTTGTAGGATAATGTGAGTGAAATTGGTAGACTTTTTTTCTTCCTAAATTAGTATCAAATTTCTTTCAATTTTTTCATATTACTTCTTACATTCCAACTAATATCTTCTCACTTTCTTCATTTTCTATTCCTCTTCTTTACTCTTAAATAAATTAGAGAATTCTTCAAAATGTAATGCAATTCATGTCTTTCATTTATAAAACTCTCTTTTTTTTAAGGTACAAAATTGGTTATAAAATAAATATATAACTCATTATTGCATAACATACACAAAATTATTACAAACTTTTTTTTTCCTTTTTTTAGACCGTTTTATTTATCATTACTATGATTCTAAAAATAATCAATTTTACCTTACATTTCTGTGATTAATTTGTAATTTGTTAAATATTCTCATTTTTTGATTATTTTTTAAGTGAAGGATTTGAAATTCTTTACACTTTAACTAGTTTTAGAAAGAAAAAAAATCATACCTTACTTTTTAATCAAAATAAATTAGGAATTTAATCTTTAATTATGATTTTTGGATCACAAAATATATTTAAGAAATAAAAAATTATAAAGGTCGAATTTTTAATTTTATTTGGTATCTATATTTTTTTCAACGATATAATCTTTAAGTTTAAAGAGTCGTCTGGGACGAAAATTATGCAAAACTTTAATAATCATTTCTACATTAAATAATATTTAAAAATAATATATACCACAAACATAGTTTTATAATTCATACTAAAATAATCTACATCTCTAACACAAACTTTCATAACTCAACTACAATAACTCACTCCTTACCTCAAACAGTCCTAAAAGATAATATTTAGTCGTCAAGCTAGAATGAAAATATTATTAAACTAATAGTATGTTTGAATTACATTTTCAAGTGTTTAATTTAGAGAATAAGTTATTAAAAAAAAACTAAAGTGTTTGAAAGTCACTTAAAATAGGTTTTTAAGTCTATCTTAAACAATTTTTAGGAAAAAGATTTTAAACAAAAATGAGTTTCTTGAAAAATATTTTTTTCTTAATTCAATCCGACTATAAATTAGAGATTTCTACCAATATAACTTAAAATAAACCATGAGTTTTTTTTAAAAAAAACTCGCCTAATTTACTTTTTCAACTTTCCCTTCTTCGTCCTTCAAAACGTTAATTTTAAACAAATAATCTTACAATAATAACAAATTAAAAAAAAAACAATCTAAAAGAAGAAAAAAAGTCTAAGAATGAGAGTGTATTTTAAAATTATTGTTACAATTAAAGTACGAGAGTAATTGGAATGATTAGAAAATAGGTTTTGAAAAATTTAACTTTAATTTAAACACTTTTGATAAAATCTTTCTAAAATAAAAACACAAATGTGTTGACAAACTCTTTTCTAAAAGTATTTTTATTTTGAAAGAATCATGGTTGATTGATGCCGACTGAAGTTTGGTTGATAAGGATCGTCGGAGTTGGTTACCATAAGTGGTGGTCGGAGATTACTCAACAATGATGGTCACTGAGAGTGATGTACGAAAGTTGGCCAATGAACTTTCCAACTCAAGAAACAAATACTCACTTACGGTTGAAAAGTAGTAACAAAGGTTATTTGAAAGGTAATTGTAATTGTAATGGATGGCCATTTGAGAAATAATAATTAAGGATATAACAACATTTAAAAAAATTTGCAAATATAGCAAAACTATCACTGGTAGACTTGTATCACGGATAGACTCATATGATCTATCGGTGATAGACCAATTTTTACAACATGATCTATCAGTGATAGACTCTATCATTGATAGAATTTGACAAATTTTATTATATTTGCAATGTTTTTAAAATGTTGCTATATACTTAATTATTATGAATTTAATTGCTAAATTTGCAACTCATAATCCAAATCCTAATCCCTAAGTAAAATTATACCTAACTTCGTAGACTATTATAGCTCATTCCACTTCACTCTACTCCATGTCTTAAACGTTGGTGTTTATTGAGATATTTGTTATCACCAATAATTCATCCAATTCAAGCCTTGTTTTTCAATTTTGTAGTTTCTATCTTGCGTTCTCAATTTTGTAATGGAAAAACAAAAGTATGTTTGATGTGCACTGATTTTTTAAGCTATAGAAAGATGAAAAAGATTTTGTGTACTCAAAAAATAATTATTTTTAAAGATTTTGGAAAATTATGTGAAAGGAAAAGACCTCTAATAGAATTGAAAGTTTTTTTTTTCTTGTTGAAAAGTTTATATGAATCACTCTATACTTGGGGTTCAAGTAAAATTTGGTCCAAAATTAAAAAAAAAACGAATGAAAAGTTTAATGTTGCTTAGCCATATGTGTGAAAGTGCTATTTGACCACAAAAGTCTCGTGAGGGCCTAACACATTCTTACGAGTCTTCTTTCATCTTCTCGTTCCCCGTTCTTTCCTTTTGCTTCTCAATTTTGTTCATTGGTCTCTCACTTTGCCCCTTGGTTTTAGAAAAAGGAGAAAACGTAAAAAGAAATCCAAAATTTTTATCAACAATTCAAGAAACAACCAAAATCGAAATATAGAAAACTGAAAGAAGAAGAATGGGAGGAGCAAAAAATGTAGGGAAAAAGTCCATCTAGACACCAAAGGAAAGAAGAAAATTGCACATCAAGAGCAAATAAGGGAGAAGAAATGAGGAGGGAGGGAGGGAGATAGAAACAAGATGATTTTGGTAATTTCACAAGGATTGAATAATGAAAAGGCTCAATAAACGTTTGTTTTCGAACCCTAGGTCAATTTGACTTTCTATTTCGGGTTATCCATACCAATTTTTCTTTTTTGTGCTTTGATCAAAGAATGTAGAAAGGTTTTTTTCACTAAATCAAAATTAATATTCAAACATTTGAAAATTCTAAAATAATTTAACTTTATTAAAGAAAAACACCCAAAAAAATTCCCTGCAGGCGCCTCTAAAACTTTGGGTGAGACATTCTCTAGTCTAGGTGTGTCCAGACTAGCATCTAAACTTTTGGATGCCTTAATTGTCTATTATCTGCTTCACTGTATCTTCCAGTACTTGATCCAACAATCTCTTTTATAAAATCATATTTACTGTGATTGACACACTAAAATTATATTCTCAATACTTTTCACGGTAACTCAGCGTCCAATGATGAAGTAAGTTATATGGAGCAAAGACAACAAAGATCTCTTCTCAATCAAGAGTATATTATCACTTAGTTACCTTGATAAACTTTGCTCGAAAGTGATTCCCTCGCTCATAGTATTAAACTTTCATCGATATTTTCACGTTTGCATGTGTTTTTAATACCCATATTTTTTTTTCTAAATAAATAGTATGAAAGTCTGTTGAATTGTAGTTAGTTTATTTATAATAATAACACACTCCCTTTAATAAAATATATAATAGCTTGTATTAATAAATTCATTAACAAAAATCAATTCAAAATTTATATAATTTATGTATTAAAATAGAAACAAATCATACGAAAGTTTATTCTACACTAATTTGAAAAAGCCACATCATAATATATATATGTGTGTGAATAAAAGTTGTTTTTGAAGTCTACTTTGATTATCATTCACTAAAAAACTTACCCTCTTTATTCACCTAGGGTTAAACCAATTTGTCAAAAAGTTTTCCTCCCCTAAATCCACATTGTTCAATGCATGCACATCCACATGCACACAAGAAATGGAAAAGGGAAAAAACCAATCATAATGTCCTCAAGAAAAAACTACTTAATTAATTATAGTTATTATGCACATTAATTTGTACTTAATTATTATTTTTAAGTGTAAAGAGAAAACTTGTACTTTAGGGAAATTCATATATTATTTTATGTACTATGTTGAAATAAAAACTCATATATGAATAAACCTAATATTTAAAAAGTGGATATGTTATATAAGGATGGGAGGAATAATCATTCACTTAATTAATTTGTTATCTTCTACTTTCAAAAGAAAAAATATTCACGTTCACACGTTCAATATAAACCAGATCTTCTATGTCAATTATTTTGATCCGACTCAAAAGCAATAAAACACAAATAAAATCACGACCATATATGTTTGGTAAGATTAATTATTTATTAATTTTTTTACCGTCACAATCATGATGATAAAGAGGTTCGTAGTTTTAATCCTTCCACGTCTAATTTGTAATTTTAGAATTTTTTTTTAATAAAATTCACTATCATTCTAAATTATAATTGTACGGTCGAGAATGCAAATCAAACGTCTAGCTTTGAGTTTAATAATACAAAAAACTATGTCAATTGAACAACGCTTACGTTGTCTTCCTTTTTAACGGATTTATTTTTTATTCATATGGTTATAAAAATCGGATTGAATTAATTTCTTTTATAATAGTAGTTCTACCTACTTTTTATAAAATAATTTAAATTCAAAAATCACCCACAAAGTGGTAGTTACAATTATATCTTCAAATTTTTTTACGTCATTGGGGGTCGAATTTCTACAATTATTATAAGTTTGAGAGTCGAGACTTCAAGATTTGAATGGTAGCTAAAAAACAAAGTTAAAATCTACTTTCAATTCTAGTTTATTTTATAAAAAAATAGAAGCATTTAATCAAGAAATTACACCAAATTTAGAGTCCGTTTGGATTGACTTAAGAAAAAAAAATGATTTTCAAAAAATTTATTTTTGTAAGAATTGTTTAAAATACATTTTAAAAACTATGGTGACTTCCAAACACAATTTTTTTAAAAGTAGTTTATTTTTAAAATTAAGTACTTAAAAATGTAATCCAAATACACCGCCAAACCAATGAAAGTAATTATTAAGAAGGAATGGAAATGTAAGAGGGGAGTCAAGTACTTGGGAGGAATTAAATAACTCTACTAATTAGCTTTGCTAAATCTATGTCTCTTCAATATCACTCATAAATGCATAAATTAAACAAATCATTGATCTTCAAATCTTATGAAAGTATACCAAATTCAATTATAGATTTTGTTCCTATAAAAAGCACGATTTGAAATCACATGATAACAAACAATTTAATGATTTGAAATCTCTTATAGTTATGAGCATCAAAACACAGCATCGTAAAAAAAATTAATCAAAATGGTTTTCTTTTTCATTTCAATAAAAATTCATAAATGAGTTATTTCATGTTAAATGAGTTGGTGATTAATTAAGTTATTAGTAAATAAGACATAAAATTTATAATAATATTAACCAAAAATTCAATTTTCTCACTCACAAAAAAGGAAAGAAAAAAAAGATAATATAACTTTCATTTTATTCTTTTCTTTTCTCTTTTTGTCATCTAAGCATTATATTTAACTGTAAGAACACCTTTTTAACCTCTTGAATTTTCACTTCTATAGTATAATGTATTACCTTTTATATATATATCTAACTATCTAACTATCTAACAATGAGCATGAAATTTCTTTTCTGCAAAAGTTGTCAAGCACATTGAAATTTTTTACTTATAAATTAAACTAATTTAATACTAATCAAAACCTTGGATTTGTTTGGATGTGTTTATTTTAATATGATTTATTTTCAACACCATGGTTTTTGTCTCAAATATTGCTCTTTTTGTAAAACAATTTTCAAATCAAAGTAAAAGTTAATAACTTTTAGACTCAATTTTCAAACAACAACTTGAGCTCAAATAGTCCATTGATGTTTGATGTTTTGGAGGAGCAAGAAAAAAGGGGTTTTCTAACCTAGTAAGTAACTTATTTAAATAAGGTGATCTTAAAACTCCAAGAATTTAATGCTTATGAATAGAATGTGTGATCCTCATTTGTGAACTAAGCAAATAAGTAAGCAAGAAAAGAGTGAAGAAAGAAAGCAAGAGAATTAGAAGAGAAACTTTGAGTAAAAAGTGAGTATTTTGAGAGTAAAAGAAAGTGCTCTCTCCAAAGTGAGTCCATCCTTGTTCCTTCTTAATAAAAGTTTCTTTCTGAAAGTCTCTTTTCTTATGTCTACTACATAAATACCTTTGTATAGGAGGTCACAAGCGAAAATGATGTTGCATTTTGAGTTGATCTCCCTCCCAATTCACCACCTAGTTTGATGAGGGGGCTAGCTTTTAGCATATATAATTGACTGCCCTCCAATTGAAACACACTACTAGTTTTGGTTTTAGTTTCTACTAAAATCAACTTATTTGAGGATTTTGTTCATTATGTGGCTTTCTCATTGCGTTGATTGATACTTACATGGTATTCTCATTTAATTTGTCTCCTACAATATTATTCATCTAAAAATCATGAGTAAATATGATTTTGGAATGAAGTTTTACATATTCCGCATATACATCCCTAATATGTGCTAGCTATGATATATACTAATTTGTGTATATATTACACGATGTGTATAAGAAACATAGTTATGATATACTTTGTAATAATTTAAAAATAAAATAAAATATGTAATGGAATAAAAATTAAAATTAGACAATGATACACGTTAAGATGATGGAAGAAAGATATATCAATGAAATATGGTAAAAGCAAAATTTAAAAAGAAAAATATAATAAAATATTAACTAAAATAGTGGAAAATGAAAAGTTTGTTGAATACAAAATAAAATGTTTGCAATTAAAGAAGTTTGGTTGAATTAAATTAAAGACATGAAAAGACCAACCATTAAGGAAGGAAAACAATCATAAATAAGTCATATGGTAGAAGAATTGAAATATTAATTGCTTATTAAATAACAACGTAATTTAATAGAAAGAAAATGTCATAAGGTTAAAATGGTATCATGCTTATGTACAAATCTAATTACGAAAAATAATTTAATTTTAGGACATTTATGAAATATCGACTATGAACAGAAAAAACTTGTCCTACCAATTGAAGTTAGTGAATGCTACTCTAATTTAACTTAAGTTGCTTGAGTGCATGACAATGGGAGGAATTGTTTTGTTCTTATTTCTTCTTTCGATTTTAAGGTCGAGCTCGGGGTTGGTTTTCCTCCAACTTTGTCAGGATTTTTTGTTTTTTTGGTCAACTCTTGAACGGTCATTTTAAAAAAAGAAAACTGACTGCTAGAATAAATGTTCAAATTCACATATTGTACTATACTTAAAAACAGGTATATAAATGCAATAATTACTCGCATGTTTAATTGAGGTTGACATGTCCATACCAAAGGTACAAATGCAATTAAACATGTCGAAAAGCTTCAACATAAAAGCAGAAAAATGAAACTATTATATATCATATGTTACGTGTCAAACCAAGTTTAACTTAGTGGTAATTGAAATTATCTTTCTAAGTTGATATATATACAATTAAAGAATAAAACTAATTATACGAGGAATTAAGTTTATTTGTGTCTATTTTTCTTAAATATTATATCAAATAAATTCTTAAAACTTTAATTTTATATCCTTTGATTTCTTTTAATTAAAAGAAATATCCTTTGATTATATTTTTTTTAGTTATGTGTTAATGAAAATGTTTACTAAACATATATACCGTTGAATATTTAATTTATGAGTCTTATTTAATATAAAATTTAACTTTGTATCTAATAAATTAGATTATTTTTAAAATTTTAAACATACAAATATTCATTAAACATGCAATATTTATGTATTTTATAGATGACATCCAACCAAAGGATTGAATGTTTAGAAATTTATTTAAAAGTTGGTAAAACTATTATATCCAAAAATGAAAATATAACATTAGAGACAAAATCATATCTTTAGTCAAAAGAAAAAAAAAAAAAAATAGTATAGTATCTAATTAATGAATGAAGGCCAACATGCAAAACCAAATAATGTTTTTATTTCCTTTTATAAGTAATAAAGCAATGGCTCTATTACTACCACAAAATATCATGTCACCTTTTCTATTCATTTCTTTTATTTGTGAGCTTGTTGTCTTTGGCTTTATTCAATCATTGGTTCTTGATCTTACTTACTTCTTCAACCATTCCCTTTGTATTTTATCTATTCATTTTCTAAGCTTAAGATTAAACATATATAGATCATTAAAATAATATATATTTTCCACAACTTGAATCTTAATTTGGTCATATTTTTCTTCTTGAAAGTTATATGTTGGTTAGAAAGTCTCCACTTTCTTGATGACCATAACAAGCTAGAAGATTAATCTCAAATAACCACTAAACTATATATATATATATATATATATATATTATCAAATTAGAAGATGGGGTTGAGAAGAAAAAATGGAGAAAGATATATAATGAAAGTGAAAGAAAAGCAAATCCACTTGGTTTTATCTATTTATTCCATTTGATTGATACATATTTTGTCATTTGCATGACAAATTTTCATCCCTAATAATGGTAGAAAGAGATAACTTGAGACGACTCAACCATCATGATGAGAAGTTCAATCGAAGCCAACCATTTTTCTTCTTAGCTCTGCTCATTTATTGAAAATGGGTAGGGCCAAAAGGGCAAAGGTTATTATTATTCTTGGTGTAATTATGATCACTTCTAATCAATTTTGGCTCTTTTTTTTTTGTTTTTCCTTAAACCCAACTGTATTGCATATTGGAGGGAAAATGGGAATGTATCATTTTAAGAAATATATACACACAAAAATATATATTAAAAACAAATCAACTCTTAATTCTGTGAAAGAGAAGTATGTAAATTTAACCTAAAATGGAATAGGTTGTATTTAGTTACCTTTCTACTTTTCTATTGTAAAATAATACCTTAAAACTCAACTCAAATTCATATTATAGAACTATTTTTATCACTTCAAATTGATTTTTGTCTAATTATTTCTCTTTTATCTCTATATAATTAAGAGTTCTTGCGAGTGTTTTTTTTTTTTTATAAAGTTCAACGTTACATAGGGTGAGAAGATTATTTGAACAATCCTTGAGTGTTCTTAGGTAAGAAATACTTGTTCTAACTAATTTAGTAGTGTTTTGATTGACGAATGTCTAGTGAGTTTTAATGAAAAGAAAGAGATTGATCACAAGAAAACTTTGATAAAAAAATAGCAAATAAGATATCCGTAAATCAATTAAGTTAACCAAAATTGAATTATGGTACATCATTTATAATGAGTGGATCTCACGTGTGAATAATTTGAATTCCAAGTTAGTTTTTTTTTTTTCTTTTTTTGCAAGGTAAATGTATTGTTAAAAAAAAGAACAGTCTCAAAGCTTAAGGTTAATACACAGATAAAACACACTACGTACAAAATAAGACAACAAAGCAACCAAACAACATAACACCGACAATAATAATAATAACCACAAACAACTCAAGAAAATTAACTAAGTCCATTTGATTCCCCCACCAACTTAGAACATGTAAAAATCTCATATTGAATATCCAAACTAATCATTTGAGGAGGATGGAAAGAGGTATCATGGAAATGCCTACTGCGTTGGTACCGAACATCGTAAAAGAAATCGCACACCGAGCCCAAACCTTAAGCCCCAACCAATTTCCTTTACAAAAATGGTAAATCCTTAAGTGATTGAAATACTTATTCCAACGTGATGTCATATGGGAACATCGATCTCATAAAAGCATGTCCTCCTCGATAGTTACCTTACTAAAATGATATACTCAAAAAATAAATGATCCCTAAACACACGACTCCAACCAACAGATAGAACGAAGTCATTAGGGAAATCAAAACGCCTCTGTCTAACCCAACCAAGCTATAGTTAGTCACTGCTTAAATAACTCTTTGACTATATTTCATGACCAACATCCTCAAGTAGTACAAATAGACATTGTCCACTTAATACAAAAGTTGACATTTAAAACAAACAAACAATTAAGAGAGACGTGTGGATTGGTTTAAACAATTGTACCTACCTTAGCTTTTTGTGGGGAAGGACTTGTGAGTTTATTTTTTGTAGTGGGTTCCTTCAACTTCAAGTAATTTATGATTTTGATTGGACCATAACTTCTTTGTGTGCAGTGGGAAAAAGGGAAACTTCTTGTAGGACTCTGGAAAGACCAGTTTTTATATTTAGTCAGCAAAATGTCCACTCAATATTAAGGTTATGGCATGCCATTGATGTTGATGTGCCAACAACACCAAAGTAAGCCCAATAAATATACCTCAAAACTATTCCAATACCGTTCTAAATTCACGTTACAATTTAGACTACAATAGTCGGAGTGATCTTCACTTGTTACTTCTTGACTAATCTTATGAAATTGTTCACATCTTTCCGATATAAAAGTTTTGGATTTGAACTCATTCCTTCCCCCTTCGACTACTAAACTAGGGACAAAATACACTTTTAGTTATTGACGTTTGAAATTGATAACTATTTGGTTATTTAACTGTTAGTTGACTAATGAAAATATGATGAGTCGATTAAATTTTGCTAACTATGCATGTTGATATGGGAAAAATAATTAAACCAATAATACATTGGTATTGTTTCTTCTTGATCCCCATGTTTTCTCATTATGCTCAACTTTTCCAATGTTTTCCCCTTCTTGTTCAGTAGGTTTGCTGGTAGCATTGCTGCTTGTAATCAGAATCTCTAGACCACGTCGTTGTCTACCATACGCCGCCCCACTACTCCTCTTGTGGTCTTTGGTCCATCCTCTAAAATGTGAGTTTTGAAATTGTTTCTCCATTGATCTAATGTTTTTCCCGCTGACTTGAGGAAATGGGTGAAAGGGTGAGGGAAGAGAAAGGGAGAGAGAGGAGAGGGAAAAAGAAAATAGATACTGCCAACTTAACATTGTCACGATACTTTTCTTTTGATCAACTAACTAACAGTGCAGTGTTTTAAGTTCCTGTAGCCATATTTTATCTCAAATAAGTTGTTTGCAAAAATCTATATTAAATATGAATAAATTTTAAAAGTATTGTATAGAATTTTTGAAACAGCCCCTAGAAATGACAAAGCTAGCAAATGTTCAAAAACAGTAACAAAGTGGAAGATGGTGAACAAGAAGCAATACATGAAAAAGCTCAAGTCTTTCGAGCACACCAATCGAACAGATCAGTAAATGTCAAACAAGGATGGATGAGAGGAAAAGATGAGGTCTGTAATGGCACTAATTTTATTGCAGGCAAGTAGATATATTGGATGCACAAAGTTAAAACCAACCACAAGTTTCATAACATGAATTTTATTGGTCATAACATGACCCTGGACCAGTGGGAGGTCTTCGAGCATAGAAATTCTTGACTGGAGCAGCCTCGACTCCGCGCCTGTTTAGGAGGCACCTGAAGTAACTCAAGCGCGGTAGTACCGACAAGGTGATATTTCCTGAGACTGTCTCATTCTTACTCCATAGCCTCTCTGGAGGGAACAAAGGAAATGGGTCAGTTTGGTCCCATAGGAGAAGAAATAGTATAGCCTAATACGCGTTACTGGCTGATAATGACATCGATTACAAGTGCAAAACATACCTGCAGCTGTAGCAGCTCGAGGCCATATTGTTTGCATCACATTTGATGCGTCGGCAGTCTCACCCCACATGCAAACTTCTCCTCCAATGATAAGTTTTTGCTGAGAAGGATCCGATATTCCTTCAAGGGGATCAGCATGGTATGCACGATCCCACGGCACATCTAAATGATCAAGATACCAAACACCTTGGTCGCTAAAGATGCATCTAAAACCATCAGCAACAGCCTTGGGACAAATCCCACCACGCAACCTATTGATAGCAACACATTGAGATGTAACTCGAGGGAGAAGAGGACCAGAGAGAATATGCCAGTTTCTTTAACATGATAATTATAAGATTCCAAACAACAGTTGAACTTACCAGTTATGCACAATCGTCCTAGGATTCAGACCTTTTTCAAAGTTAATGAAAGTTTCTTCCCTGAAATGAGAAGATTAGAACCATTCAAATGGCTGGTGATTAAACAGTACCATTCCTTCTGACATCGGTCATGGCAGAGAAGATTGGCACATTTTTTTCTGAAAATCAAGAAATAATATGATGCATTTTAATTTTTGAAAGTGATTTCTTTCCAATATTCAGAACACATAATGTCTATACGATGAAAAACCTTTTAGCAACTGAAGAAAAAGAGCATACCAATTTACAGGGGTCCAATTTTTAGAAATCGCAATTTCTTGAGCTCTAAGCACAAAATATTCGTATGCATCTTTAGTAGTCATGTTCTGATCCAAAAGCCTGCATTAGAAAAATCAGGATAAACAAGCAACATACCACATGTACCCAGCTATGTGCCAACTTTTTAGGCATGACTTCACTAAATAAACCCAGCTAGAACACCAAAACATTTCTTAGCTTGTTTGCTAAGCAGGCAGTTGTGTAACACATAACGGGTTCGATCCTTTTGGTACAAAGAAAGAAAGAAAAGAAAAATAAACCCAGCTAGATCTCCAGAATTTCAAAAAACAGAAATCTTTTCAACCCACGTGATCCCATTAAACTACTCTTTCCCTCGATTTATCATTTATGTAAAAACTGGTTTGAAACCCTCCCTTTGTAATGTAACAGCCATATGAAACAACCCTATTCAAACTGCTAATAAGAATAGGGTGAGTATATGGTTCTAATTTACTAAATCATCCTTTCATCCGATCTATTGAGTATGAATTACATCAGAAGGCAGCACTCAAAGTAATGATATGATTCAACTATCCTGAAAGTAGAGAATATGATAAATTTATTGATCAAGATAGATGAAGTCATACCACTGTTTCACGTGTGGAACAGTCTCCCAGCAATCTGCCAAGTATGCAATGATAATTGCTTATCGTAGAATTAATTTGTGAAGCTTTTGAGAGAGCTTAGTGTAAAGTTGAATAATTTTATTGTTTTAAATACTATACTAATAATAAGATGAACCAAAAATGTAAGACAAACCGGCTGCAGGTCTATCTTCTGAATGCAAGAAAGTCCATTATGCTAATTTAGTTACATCTTAAAGAATTTACAAAATGAAACTCATATGCAAAATCTGGCTCAATTGTCTGCAATAGATTATGTGGTCAATGCACCCAATCACTGCCTTTTCCTATTACTCCTAATAGATGAGCTGCACGCGCATTAATAAATGTAAAGAGTAATATTTGTGTGCAATTGTTTGTTTAAGAGAACTTTGAACCTTCACAAATATTTGATTTACACAGCAAATTTTCCATGGTTATCCTAGAAATCTTCACCAGTATCCACATTTTTCTTAAAAGTGCTAAGAAAAATGTTCATAATGTCAACATTTCTATCCTTACTCATCGAGATCAATTTTTAAGCAATTTATAGTCACCATTGTCTGGTAGTCAGGTTACAAAATGTGGAGGCCGAAACTATTTGAAAGTAAAAATGGATGATAGAGCATTTTCATCTACTTTGGCCATTGAATTTGAGTACGGAGTAAACTGAATTTTCTTTTCGCATTCAAGTTGGAATTATGCCAATTAAGGGGAAGCTCAGATTCCAAGGTACAACAAAGAAGCCAATAAATATACTGACCAGTATTTACTTCATCACCACCCAAGTGGAAGAGCTCGAATGGGAAAATTTTTCTCAAATCTGTAAGACATTTAATTGAAATGAAACTTGAGGACAGTTCAGGGTACGTAAGTAACAAGTGAAATCATCTTGCATAAACTACAAGTAACAACCGTTACAATGATTTTTTAGGGAACTAACCTGTCAATATACCAGAAATCAAATCAAAAGTAAAATTCTTTGTAACATCAAGTGGTTCTTTACATGAAGGAGAAGGCCATAGATCTGGATATCCAATCCCCCTACATGCAAATTAACGAAATATACGTCAATCTCATCTCATCGCAAGTTTTATAGCATCCTCTACCACAAAACTACGTTCACCATTCTCATCTAAAATGATAACGAATTCCGTTAAAAAAGAAACAATTCCAATAAAAGAGATTATTTTTACATGTAGGCTATTGTCTCTCATGAGATAATGAATTTTAATAAGAAGGGTAGAGTGAAAAGAAAATTTGACCATAAAAAGCACTTTACCAAGATTCAGCATGTCCTGGGACATCCACTTCTGCCATAACATTGATGCCTAAAAATTAAAAGAAAATTAAATAAACCAAAAACCTTAGGTAATAATCACAAGATGTCATTCGACTTGCAGGAAAATTTCTTAGATATCACTCGGCTGAATGCGATTTTAAGTTCTAGAAACAATATTATTAAACAAGTATTTATACACAAGCTTAAGAAGATGAAGCTTACCCCGCATTTTGGCGAAGCTTCACAAAATAAAAATCATGAAGCAAAAAACAAAATGTTAGTTATTTACAGATAAGCAATATAAGCTGTAAAACTTGTCGCTAATGTATGCAAAATATATTTCATTCTTCCCCTTTCTTCTGAAGTAAAACTAAAAACTTTTAGAATCATTCTAGCCTTTGTAATTGGAAAAACTATTAGAAAATTTATAGGGAGGGTCAACAGGCCAAGGGCAATCATACAATCAAATGAAATATTGTTTCTTTGCTAAAATCTGAGAGCTTTGGTCCTTAGAATAGAAGTTAAAAGAAAGACATAAAAGCACTAAATTATTGTAAAGTCATGGGAGTTCAAACAGCAATGAAACTCTTACGCGACAATTTCATATGCATCCTCAATGGTATAACGCTCATGTTTTGTATATGCTCCTCTCCACAGATTTGGATATGAAGGTACTTCTAGAGGAAATGATTCCTCATCTACTATGTGCCAATGAAGGACATTCTACTGAACAAAATTCTCAGTATCAGTATAAAACAATCAAACCTAAAGGAAGAAACAAATTGATATAAAGTCAATTAAAAGTTGACAATGAGTTTATAATAAGTGAGGATGCATCCATTTACTCACAAGTTTAGCAAAAGCCATCGATTCAATGATATTCTTTATTACATCTACAGGTAGAAAGTGCCTTGAAGTATCTGCAAGGTAATGCATTGGGCCCAAAAATGATAAATAAATTGCAAATTGTTTATTATGTTAGTTATGTTAAAAGGCTTACCTATGAGAAGGCCACGAAATGCGAATCTTGGATTGTCTTTGATGTACCATGGAGCTTGATATATTTGTACATCCTTAGTCTCATAGTTGAAAGTACAAAGTTGACTGAATGTCTACTCTAACATGTAGCACAAGAAGAAAAAGGATCTAATGTTTGAAAAGAGATTCTAGGAAGAGGCATTTGTAGAAATATGAGGCCAGAAAAATGGAAAGACCATGCACCATCCGGAACTATAGGACCTAAAAAAATGGGCTACAAGTAGCATGTATGTGTACAAGTGATAGAACTAAAGAGCATGAGGGAAGATAATGGAAATTATAATGTAAACCAAGGGCGAAAGCCATGTAATAATGCAGCTACAGGTTTTGAAACACAACTAACTGTTACGCTTTGTTTTGGCAGATGAACCAAGAGAATAGTAAAAGGGAAATATTTGGTACCTCCAACCCTCTCAATGCACCATAAATGGTAGCTGCCTGCACAATCAGATGCTCAATATCAAACCAAAAGTTGATTGGATAGCACACATCAGCATACTCAAATATGAAGTATTAGTGATAAAGTGAACTATCATGTTTCTTTAGTAAACTATGGCAATGGTTGGATTTGGGGAACTTATTACTAGAAGCAAAGAACAAGCAGCAAGATGGTTTCACCATTAAAGTTAGATAATTCGCAAAGCAACCAGAGACAAGTAGAAGCTTTAGATGACTATGGATTTTATTTTTTGGAGAGGAGTCAAACTCTAATGTTTGTTTTGGTAGATGAGCCATTTCATGTTATAAGAATTTGAAACTTGGAACTTAAACAGAAATATCAGAATGTTCGTGGATGAGAATCAGGGGAACCCAATATACAATAAGATTGGATTTGGACTATAGACTATAGTTATGCATTTATTAGCAACTGGTAAATCTTATGATTTTTCTTTCAAAGCATATCGCAGTTTCACTGGTAACTCAGTATAATCTACAGTGATCAAGAACTTCATTACTATTTTTAATTCATTCTATTTCTAACATAATAACAGCTCGCCTATTCCTGATATCTAGAACTCTACCTCGATTGTAGCTTCCCCAATAATCGAATGAGCATCCTTCTTCGATACTAACAATGTATAGCTCTCATCCACACCAAGATGAAGCTGGAAAAAGAAATTGGCAATAATCATCAGCTCAGAAAATTCAGTTGTTTGGAGAAGAAAAAAATTGACACATCCAGCTTACTTCCTCAGAATCCGATTGAACATCAATTTTCAATTCACTGATATCATAAACAAATGTCCTCCGTCTTCCCCAAAGCTTGTCAAGCATGGAAACCCCAGAAGCGTGCTTGAATATGATTCCCCTGTATCGATCAAACGCCGCTTTAAGAATCTCAGAATTGCCGGCGTTGCCAGCAGCGAGAAGCGAGAGGCGAGGGTCAACTGAGAGCGTGGAGTTTCCGAAAGTGAAATCCGACGGCATTGGCCATAGATATGGGAGGGAATCATTGAAGCCAGACTGTGAAAGATCCGCTAGAGCAGAAGGGACCAAAAGGGGAAGTGGGAAGATGAGGAAAAGGAAGAAATTTCGGGAATTGAACATTTTTTTTCTGCAAGGAATTTAGGATTGCGATGAAGGGGTAGTCAAATGCTCAAACTTTATTAGCTAAGGAAACCAAATGATTGGAGTTGTAAGTGTCACATTTTGTCTGTTTTTCACCAAAAAAGTGTCATTAAAAATATCATTCCTTTTTCAAGAAGTTTAAATTTTCCGTTAAGTAATGTTTGGAATTTGAAAAGATAAAAATTAAAAAAAAAAAGGCTACGTGGAAAAGTTATCAATTTTCTAAAAGTAAAAAATAAAAAATTAATATATGAATTTTGGTTTAGGCTTAGTCTTGCATGTATTCAAAAAAAAAAATTTAGCTTTTATGATTTTAAATGATTTTTAGAAAATAATTTAATCCTCAAAATTTGTTAATAAAATGATATATATTTATAATATATACTCTTTAGACTTTATTTGTTCAATATATTGATTCTACGTGAATAAGAAATATATCTTATTTTTTTCTTTTTTATATCATTGAGTACAATTAAAACATGGTAAGTAGTTTTATTATTTGATAAACTCATCTTTTAGGATGCGTTTAGGAGAAATAAAGAGCTATGGATGATCATATGTTATGATAACGTGTGTTTAGAGAAATTGTAATGAATGATAGTGATATGATAATATTTATTTGGAAAAAGTATTACGTGGGAAGGATTATGAAAATCATTTATTATTATTATTATTTAAAATTCATATTCTAAATCTAATATACAAATATTCGTATATTTAATTTACCAAATTGTCATATTTTCATAAAAACAAGTTCCATTGGTTTTCTTAAATACGATGTCTATTTTCAACGTTTTTTATGTAACGTTTCATGCTAATAAATTATTATTATTATTATTTAAAATTTGAATTATAACTCCAATACACAAATTATATATATTTTATGTATCAAATCGTCATAGTTTTCGTAAAATAATTTACAGTATTTTTTTTAAATACATATTTTTCAACATTTTTTATGTAATAGTTACGTGCGATTAAATTATTAAATTTTTTTTACATTCACATTCTAAATCCAATACACAAATGTCATATATCTACTTTACAAAATCGTCCTTGTTTTTATAATGCATGAGAGAAAAACCGGTGAAATAGTGTAATCATGGGAAATTAACTAATTCAAAAATAAAATGAGAATAAAAATTTTTTAATTCATATAATTGTACAATTAAATAAAAAGATTAAAATTAACAAAACTATAAAAATTATAAATGAGAAAAAAAACAGATTAAATAATATATAAACTTAAATAAGTTAATTATAAATGAGAAATGGTTAAGGAAAAATGGAGGAAAGGTTAAGGTAGGATTGAGGAATAATTTAACCCTAAACCCTTTCCCCAGTAATCCTTTTCCTCCCCTCAATAAATTAGAGTTAAATTTCTCTCTTCTTCTTCTTGGCTTTTCTATTTATCCTTATTAATCTATTTTCATGAAAATAATTATAAATTTAATTAAAATATATATTAATGAACCCTCCTACAAATTATCTATTCCTAACTTTTATTAGGGAGAGAATCCAAAAATAATTTAAATATTTTTCAACATCAATTTTTATTTTTTATTCCTTGAATTCGTTAATAAAATTCAGATGTATATTTAAATATAGTAAAATTTTAAATTAACATTGATTAACAAATTTCAAGGATATAAGTTTATTGATATCTATCAATAAATTTTGGTGTATTTTGTAAATTGGATGTCTATCATGAATGAAATATTGGTATACTTTATAAATATTAGGAGAAAGGTAATTTCTCTCTAAATTATACTATTAGTTTATTTTAGCATTATGTTTGTGATTTTTAATAAAGTAATTAATTAATGGAGAGATTAGCAATAATAAGTAGTTATTGTGTGTAATGATTTTAGTGTTTGTTGGCCCTCTCATATTTAATGAATTAGTTGTTGGTTCAAAATTGCTTTGGTGTTAATAAAAAGACAAAATGATGATTGTGTTGTAACTTTGCACATAAAAGAGAGATAACACAATCACTCCAAATTTACAACCATTAATTCTGTTTATTTTTAGTTACTATCGCAAAATATCATAAATAATAACATAAGAAAGATGAAGAAAGGAATGTTTACCTTCAAAGCTACTTCAATTATTGGAGTTCATTTTTTAAGTTTTTTTATGCCTTTTTTTTAAGTTAACTAAAATAAACTTCAAAAATATTTAAGGATTATTTCACAACTGATTATGGATATTATAAAGATTAAAGAGATAAATCATTTTTGGAAAAAAAAAATGAGAAAACATCGAAAATAGATTCTGAAGGAAAGAATATAGAGAAGTTAAATAAAAAATTAAAATATAAAGAAGTTCTATATTATCATTTTAGTATTTACATTTAGAACTTTGATTTGGGATATTAACCATTTTCATAATTATTCTATTTTAAATTAATAACATAAAGCTAACTAGATTTTCATTCAATTGAGAATTTAATCATATAACCATCTAATACAATACATCTTAGCATAGAAATATTTGAGTATAAGAATTGGAAGGGACCGCGCGAACGCAGGTCCCCACTGGCACAAATTATGATGTAGGCGCCACCACTTGGGCAGGCCTTAAGCCCACACCCCTCCTTCGTGCAATGGAGGCCATGGGCCTAGGATATGGGCCTTATTGATCACCCAATATCCCCATCCAGGTAAGTGAGTATTACGGTCTCTCGCTTGCCATTATATACCCTCCCTACTCCCTTCCTCCTTCACTCGCCATCGATGTGGGACAACCATTTTAGTTTTCATTCATTAGAAACTTTGTTATTTGGAATAAAATCCTTAATTTCATAAGTTTATTACAAAGCTATGTGTATCCCTATAGTATATCCAAAATGGATCAATGTTTGATGTTGAAACTGCTCCTTTTTGCCCTAAATCAATATCTTTTCTTTCTTTCTCTATTCAACTTATCCTAATCCACATACATACATATAAATACATACTATCTTTTGCTTTTGTAATGCTCTTTGAAAGCTACATTCATATTATCTATACATTTTATTTATAATTTATCAACTACATATTTATTTATTTATATATATTTCAATTCAATCACTAAGGTATAGTTCAAACTCGTTAACACGTCACAAATCTTTTTTAAAAACTAGAGTTTGTTAAAATGTAAAACAAAGTAATGAAGTAATTGAAAAGTGTACGGTTTTAGGCGACTTTGGAGTGTAACAAAAACTTAAATATTTATGAAAACTAACTTTATTCGATAATTTTATTTCAATTTTAATAAAGCCAAACAGTTATTTCCTTATTTCCTTTTATATATATATATATATATATATATATATATATATGTCTTAATCATCTATGAATACTTAAATTCCCTGAGAATATCTTTCCTCTCATCCAATGAATGGTTTTTTTTTTTTTCAATTTCATTTTTCTTTCTTTTAAGGAAGGATAAGGTATTAGTTAAAGTCTATGTCAAAGGAGCATATTATTCATATTAATGCCATCTTTTTCAAAAGAAAAAAAATCTATTGATGGAATTTTTCATTATTAAATAAAAAAATCCCCCATTTTAAAAATAAATTTCAACCATTGCCATAGATATATTAGGATTTAGGAGATGCCTTGTCAAAGAGTGTTTTCTTAGCACCTCAATTGATCAAACCAAGTATGAAGCATTATCATATGAGTATTGAAATCACACCACCATTTAAATGAACGCTAACAAGATTTAATAGTCTATCACGTAATCATTCTAGATTTTGTTGATTGTTTACCCTTATGACATAATAACCATAGTAATAACAACTCAACTAATTTAGATATGTGGGCTTTAGAATAGGCTACAACTATTTTCTTAATGGTTTGCCTTCAATAAAAATCACAACATTCATCTTCACTGCCACCTTTTCACTTTTCTAAACACAAATACGTGTTAGAGAAAGTCAATTGATTGTTAAACGAAGTAATGTTGGCAACAAAAAAAAAGTATCGACAATAGTCACATAAGCCCTTTGGGAGATGATTACTGTGGATGAAATTGTATTATGTGTGGAGAAAGTATCTCAAGACACATCAACATTTGAAATGGCAAAAAGTATAATTTATCCCCTAGACAGATAATGTGCATGCAACTTGCTCGAGTAGGAACAAAGTTTCACTCCATGCAATGTTGGGTTTCATGACAAAAAATCAAATAGTAAATGTAATTCATTGGTCGTTATTAAATAAAAATGATATTTTGTAATTTCAATAAAGTGTCGTTGATTATTAATGTTTTGTCTTAAACTAATATTTTAAGTTGTGTTAATGAGTCTTAAACTATATGTAGAGACATACAAAGTTCAAAGTTCAAGATACAACTTAAAGGGTTTATAGTATAGGGATAAGACTAGGTATCTAATTACCCTTGTAACAATATTTGATACAAACACAATGATTTAACTCGTTCGTGTAGGTAACATACGAGTGGGGGTATTCTATGCAATGTGTTTGCATAAGATCGAACTACGAAATAGTAACCACTAGATGTACGTAACTCCATTAACTAGTAATTAGGTTTCTATTTCCTTGTGATGATCTAGGTAACTTAGTCTTAATCTTGATTGTATTTTGTACACATGTTCACGAGGGATTGTCCTTTGATTTGTACGAACGAGAGAAGCTAGATTGTTGACTCAATATGTTTATCATTTTAGGGACAAAACTAAGTGGAAGCTAAAAACATAATCACATAAGGTGAAATTCCTTCATTCTCAAATGTATAGTAAGTAGATGAGTGTTCATTAAATGATGTCTATGAGACTTGAACAAAGGGTCATACTCTCTCTATGGCATGAGAGAGATTTATGTTTATTGGTTGGACCATAAACACAAGTTGTTCATTAGATAAACACTGATATTTAAGAACTAGGGGTCAAACGATAATTTGACCTAACTAGTGTTACGGGCTCTTGTGAAAGATTAACTTACTTATTGGTCTACATCAGTTAACACATAAATATATCTACAGTGAGAAGAGTTCATCTGTGAGTCTTTAGTGAAAGTGTACACAGTTAACAAATATTGATTAACATGGATTTATTTATTTATTAATTACCTTAATATTACTTCAATTTAAATTAGATTAAATTAATAACTCTCTTGTATCCTGATATCTCTCTTTAATTTACCTATTATTTCTGAAGAAGAGGGAAGTAGGTAATGTAGAACGGCAGAAGCAAATCAGATTAATAAAGTTCTTTGCCAAAGCTCATAGAAAATAAAAGAGAAAAAAATCTATCTCAAATTCCTAATCGAATTAAGGTTTCGACAGGCTTTCCACTTCAATCACTAAGAGAATAGAAACGACTCCAAGCGGTGGTTTTGACTCCAAGTTGTTTGATGAGTTTTGAACTTTATGCAGAGACATATAATAATCGATGTTTGAGATACAACTTAAAGAGTCTATAGTATAAGAATAAAGTTGGGTACCTTATCCTAGTAACACTATGAGTATGACTCACTTTGTATTTGATACAAATATAATGATCCATGTGAGTAAGGGTATCCTATGCAATGAGTTTGCCTAATACCCTACCACAAAATATAACCACATTAGGTACCGGTGTAATTCCATTAACTAGTTATATTTTGATTTCATTAAAATGACCTAACTATATAACTTAGTCTTAATATTGAGTGTATTATGAATTCATGTTCGTGAGAGATTGTCCTTTGATTTATACATGTGAGAGTGACCATGCCACGTGCCAGACACTGAACTAGAGAGTTTGAGCTAACCGTCAAACGCTGAACCGGAGTTAAACCACACGCCATACACTGAACCAAGTCGAATTAAAGTCAACAGCCTTGAACTGCGTGCATCTGCCCAATCCAATTAAGGTTCCCACAAGCTTTCCACCTCAATCACTCAAACACAGGAACAACTCCAAGTGGTGGTGTTGACTTCAATATGGTGATTTGTAGATTCACATAGATATTATTGAACCTGATTTTTTCCATCTATATCTTTATTTTAAAAGGCATGCTTAGCCTATTAATATTTAGTTTATATTGGAATTTATTTCTATAATTTGTGAATGGATGAGTATTTCTTAAGTTTCAATTTAACTGAGAAAAATGTTTTGTTAAATTCTTTCACCGTCAAGGATTCTAATTCCTTGATGTAATAGTTTGATGTTTTGTGCCAATACTACCTATCTATTTTTGGCGACACTTTGTATGAATTATAATATCTATAAATTATTATATAGATATAGTTACAAATATAACAATTAGATTTAAAATATTAACATATATAATAACAAATTTTAAAAATTAAAAATATAATAAAATCGATTAAATTCTACGTTTTATTCTTATTTTTTTGAAAACATACCGGGAAGGAAAAGGAAATAAGATTTTTTTTTTTTTTACTTATTTGTATTGTATTATATTATTATATTTATTAGTATTACTACTGCTGTTACCTATTTTAAACTTTATAGTTCCGTACACCTTTTTGTTTATTCGTTTTTAATTTATTTCTTTCTTTTACTTCCTTGGTTTAAATTCTATTTCATTTTCTTTTAATAAACACTTTTCTTATTATTCAATCTAATCCATAACCCCTCAAATTTATATTTTAATTAACCCCTCAAATTTATATTTTAATTAAGTTATATATATATATATATTAAGATACATTCCCAGATCCAAATTAATTAATTTAATACATATTTGTCTAAAAGTTGAAGATGATCTATGTAGTTTCTATTCTTGTTTTCTTTTTAAAATATCTCTATAGAGTGATATGTTCAGATTACAAAATTAGTATTAAACAATAATAAATAGTTGTAAGTGTAAGTAGTATTAAACAATAATAAATAGTTGTAAGAGATTGGACTCGAAGTTAAACTCAAGATGTTAGTGTTATAGTGGGCACAACTACTACACAAAAACTAAATTTACTTTTAAGCAAGTATTATTTCATATATATTATATTTTCAAACTTCAAAAAATTAATATTAAAAAATAAAACTCGAGATTATGAAGGGACATGCACCTTCATAAATCCACCTTGCTTAGATAGATATATGTATGCATGCTTCTTTTAGAACTTTATTTGCATCTCATATCTTTCTTGAAACTATTATAGTGTTATTTCTATATATCATTGTTACAATGTGGTTATTAAGTGATTATTTTAATTTTTAAATAAATTTTTTAACACTTTTACTTAAAAAAATTTGACGAAGATTCTTATACTTTTTTATGATCATTTTTTTTTGGAATCCAAGAGTGATCTTCAATATATATATATAGGCTTAATTTGGTAGGTTGCATATTGTGCTTTGTTCGTGTATTGTTCATCTTTAACTTTTATTTGATTTCTAATTATCATTTCTTGAAGTTTAAAAAAATATATTATAATTTAAATTTCTTTTAAGTAATTTTGAAATCTTTTAGAAAACTATTTTTTTAAAAGCATTTAGAAATTCTTACTTTGAAATTATAATTCTTTTATGTTTTAAAAGGCCGGGATTAAATTTATGATTTCGTCAGGTTTTCTAATCAATATTTTATAATAACTTATATCATTTTTTAAAAAGTTATCTTACGACCAAATTTAGAATTTGTAAGTTTTGATATTTATAGTTTCTCAAGTGAGTTGTGAGTTCGATATTTGTTCTCAGCAAAAAAACAATTTAATGAATGATTTAAAAAAAATTATTCAACGACGATCTACGATGAATTCGAGAATTTTGTAATAATGTCTCGTTCTCTTAAAATGAGAATTTTTGTCTATTCTTCGGTTGAGGGTGTCCAAGTTATCCATTACTCTATTCACTTGTCGTGTAAATCTCTCAAGGAATATTCGACGACTAGCAAGCGTACCGCAGTTGTCCTTGGTGAGAGGGTGGCGGTTTCTTCCACCTCTTCTTGCTCGCAGTTATTCCCCGTGGCAGGGATTCTTTCTCTCCAGCCAGCCATCTGTCCAAGGATTGGGTCTGCTCTGATACCACTTTGATGTAATTCAAAGTTGGGATTAATTTCTCAAATGAATTCTCTGCCTCTAATGGCTAAGAGAATGGGTATTTATTAAGAATGTGTAAGTAGTTGATATAACTGTTTTTATGAAACAATTTTAACAGTTAATAGTTTAAACAATTAAACTGTTTTACTAACTATTCTATATCACATCAGACGATCTACGATAAATTCGAGAATTTGAAATAATGTCTCGTTCTCTTAAAGTGAGAAATTTGTTCTATTTAATATTATGCTCCTAATTTATTTTTAAATATTGGAGTGACAAGGAGTGAAGACATTTTTTTCAATTCCTATTTTGTTCAAATAAATCAATTAAAGTTATAAAATTGGCCTTCAAATCCTATTTTCGTCTCTTCTTGTTTTATTTTAAAATTAACCATTTTTTAAGATGTTAATCTACAGGTCTGACCCGCATTGTCACGAACACGCAAGGACAAATATGTTTTGGAATTTAATTTTTTTTACAAGAATAATCTAGGTTATAAAATATAAGTTTTAATAAAACAAAATTAACTTAAAAAGAAGAAAAAAACAAAAAAAAAAAGTCCTAATCAAAAGGATCCCATGTGATGTAGACACCACTATTTGGCTATTATTCTCAAATGACCACATTTGAAATGACTCTTATCCACTTTCATTACAATTGCTATCCACGTAACCAAACACATTTTCTTCCATAAAAATATTAGCTTAAGCCGCCCTCACTTATAACTTACAATAAATTCTAATTATATCCATCTAGTACACGTGGGTCCTATAAACCCTCTCAATCCAACCACCCTTGTTGAGTTTCCCCAATCCAACGAACCGCATTAAAAGATGATCCACCAAGCTTGCCTGTAGCTTGTCACCACTTGAAAATTTCTCTTACAAAAGATCTTCCGTCCGAAAAGGTAGGGGCAGATCATGGGCCCACTTACTTAATATTCCAGATTGATCGTGCGGCTCAGATCTTGTTTCGCTTCCTTCATTCTCTACTAGTCTAAAAGCTAACTTTTACAACAATATCGCGATTTGGATTCCTTCTTTTCCTTTTTAATTTCTTTTTTGTGTTTTTAATTCATAAATTTATAAAGTTTATAATTAAATTCCACACCAAGTTTATATTAAAGTAAACAAAATTTAATTTACAATATTTTAACGATCTAAATTATGTTTTTGAAAACTAAATGATTTTTATTTTTTCTACAAAACAGATTTTAATAAAAACAATCATTTATATTCAACATAAAATTGGTAAGAACTACTAAATTTACTTTATAGGAATATCATTAACCACACTTAAACCTAATTTTATTTATTTTTTTAAATATATTACCAAATAATTAAAATAAAATATAACTCTCCTATTTTCAATTTACTTTTTTGAATTACCAAAAAGGTTATTGGTGAGCTTTGTTTATTCATTTTAATTGAAGATAAATAAATTGCTTTGACTTTGTCGAATATAATTTTAGGAAGGAACATTTGTAGAGAAAATATTTTGTTTTGTACATTTTTTTTAGAAAATGGTTAAAAATAGAGCATTTGTAATATGGGGTGAAATAGTTTGTCAACTTTTTTTTTTATTTAAAAAATATATATATATTTTTTTTATCGTTGGAGGGTTTTGATTGATATTAATTTTGTATTTATAGGTTAAAATAGAAGTTGAATTATATTGGTCCAAGAATTCATATATGTGGATAATTATTGCATTTAATTATAGATTCGAATACAAATTTATAAATTTCATATTAATTTTCTCAATAATTCATAGACTCTATTCATTTCGTATGACACGTGAAAGTTAGGTAAGTTTTATATAGTCAAAATTTGTTAAACGTGTATTAAAAAAGATTTATGATACGATTAGACACTAAAAAAATCTCAAACGACTTATTAAACACTCACAATTCAACCAATAAGAACAATTACAACTAGATGCTACCTATCCCTACCCAATCTTGGTTTGCACGAGTAAAAAGTTTAACAACTAAAGCTATTTTTTAACTTTAATAAAAATACTATATAACTTTCATATATAAAAAGTTTGCATCATCTCCTATGAGTATCTTTTAAAAAAAACATATTGTAAACACTTGTATTATTCCAATAAGATTTAATTGTTCCTTAATAATCATATGATTTAAAAATGCTCAACATAATACCATATGTGTAATATTTAATAAAACCCAAAGCATATATTTACTAAAAAAAATGTAATTTTATATAAAGAGAAATTCAAATTATATTTAAAATAGATTTAAGAAAAAGAAGAAAGGAAGAGGTTAAGTCAATTGATAGTATATTAATAGAAAGCAATGGCGCCGTACACGTGGCACTTGATTATTTACTTTACTGGTTCAAACGTTTGGAACTACGCTAACCACAACAGTGAACAAACCCAACTTCTTATTTTGCTAAAATGCCCACATATTCTCGTTAAATTTACCATTTGCACCACTACTACTCTCTTCCCTTCCCCTTCTTCTTTTCTTCTTCTTCCTCCTCCTCTCAAATTCCTCCATTCCTACATTCTCTCACATTTTCACTTCTCTCCAAAATGGTTCAGCCTGTTGTCTCCATCGAGAACGATGAGGAGAGCTCTCTGTTGCTCCAGTCCACCGCCGGTGACCTCTCTTGGCGTTTGAACTTCGATGGCTTTCAGTTCTCTCCAGAGCATAAAGAGAAGAAGCCCTCTCGTCCACTTCATGATTGCCTTGGGGTTTTGAGTAATTTCCTTTCCTATCTATTCTCTCTTCCTTCTCTTCTGCCGCTCCTTCTGTTTGGCTGAATCATTTCTTTTTTCTTTTGTTTCTGATCCATCTTTGATTTGTGAATATCGTATTCAATGCTCTTCCTTGCCTTGTTCTTTACTGGAAATATTCTTTTTCTATGTCGTCGCTTGTTGTTTTCTTCACTTTCTAATATAGCTGCTGCATATATTCCTTTTATTTTAATTCGTTTTTTCTTTTGTTTCTCAACAGTATTTATTCTTCTCCCACTTTGTTACTTCCTCTTTAATTTCTGTCCTGACATGGTGCGATTTTTCTGTTTGTTCTCTGTGACATTTTCTTTTCTTTTCTTTTTGCGTTGAATAATGGGGGAATTGTGGGTTCCGTTGGCTTTATTTTGTGTATTTAATGAGCTATTGACCTAATCATTCTTTGGATGAATTTAAAATTTGGAGAAGAGAATATGTAATTCCAAGTTTCAAAGGCCTGAACGAGAAGCTGGAGAATTATTTATTTATTTCTTTTGCTATAATTGGATGTGGATGTTTTGTGGTTGATTGATTCTTACAGTTTAGTATTTTTTCTCTCCATATTTAAGTGCTGAAGTTCATTGGTTGTGGTGTAGAGAGTTAAGCAGTAGTTCCCCAATATTTTGGGTTTCTATTTTGAGCTGGCTAGTTTATGGTCCTGGATCCTGTTAAAATTTTTACCTTTCTTTTGCCTTTGTAAAAGCATGTGTATGTCTTCATGTTTCTGTCTGTATGGCTACTACTATTTTTTGTAATTCGGGATTGACGTAGAGCATAGTTAGATTTCAGTTTGTTAAGGAAGGAGGAAAATAAAGAAGCAAAAGAAGCTTGGAAACTTCATTTATCTGTCTCTCATACTTTTCTTGGGGAATGAATTCAGGTCCTGAAGATTATGTAGCTGAGTACTACCAGCAGCAGGTAGAAATGCTCGAGGGATTTAATGAAATGGATGCTTTAACTGATCGTGGTTATGTTCCTGGAATGTCGAAGGTTGATATTGTTCCGTACTTGTATGTTTTCTTGATGATTAAGACATTCTTCACTGCTCAAAACCAAAATTTATTTATGGTGGTTGCAGGAAGAACGTGAAAATTTAGCAAAGAGTGAAACGTTTGCAATCAGAATATCAAATGTTGCCAATATGGTTTTGTTTGCAGCTAAAGTATATGCATCCATCAGAAGTGGTTCCTTAGCTATAATTGCATCCACACTGGATTCACTTCTTGATCTTTTATCTGGTTTCATTCTATGGTTCACTGCATTTTCCATGCAAACACCAAACCCCTACCAGTATCCTATTGGCAAAAAACGCATGCAGCCTTTGGTCAGTTCTCTTGCAACTTCCTCTCTACTCTTTGACTTGGTGAAAAAAATGATCATATAGATATAGGTTTACTTTACCCCAAGCCCATCTGCAACTGTGTGAAACTACCTCCTTGGTCACTGGCTTGTGAAACGTGTGTTTCACCTGTGCCTTTATTTTTTCCTCAATATGGGTACTAATAAAGTCTTATGTTAAAAGTTTCTTCTCTTCGGTAGTTTGATTCAGGGTTAACTAGATTTGATTGGAAGTCACTTAACTATTATTAGTTGACACCCATCCGTCAACTCTTAATAATACTGTTGTCGGTAGTTCGCTGCCATCGAGTCCCTCCGTAAGACTCTTAGTTCGAAAATAATTTCAAGTGTAGTTTTCTGTTTTTGAAAATTTTGCTTGTTTCATCCCAATTTCTTTACTACTATTCTCAGAAAGAAAAAACACTTGAATTCTTAGCCAAATTTAAAAGGCTAAAACTAGTTTTTAATTTTAATTTTTTTTTTTTTTTTTTTTTTTTTGTAGTTTCAAAATTTGGCTGTATTTTGTGTAAAACTCTTACCTTGCCTTAAAATTGGATTCTGCCTCTTGTTCATATTTTTCTAGCGGATAATGGACTGCAGAACATGGACAGCTTCCAAGGCTTTACAATATACGCCTTCCAGCTGGAAGCGACCCATACTTTTCGGTTTTGAACTCTGGATTTGTTTAAGCGTGAAGAACTACTAACCCTATTTGAGGGTGGCGGTGCATGAAGGAGGGTTTATTGTCTACACCTTGCTTTTGGCCAGGGTTTTGAGGATACTTGTAAATCCTAATTCACTTGTGTTTTGGATCGTCAAAGATAAGTACCACAAATTGAATCGTTTTTATGGAAGTAAAAATAGGGTCAAAACTTTGTGGGGCTGGAAAGACATCTTTGAAGGGAGGAAAGTGCTGGGAATTGGTTTAAGATATAGGGTGTGGGATGGGAAGGACTAAATTTTGAAAAACCCTTAATACCTTGCCCAAGCACTTTTCACTTCTTTCTACCCTTAGTAATGAGTTGGATAAGGTGATCGATCTATTTTAGCCAAGCATGATACGGTGAAATAAAAGCAGAAGTTACCTTTTGGTTGGAGGACTAGGCTTATTTAGAGAGTCTCCTCGGCGGTATGTACGAGTGGTAGTTCAAGTAGGCAGAGCTGTACATGGCATTTTAATCCACGTGATAAAATTGTTGTGAAATCTCGTCTCTTGTTTCCTTGGAACTTAGTTTTAGAAAAAAAGGGGGAAGAGGAGAAAACGCCAATTCTCATTTGCACGAAAAATGTTTGAAAGAAACATGGAAGCTCCAGGAAACTTTTAGCTGTCAAATGGGATTTCCGGAAAAGGGAAACGGAACTGGATGTTGGAATTTGATAATGCTAAACAATTTTGGTTTCCAAAAACCCTTACGGTTGGATATTGGCACTTGGTATATTTTCTCTGTAACTAGCTCTCTAAATCTAAATGAAGCCTCTACTTACACTACCCACAAAACCCAGAAATTGATTAGTTCTTTAGCATACCTCTATTTATCCTGCAGAGAGACAGACGTCCAAGCTATAGCTCTCAATTCTTGAATGCGATTCAAGAGAGCGAAAGACCCACAGTCCTCGGTATTGGGATTTTTGTCGATTCAGAGTCGCAGACAAGGAAAGCATTACCTTGAAGGGAGGAGCTCAGCATCCCATCTGTTTATAGATGCAGCTTGAATTGCAAATTTTGAAGCGTAATATTATTCTCTCTCCACTGGTAGACTTTTGAAGCGTCTAGATGACCAGTGGTTAGGGTATTCTGATTAAAGTGTAATATTATTCTCTCTCCACTGGTCAAGCATACTTGACTGCTAGCTAATATGATGATAAGTCCAATACCTCCGATATTTTGTCTCTTACTACGTCTTTTTTGTATATGTTATATAGATATATACAATACTATAGTTTTATGCGTGATGGTAGTTGAACGGATAAGATAAACCCACAATCTTGCTAAAACTGGGCTTGATGGTTCATTATCCTAGCGGTTGGCCCACTCAGCTTTTCGTCAACTCATTTCTTGCATTACCATTTGAAAAAAGTAATAGCTCCCTTGATTTGTTGTATACTTGTATGATTTTAAATTTTTTAATTCTTCAGAAGGCAAATAGAACGAGAATTAGATGAGTTCTCTTGCATTCAAGAGAGAAGGAAAAAGAGAACTACCAAATCCAAATTTGATTTTCTTCAGCAGTCTCTGTTGGTTGATTTAAAATTAATGATAAATAATAATTATCCATCTATTGGTTGTGTACTGTCACTGCTGGAGGATTAACATTCTACCTTTTGTTCTAATGCAGGGCATTCTTGTTTTTGCCTCTGTTATGGCAACTCTTGGATTGCAGATAATAATGGAGTCAATTCGGACTCTCCTATTAAGTGTAAGTAATTAGAGAATCGTCTCTCTTTCTCTTAAAAGTCTCCCTAAGTTTATCGCTTAAGCAGAAAAGTTACCCCTAGATAATGGACTGGAATAGATTTTCGTTCCACGACACTCCCCCAGATTGCTCAGAAGGTTTGACATCTATTTTCTTTATTAAATTTCCTGCTCCCCTTCCAGGATTCTGTGTTCAACTTAACCAAGGAGCAAGAGCGATGGGTTGTGGGCATTATGATTTCAGTTACTATAGTGAAACTAGTCTTAATGATCTACTGCCGTACTTTCACTAACGAGATAGTCAAAGCGTATGCCCAAGATCATTTCTTTGATGTAGTCACCAATGCAATCGGCCTTGTTGCTGCTCTCCTTGCTAATTATATAGCTGGCTGGATCGACCCTCTTGGAGCTATTATTGTGAGTAACAACCTCTCTTTCTCCATATTCTGCATTATTTGCTGAATCTGAAACTTCCTTACCGGATTTGTACAAATGTTTCTCGTCCTTCATTTTAGTTTCTAATACTGTCAACTCTTTTTGAAGTTACTCATGTCTACTCTGTGAATTGCCACAGCTGGCTTTATACACTATACGCACATGGTCGATGACGGTATTGGAAAACGTGAACTCCCTTGTCGGAAGATCAGCTGCCCCCGAGTATCTACAGAAGCTCACCTACTTATGTTGGAACCATCACAAAGCGATCAGACATATTGACACGGTACGAGCATATACATTTGGATCACACTACTTTGTGGAGGTCGATATCGTCCTGCCTGGAGACATGCCACTGGAAGAGGCTCACGACATAGGTGAATTGCTGCAAGAAAAGCTGGAGCTGTTACCGGAAATTGAGAGGGCCTTTGTTCATCTTGATTACGAGTACAAGCATAAACCAGAGCACGCACAGGCGCACTCTTAAGAAGTTGTAGGCAAATGGTGAATGATGTTTCATTCATTTATGTGGTAGTAAAATTGGAATAAGGAGGTGGTGTTTTGAGTTGTGTAAATTTGTGCCTAATTCCGCGTGAATGATGATGAGGAATTTTCTTCGGTGATTTTAGAAGAAAATTTAGAGCAACAAACCAAAGAAGAATGGTTTAGTGGGTGTCAGATAGAGAAAGCTGGTAATTGTATAAAAATAGAAAATTCTTAAGCCATCATTTCTCCTTAAATTTTAGGCATCTGAAGCAGAGGGTGAAAATAGGAGTAAGGTAATTTGTGTATTTATGTTGATTAGGAGTAAAAGAATGAACCAATTCGGAGACTTTGAAGAACCCTAAACCAAATCGATCCAAACCAATGTCTAACAAAAGAATCACATCAATATTGTTTTATTTTCAAGGTTCTTTTTGTTAATTATGAATTCAATTTGGATCTTTTTTCTTTTAATAATTAAAATTTGGCTTTTTTTTCCCTTCACACTTTTCTAAATAAAAAACATATTCTTTTGGTTTTACTGTCCATAATAATTGATTTCTTTTAAATAAAAAATATAGAATTTATTTTTTAAAGGTATATATATATATCATTACTTTGGTTCGATTTTGATTGGTTTTTTTTTTTTTTAATAAAAATTGATTTGAACTAATACGTTTTTTGAATTGTGCAATCATTTACTAAAAATCAAACCAATTTAGAGAATTTTATAAATAGTGGTTTTAGTAATAGCATTTCATACAAATCTTGCACATTGTATTTTTGTTTAAAACTACCTGTCATATTATCAAATATAAACTTGGAAGTACACATCTGATTTATACGCAATACGATATTAATATTTGATTTATACGATGCGATATTAAATAAGTTTTAGAAGTGTTAAAATAAATTAAATAAGTTTTAGAAGTGTTAAAATAAATTTTCCTGTGAACAATCATATGATATAATATTCTAAAATTTAAAGATATCTTTACAAAATGGAATTAGATCATGAAAGATTAAAATATAAGCATACTAAAGTGTACAGTCTTAGAACTTTCAATTTTTTATGTAATATATCATCCACGTATTATTAAACATTTTATACATTTAAGAATCTATCTCCACCCAAATGAATTTATACCCTTTTTGAATTATGGAATCCAGCAATATAATAATTTAAGTTTAATTAGATCCCCTAAACACAATTAAATAATTTTTTTTAGGTGCCTAGATGAATGTAAATATGTGTTTTCTCTTCTGACTAACTATAATCTAACCTTTCTACAACTTTGTGTCATTTCTCCAAAACAAAAAACATAACTAAGTGGGAAACATGATTTGCATACATAGTACATGACCTGTAAATTAATCTAAGAACTCACCTTATTCTTAGAAGACAAAAATGAAAACAATTTCTTGTGGACTTCATTAGAACATAAGTTTAAAACCCACTAGGCCATCATATTCCCATAACATTTGGAGAAGGAACGATTGAAAAGATTTGTGACAATCCATTTTGCCAAAACGAAAAGCTCTCTTGTGGGGATCTAAACAATTGTTTGCAAATTCAAAAACGAAGTTATCTTTATCATTGATTTGATGACATTGTTTATACAGTACAATTATTTTAGGGTTATCAATTAGTATGAACCACATGAATTGTTGGTGTGTGGGGTAGAAACTTAGATTCACTTTTTCTACCAAAAACAAAAAGTCCAATAAGATCAACAATTAATGTTTTTGAATGTAATACAATGTTGTCATATTTTATGACCTTACTTGAAAACAAATGGACAAAACACCTGCCCCCAAAGAAATGAAAGGAAGGAAAATGTGTCCCAATGACTCTAATGAGAATGTCACGTTGTAGGGAAGGACCCTTTTCTCCATGGATGGTGATATGCTTATACACCGTCTAAAATTTGAAATATCGATGTTGACAAAAATATCGTGAAGTTTCATTTCAATCAAAAATATTTATAAAATATCATGTCGTTTGGTAGAAGGGGGTATTTTAGTAAATTACAATAATGGAAACGAGAAATTAGATTTACATATTTGGTCTCATATTGGGTCCATTAAGTTAAAAGACAAGTTGGAGTTGTTCATTTTGTTGTCGACAAATCTTCTTCCCCTTTTCTTGATCTCAAACAAGTTATAGGAAAATCATCATTGGTTTTGATTGAATGGAAGGTAAGACCCTTATACTTCGTTGGTTATATATTTTTCCCAAAAGTTTACGTTTGAATAAAGAACTTACTCCTGAACTAATCTGCTTCAATATATACTGTGTGTTGTCTTAAATATTCATCAGTTGAATTCAATAAGTTAAGCTGATGGGTTTAATTAATATCATATAATATGACAGAAGAGAAGGGAAGAAAATGAGTGTACGTAAGATGAGAAAAAGAAAGAAAAAAGTTATTGGTGTTGTAGGTGGCGTCCGTCCAATAGGAATGGAAGAAGGAAGAAGGAAGAAGATGGAAAGATACTTCCAAAAGCAATCCTCATCAAAGCTAAAATTGTTGAGTATTAGAATTCAAGAACTCAAAAATAACCTAAACCAAATCTCAATTATTACTGTAATTTTCTCAAATAAAAAGTATTTAAATTAAGGTTATATTAGAAGTTTAACTAATTGGTATTAATAGATTTATATGAATATTATATTCAATTTTGTATCTATTATTGTAAGTGTGGAAACTCTTTAATTACTAAAATTAGTTTGAAATATAGCTCAAATTTGTTAGTTCTAACTTCATCCATGGTTTCTTCTTCTCTTTCTCCTTGTATATGAGATCTAATAATGTTCTAAGAAAACAATCTTGCTTCTAATTAAATTTGGAAATAAAAAATTGTAGTAAAACTGTAAAATCTAAAATGGGAGCAAAATTCATAAACAAAACCTACAACCTACAACCTACAACCCAAACATTTATCAAAGTTTATTATATATATTTGGAACATTTAATTTTGAATTTTTTTACTATTTCTCGAATTTTGTGTGTAAATAATTAAAAGCATTCACATTCAATAATTTTTCTTCATTGGAAAATTATTTATGAATTTCAAGTGTGGGATCTCTCTAAATTATACCATATTTAATTTCTTGATTTTGTTCATGCAAACTTGTGACTCACTATGATTAAAAATTTGATTATTAAACATTATGAAACTCTAGAATAATAATCAAGTTTTCAAAAGAAAAGAAAAGAAAAGAAAAGAAGACTCTTGATTCAACACGAAGTACTTTAATAATGGTATGGGGGATTCAATAATTATTTTTAATTTGAACCTTTTCTAGCTAACTGAATTATTGAATGGAATATTTAATTAACTTGAAATTTTTTAAAAAAAGAGAGTACATTTTAGTTAATGAACTGATTTGAAATTTAATTAATGGTGTAATCTACACCAGATGATCAATAAGACAATGATATGTCTAAGCTGATTAAAGTTAAAAAGACCAATCAAAACTAAACAAACTAATCAACGAGTCTAAGGTCGATTACTGTCGAACCTAAAGGAAGATCATATCTAAGAAAATTATCAAGTACAAAGGTTGGTTCTTTCAGAAAATTATCAATTATATGAACAAACATCTAAGGAAGTATTAGATCAATTATTTAAGAAGATTAACAAGTAAATAAAATGATAAAAATCAGAAATGATGATGAAAAACGATAGATATGCGCAACATAACTAGGATTAAAGATCAAATTTTACTCTAACTGTATCGAAACCATTTAGAAATAATTAACATGTCTTATCCTAATTAAATAAAATTAGGGTTGATAGAAAACGTACCTTCGATGCTACCCAATCTATGTAATCTTCTCATGAACATGAACCTAGGATCATTATAAGTAGTATTGACCCGCTAGATTCATATCAATCGAGCAGTGGAACCCGATAAGTGTAGGCTTGAAAGAAGAAAAAGTAATGAAAATTAGAGGAAAGAACAGATTTCTATGAGGGAGAGATGAAGACTTTTGTGAAGAATTAACTAGAATAATTAAAAAATTATAATTTTTTTTGGAAATTAGAAAATTCAGAACATTTTATAAAGTATTAAAATGTAAAATGCATGTAAAACCTTTCCAATTGTTAAACACCTACGATCCACTTACTCTTGCTAACTTTAATTCAAGGGCAATATGGTCTTTTGACCATTCAAGTTAAAGTTAAAATCAAAGTCAAACTTTGACTTTTTACTGTTTTGCCTGTCTTGAATAATTTCAGCCTCTCGAGTATGAATCCGCATTCATTTTCTCTAAATTCAAATCACATTTGAATATAAATCTGGTCAAAATTTGACTTTTCAAAGTAAAAAGTCAACATTTTGATTATTTTCATAATTTCCGAGCTTTCGGACATGAATATGAATTCTTATTTTTTATGTTTAAATATAAAGCTATGTCTTTAAACTAATAACCAGCCACTGTAATTATTGATTTGAAAACAATAAAAGAAAGGTAACGAAGATTATGAATTTGAAGCATTTAAAACCAATTGATATTCTTGATGAGCAAAGTTTCCTTAGTTTTGTTGATGGTCCACAAATGTCAAGAAAATTATTTATCGGTAGATAATAAACATCAATGATAATATATTAGTTGACTGACAATGCCTATAAAGTCAGTTAGGTTTTTTTGATAAACGGGATCCATCAAAGGATAAATTTTATTGATTTGCAATAACCATCATCGAGAAAAAATCAATATATTTGTTTTAAATTTCTCAACGAGTTTAGAATTTTCTTGATGGACAATGAACAAGGTCCATCAAGAAAATTGATATCTTGGTGGACATTGCCCAACAAAAAAAAAACATCAAAATTTCATATCTTAATGGTAACTTAATGAACAAAGACCGTCAAAATAGACATTTTTTGACGTGGTTTGTACATAAAAAAAAATAATGAAGGCATGGGGGATGGGAGGAGGGGAATGCAAAGCCAAGAAAAGAAGTAAAGAAGTAAAGAAGTAAAGAAGTAAGGGATGATAGGGGTCAAAATCAAAAGAGAACTTTCAAAAGTGGTCCGAAGTGTGTGATTGGAAAGGAAATTTGAGAAGGGGAATGGAGTGAGTGGCGAGTGGGGATATGTTGAAGTTTCATACGCAACCATTTCTTTGATACTAACTTTTCATATTTTGTCACTATTTCCCTCTTCCTATTTTAATTATAAACATGCCAATTTATATTTTTCATTTTACTCTCTAAATTTAAACAAAACAACTCAAACACAATATTTATTTGTTAAATCTTCTATTTTTTCTTTTATAATTTCTCATTTTAAAATTTTTAAATCATTTTTTATACTCGGGGTCAGTTAATTATGAAGTAAAAGAAACAAAATTCCATTTAATTATTTACTGTGATAAAAAATTTAAAACTCAATTTATTGAAAAATATTTATAAACGTTCTAACAATTATATAGATATTGATGGATTTATGTGATAGGATTTAAAATTTTGTTATATTTTGGTTTGTTTTGCTTTATTTCAAAACAACCCTACTTATTTTATAAAATAGAAATAAAATTTGTGGACATGTATTAATATTAAAGACAAAAATACAAGTATTTAGTGAAGATTTGATGTTCAAAATATAAATCTTAAAATCTAGGAACAAAATCAAAACAAAATTGAAATTTTAGTGGTAAAATTAAACTTACACTATAACATTCAAATCAAACTCAAAACTTAAAAGAATAAATGTGGGGCATTTTAAAACAACTAAGGGTATTTTAGTAACTCACTTATTTGTTATTTTTTATTTTAAACATTAATTTTTTAAAAAATAAAGCTGTTTGATAATTAACTCAACTTGTTTTTAAATTAGAAAGAAAAAGAAAAAACCTTTGAAAAAAAATACATTCTCTTAAAAGCAAGATTACACATGAAAAGTTTAGAAAAAAATATATATATTGTAACAAAACAATAGAATAATATAACATTTAAGTCCAATAGGTTGGATATAATTAAAAATGAAAAAAAAAATCAAAATGATTTATAAATTATTACATGCTTATAAATAGTAAAATAAATTAAAATATTTAAACACTATAACAAATTTTTTGAATGATAGAATCCGATAGACTTCTATCACTCTCTATCAATGTCACTGATAGAAGGATATCGGTGACTATCAAATATTTATTATCGATAAAATTTAAAATTTTGCTATAACTTGTAAATATTTTGTCAAATTTATTATTTTTGATAATTCTTTCGTAAATAATTAAAAAGATTGTTGGATGTTCGATAAAAAATTTAAATCTATTCATATCAATTTGAGTTATATTCATTTTATAAGTTGATAATACAGACTTAATCTCATTCTTACTTTATTATAAAATTGAGATGGATATATCAAATATGATTTTTTATCACGGCAAAGATTATTTTAAAATTTTTAATTGTTCTCGTGTGATTAAAAATTCAAAATAATCATTGGTATAACAAGAAAGATTTTTTTCTTTCCATAAAATAATATCTTTTCAACATACATTGTATACCGATACAAGAACTACTATTTCAAAATCTCAATTTCAACTCTAAACTAATAATTATATATAAGGTTAGAAAATGTATTTGTTTGAAAAAAAGTTCGTTTTGTCTTTTACCTAAGAAATAATAAAATTCCTACACTTTTCATATTTTTATTTTCTATTAAAAAATAAAAAAAAATGGTTTCATAATTCATTAAACACTACATTTTACATTATTAATTTACTTTTTAAAGTTTTATATATCAACTTCTTAACAAATGTTTTTATAAATCAATTTACATTATTTAAAGAAACTAAGACAAAGTACTTTTAACTCTTTTTTAAAAAAATAAAGTATTGAAAGGTCTTTTTTTAAAGTGAAAACTAAGTACGTAAGATGAGGAAAAAAATAAGTATAGTTTCAAAAATAAAAAATGCAATGATTAAGCATAAATGTGATTTTAATTTTCGCATGCTTTTCTTACGTCAATTTCAATTTACAGTTACCGACATTCATATCTACATCACTAATTCAAATATGAAACAATAAGGAAATTTTCTTCATTTTGGATATGGAATATTTATCGTATCTTCTTATTTGTTTGTTTGTTTCACGTACGTAGAACAAGAAAAGAAAAGAGAAAAAAGGGATCGTAGCACGACCCACCAACAAAGCGATTACTGGTGATCGACTGTTGAAATGCAATGGAAGTCGAGAGAACGAGGATAGTAGAGGTTTGAACTTTGAAGGTTAGAGCGAGAAAAGGAAAAAATGTTCGTTAAAATTAGAAACCTTAAACCTCTTAAGTGAAACGATATGAAATTTTAACCTTAAACCTCTTAAATGAAACGAGATAAAATAAAATTTCATATTAAGTTAGTCAAATCTTTCTCTCTCTCTCGTATTTGAGATGTTGTGTCCATGACCTTTAAGCTATGCTCACTTTAGTAACATATACATGTATTTGTGTTTATATAGTCTTTCTAAAAATAATAATGAAAATAAATGGACAAGAAATACAAATTAAAGATGGATAAATGAATAACATTCAACGTATTAGTATAAACATTTTATTAGTCAAGTTATATATATATATATATATATATATATGATGACAAAAAATAAGTCTTAACCCAAGTAATACGTACACTTGATGCATTTCGGATATACACCTAATACATAATTGATACACCTGTTACACATATTTATATACATAAATGTTGAAAATGACAAAATATTATGGGTTGTTTGAACTTCAGATTATGAAGAAGTGGAGTGACCTATTTTAGCTCACTCTATATTTACCCAAAAGATTATCATATAATCTTAGGATTATGATTATTCTACTTTTTTCCCCCCTTATTTCTCCTGTTCCTCACTCACTTTTTTTACTATTCTCTACCATTCTTCACTCCCCTCTTTCATTATTCCTTACCCTCATCTCTCCTATAAGTCATTATTCTCCACTTCTCAATTTCACTATTCTTCACTTCTCCAACCATAGATTATAGTAACTCAAACTATAATAATCTACACCTCAAACACAGACTATAATAACCCACAAAATATTATAATATTATAACTCATAGACTATAATAACCAAATATTATAATAACTCACTTCACGTTCCAAACGCTTATAAAGATTTTCAATTTAATGTCAATTAAGCAAATATACCTAATGACATTTGGGTAAATAAAACAAAGTTACATTTTTATAAATAAGTTAATCTTTATCAACTTTAGAGTAAAAAACATTGAACACCTTAACTTTTAGGAAGCGTTTGAGGTAAGAAGTGAGTTATTATAATTATAGATTATTTGGCTCTTCCAATATCAATAGGTTGGTTGTTTTACTCTTGTATCTTTCAACTAGTTTCGTTCAAGTAACGGATTCTAGCCAATTGAAAGGATCTTTTGATCAATCCATAGTTAGATTATAATAGTTTGTGTTTATGGTGTAGATTACTTTAGTTTGGATTATATAACAAGTGTTTGTGGTATATACTCTTATAATAAATATATGTATTTTTCTTCCCCTAATTCTTTTATGCAAAAATTCAAAATCTTTTATCATAAATTCAAATATTTAGAATACAAGTGTGTATCAAATGCTAATTAGAATGACATCAAGTGTATTAAGTTAGAAGGATATTAAGTATATATCACATGTCTATCACTTCTTTCTAACAAAGTAGATATTAATAGTAGTATATCGAATGCGTATTAGTGTGGATTAACAAGTCTATATACCATGAATCTAATTTTCATGGAAAGAGGCTTTAGTATATTTATGTATTATGGGCACGTAACTTGGGTTTACGAGTAAGCAAAGAAAACCGACATTAGAGAAAGAGCGGCGGTTGTTACAATGGCGGCCGATTGGGCCGGGGCGAGACTTGGGAGAGGTATTTTTGTTAGATACGAAGAAATTAACGTCCAATAGGTCCCACGAATCACGTGGTAAGGAGGATCACTCCCCCAGTTCCCAAAAGGAGACAAATGATTGGTCATTCAGGAATCCTCTTCAATCTCCTCTCCACCAATAATCACCCATTGCCCACGTGGTACTCTCCTACTGGCTGACCCCACCACCATTTCCTTATAACTCAACGCCTTCCTCTTTCCATCGCCACCCGTCGCTGTAAAGTTCTCAAACCCCTTTTCACTTCCAAATCTATTTGTTATTTTATATATATATCATACATATCATACAATCTATTTCTTTTAAATATACCTTCCTGCCTTAGATTGTGTTATATAATAACAATACAGACAATTTTAATGGCTGATTCTTCTGCTGCTTACATTCATATGGTAACGTTTTCACTTTCTCTTTCATATTAATTACTATAAATGTCTATCTTCTTTATATATTCATTCCCTTTCCCTTATATATAGGTACAACACTTGATCGAAAAGTGCTTGATCTTCCATATGAATAAAGATGAGTGTATTGAAGCTCTCTCCAAACATGCTAACATCAGCCCCATCATCACATCTACTGGTTCGTACGTTCACATTTTTTCTCCTCTCTTCTTCCACTCCTCATCATTTTCATCACAACCTAGATCACCAGTACTACTGCAGACAAATTGTATACACACACACACACATATATATATAGATGTAGATTCTTTGATCTTATAGGTGATTGTTTTAATCTGTTGTTACAGTGTGGAAGGAGTTGGAGAAAGAAAATAGGGAATTCTTTGAAGCTTATTCAGAATGTAAGGGAAGAAATGATAGAATATTGGCTGAAGAAGAGACAAGGAAGTTAATCCAAAGGATGATGTCTAAACATAGTGATGACTAGTTAGCTAAAATATTTGATCTACCTAGCTATATACACATGCATGCACCAAATTAACTAGTGATTATGACTTTTTCATTCTTTTTCTCTCTGCATGTACACACAATATTAAAAATATATATACACAAATATTAGAATAACACAATTTATCCAAATAATAACAATAGTTATATACATTATTTTCTTTCCATTTTAAACACTTCCACATATAGATACAATCAAAATAATATATTATTATTAGTTTGAATTAACATTGTCATCTTTTTACTCAATTTTAGTTTATGTAGCTTATTATTATTATTATTATTTTCAATCACATAATAATAATTTTTTGAAAAAAATATAATATGTGAATCTTTTAAAATTTTATTTTTCTTACATGGTGTACCAATACATCTTTTCGACAAAGTTATTGTTGTATTTGTTAAAAGATAAGAGTGGTTATGTATTTTGGGGTATTCGTAAGGCCACATGGCAAATAATGATTAGACTTTAGACGTTGAAGATTAGCGACTATTTTATAATAATATACATATATAATCATATGGTTTTTTTTTAATTATGGAAAAAAATTTGTTGGGTAATTGAGATTGTGACTTAAGACTCTTCTCCAATCGTCCAATATTAATGTTGAATTGAAATGCAAATAGGGCTTGACTCGACATTTGTCTTGAATAGGTATTGATGTTCATGTGACAATAAAAGAAAATATAAATGAAGCAAAATAATGCAGGGGGACAAGTAGCTTTCTTGCCATCTAAATCATGAACTTTTTTTTCTAGGGACATCGAGTGTGATCCTTTAGAGAGTTTAAATTCAACATTTTTGTGAGCTTTCAAATAAAATTTGAATAACTAGTTACAAACAATTAACTTGAGGAATAATGGAAATAGAAACTCAATAGGAATAAAATCATATTTGATAGAAAATGTTATTCGGATCATAAATCTAATTAATCATACATATTACTAGATATCTAACTGTGTCTACCGATCACTTCTAACTCTCGGATATTTATTTAAAAGGAAAATGTATTATCTATTTAGATGCGTGAAAGATTCATGTTAAAAAAGAATTTTAAAGTGAATGATGAAATTGAAATTGTTACTTTCTTGGTACCATAAACAATTATTTAATCAGTTTATTTTAATCTAGGTTAGAATTTATTTTTAAGGATGCAACTTCTGGTTTACCATTTTGACATGGGTCTGTTCTTTATGAAAACTCCTAACACATTAAGTCATTCATGAAAATAAAATGAGATCCTACTAAAACCATAGTGTCTGCTTTACCTTGTTTACATATCTTGTATTTGAAGTTGTATTTGTTGGGGTTGTGAACTCATTTTGGATCTTCATGTCCATAGAAAGTTTTTCTAACGAAAAAGAAAATCAAAATGGAGAGATCATTTTCGTTTGTTATAATTCTTTTGGTGATTAACCTAAATAGTATTAATATTAAGATGATATTCTATCTAGTAACTTTTAAGTAAGGTGGTTTAGATAGTTAGATTTTGTTTTTAAATACATAAAAAATGGAATAAAATAGGGATCATTCTTGCAAATTATGATGAGATGAGGGTTATAATATTTTGTAGTTGAAACTTCACTGTATGTTTGAACTATTCGAGGTTATGTTATAAGATTTAATGGAGTTAGTTTTGTTTTTAGCTTCATATAACCAAAGCTCTCACAGCCTTTACTAAAACAGAAGGCAGACTTAAAAGATTAGGCATAAAGATGTTACACTGTTCCGTTAAGAGCACCAGATAAGAAAAATACAATATTTATTGAAACATAGGGAAGATAGCAAGCAAAGCACCACCAGCCAAATTCTCAAGGATTAAACCCCTCCAATTATTTCATAACTTAGGGTGAATGCGTCCCTGTATTCATGCAGGATTCACCTTGGGCTCCCATCCAGCAATTACATGTTCTGGGGTAGCTTTCGTCTTCACGAATGATTCTCGAGCGAAAAGCAACTGCAAAATCCAGAAATCCCACCACCAAAAGTTTATCAGATAATGCGTCTATTCCATTCTTTTTCGCTACTGAGTTAGTTCTTCAGATCCCCCCCCCCCCCCCACCCACCCACAAGGATTGAACAAATAGCGATCCCGATAATCATGAAGTAACTAGCTGAACTCACATCCCACTTTAGGATAATTTTGTTTTAAATTGCAAAACTTCTTCAAATATTTTTACCGAAATATCATTGATCAATGATAGACAACAATGGACACATAGATGGATGTCTACTGGTTATGTTGTTTATCCATCAACAACATTTTTCTATATTTGTAAATAATGGACTTTTTCCCTATATTTGAAAATATCACTTAGATTTGATTTGTGCAAAACAACCTTAAATTGAAGAACAAGTTTATCCTATGATCCTCCATCAATTGAACACAAACCCCATTACAGCAGTTTTGAGTTCAGGAGAGCAGAAACCAACCATCTTAATAGGTTTCAAACTGCAGGCAATCTAAGAAGCTAGCAAAGCCTAGGCAGAGAGTGAACAAACAAAACTAATAACCAATACAAATCTGATACTGGCTTAAATGATTTAATTGAATTAAAAGTCGGAAGTTTTATAGCTCGTTTGTGCAACAACATTGTACCTCTTTGTAGGAGATTAAACAGGCCAAGTCTTTGGGGATACACCACTTCTTAAAATGGCCAAGAGCAACATCAACATGGTACAACTTCGGTGCCAGACTCAAATCAACAGCAGTTACCTTCTCTCCAGCAACATAAGGTCCCTGGCACCATGAAAAATTGCATTTAAAGAGAAGATAAAATGATACACTTTAAAATAGTTGTTCTACATATTACACATACATACATGAGCCTTAAGATGCTCATCAAGCGCCTTCAACTCTTCAAGTAAATTCTGCTCCGAATGATCCTTCGGGTCCTTGCTTTTCAAGAATTTTGTAAAAGCACTAAATATCTTCGATCCCCTATTAGCCAAAGGAGAGAGAGGACAGTTTTTTTCAGAACAAAAGCATAGTTTGTGATTTAGTTGAGGAAAGCCTTTACAATTAGAACCTTGCAAATGCCACATTCGGAGTACTGAATTAGGAAATCAAAATACTACTGAGAAATAATTTAAAGAAGAGTACAAATTCAAGCAAACACTTACATAGATCATGAGTTTATTTCAAGCATCGTTATAAGTTCAACCTCAATGTGGGATCATGCCCTAATCGTGCAGTAAATTCTTGTTCCATGACATGAAATGTCAATTGTAGAATAAATTCAATCTTTCTTTGTTGATTAAAAGTTAGAGAAATAAGAAATTCAGGCAGTAAAGAAAAAGAATCAGGATGTTGATTATTCATCCAAAACCGTAAGGTGTTTATGGGTGATTTCAAAATAAGTGCTCCTAGCAGTAGTATTTCAATTATAAATAAAAGCATTTTCCACCTTAGTTCTTCCCATTCAAGCACTTACAAAATCAAATGTGAGCACCTACGACTTAGGGGAATGGAATGTTGACCTGACCATATTCAAGCTTAAGAACTTGGGTGACAGGTACCTCTACATCAGCCAAAAAACACTTTACAAGTAAATTTTTACAAAGCGTTTTAAAGTGCATAAACTATTTTTTTTCCAAACCCCCTAAATGTTACTCTGAAACATGGTGATTCATGTGAGAAGTGTTATCGGTCCTTCAAGATTTGCTCATCTTGATAATGGATGCAATGTAATGATTTTGAACCTACCTAATGTTTTAATGTAATACAAACATGCCCTTCCAAAATTTTAAAAAAAAATTCTGCTGCCTCTGAAAAGAAGGCCTATTGTTTTAAGCAATTCGATGAAAGAAACAATTGGATCAAAGAGACTAGATGGGGATATGGAAACACTTCGGAGTTGGGTGTTCTGGCACACTTTTCCTTCATAACTTCCCACTTGACTTTTTTACATATTCTTTTTCAATCCTTGGAATCCTCTGTACGTGTTGTTTCTATCAATGAAATTCTAGTTTAAAAAAACCCACTACTCGTCAGTCTGCTCCATACAAAGAAAAAGAAACATGGTTTTCGCAAATTGCAAGACAAATTCAACTTCAATTCAAGTCTACAACAAGATGAGACCAACCATTCTGATTTTTTTTAAATGAAACAACACATGGTAATATAAAAAACTAAGGCCAAGAAAGAATGGAGATTCCCTTTACAAGAAAAGTCACTGAAACTGAAACGCAAAGGGAAACATGAAAGTGAACCAAGGACCAAAGTTCCCTAGATCCCTCTCCACACCCCTAAAAACTCTACAGTCCCCCTCATCCTAGAAAACCCATAAAACTGCACAGACGCTTGCAAGCCAAAGAAACCGAACCTTTCTCCTCAAAAGGCAAGTTGAGGAGAAACTCCTCGATCATAGCACTGATGTCTCTGTGACGTATACAAGTGTCTGGAAAAAAGAATCCCAAACTATGCTCGCGAAGTCACAGCACTGTAGAATATGGTCCCGACCTTCCTCCACCTTCCGAAAAAGAATACAACAAAAAGGCTTGACAAGTGAAGACAACTTCCTAGCGCTTATCCAACATGTTAGCACAATCGTGGAGAACCTGCCAAGTAAAGAGCCTTACCTTTCTAGGAACCTTAATCTTCCATAACACCAAAAAAGGCCAGTCACCTAAGGGGGAAGGATCAACCAAATATTGAAAGAAAGACATGCACGAGAACCCTTTGGGATGGGGACTCCAAAATCTAATGTCCCTTCTCCCCAGTCTAAAAGGGTGACCCTCGAGTAAGGAAAGAAGAGCAGCCACATCCATAGTCTCCCTATCGGAAAGAGAATGATGGAACTCGAAAGAAAAGGAAAAAAGGGTTGCCAGACCACACTAAAAACCGATAATGATGATTTTTTTAGAGACGAAAAATGATGCAGCGAGGGAACAAAACACAAAGAGATATCCTCCACCCAGTGATCTAGTAAGTATCTCTCCCCTCCCCCACCACACGACAACCAAGTACACAAAGAGAAGGGACCAAACATTCTGTTAAAAGAAGGGTCAAACAAGAAGGCAGTGAGACATGAGAAAAATGGACACATCAAACAAACACAAAGACGAGGTAACAATCGTCCCTACCCCCAGAGGAATTATCACAAAACAAATAAAAAGTCCAAATATGAACTGTTGAAAACATTAGTCAACATAAAAGCACAGAAAACAGCGAACACAATACTGAAGGCATAAACTTCATACATTAAAACATCTTCAGACATGGAACAAATGAACAAATCAAAAAAGGGTTAAAGAAGAAAAAAAGGCTTACACAGAAGAAAATTGAGGAGGAGTAACCAGAGAAGGCTCTGGATACTTCTTCTCAAGAGTCTCCACAATGACATCAGAATCAGGAACCCATTCGTCATCAAACTTCACCACTGGCACTTTTCCTTCTGGGCTCACTTTCAAGAACCTGCCAAAATCAACAACAATCAACACACGAGACACAACCCCATTTGCTTAAAATCCTCTTTCTGTTGCTGCAACCCAAATAAGCCAAATTTCGAGATATTACCAACTGGGTTTGTCGGATAGATTGATGAGATGCAATTTGTAAGGAAGTTTCTTCTCCTCCAAAGTTAAGAGAACCCTCTGACTGAAAGGGCCTGCAAGAGAAGAAAAACAAACCCCCAATTGCAAAATTGACAAAATCTGAAATAAATTTCAAAAGACGAGAGGGAGAGAAAGAAGAACATACAGTCCCCAATCTCATCGGGTGCACCAACAGCAGCCTTGACCGCAGCTTCGAGGGCCATTTTCGTAGAATATCTGGGAACTGCAGAAGAAGAAACTTGAATATGTGTAACCGCTTAAAGGAAAACGTGGGTTACTGGGTTATATATATTATTTGTAGTTACCCTTGGATAGATATCACAATCATTTACGTTGATCATGCCTTTCTAAAAGTTGAAATTAAAAAGAAAAGGAAAAAAAAATCAACCTCTAACTGACCTTTGAATTGTGAACCATATATGCCCACGTTTTAAAGTTTAATGTCATCTTCTCCTTGGCCATAGCACATCCTTTCTCATGTGTGGATTCCCTCTCATAGAAAGAAGAAGAAGAAAAAGATATGACACTAACCTATCGAATCGAGTCCATGTTAGTTTCACAGTTTTACTGTTTCGCCTCAAAATAAGTCATTCTCAAGCCTCCTCTTTTTTTCTCTTTAAAAACTGTAAGCTTCTTTCTCTTTTTCTCTCTTTCTTTCATTCATTTCATACCATTATTTGTTTTAACAAATCAACTCTAATAATATCTTTTTTAATATAACAAAATAAATTAAAATATTTATAGCAACAAATATAAATATACAATTTTATTTTTATTCCTAAAAATATTAAAAAATATTTAATTTTTCTTCTTAAAAATATTAAAATATAAATTTTAGTTTTAGTTTTTTTTAACTGGATAATGTATTTTAAAATAATAGTAGAGGGTGGACAGTAAAATTTTAAAAAAAAAAACTTTTGAAAATTAATTTTATAAGATTATTCTTTTGAAAAAATAGAAAGTAAAAGATTTGAGTTTTTCGTTTAAATAATCATTTTGTTTTTTATTTTGACTTCTTTTACAAAAATTTAGCTTATGAACATAAGTTGAAATGTGAAGAAGATAATTTTAAAAACTTATTATTATTATTATTTTAAAATTTTGTTTATTAATTTCATTCTTGTAGTTAAGAAACATGGCTTAATTTCAAAAATAACAAAATGATTATCCAATGAAGATTTTGGATTTATCTTTTAAAATTAAAATTTAGTAGATTAACATTATTTGTGTATATAATTTGTTATTACTTTTTAGTCTTATTAAATCAAAATTTGAGAAATTACCAAAAAAAAATCATTTTTAGAATTAGAATTTAACTAAAATTTTCAAATTTATTTAAGGTTGAAAGTTTGATGGGAAAATAAACATTAAATTTAATAGAGATTATAAAAAAAGTGTAAAAAAATAATTTTAATAAAAAATGAAAAACTTTTTTAACCACAACAAATCTTAAAGATCCATAATATTTTTTTAAAAAAGAAAAAAAATGATTTTTGAAATTTCTTCCTAATATACTTTATTAAAATGAATATATTAAATTTGTTTATGGAATATACATTAAATATATATATCATTATCTTAATCTTTTCTTCTAAACGCATATTATCACAACACTAATCTTCAATAAATCAAGTATACTCCCGATCCCTAAATATTTTACTATTACTAATTCATAAGAAAAGCAAATAAAAATAAGATAAAAATTAACTATCAATCTCATGAGAATAAAATTCACAAATTACGTAAACATTATTAACAGTGTCTAGTCAATTGTTGAAATAACTTGTCATAAAATTTGTTTTTTTCCAATTTTTCTTTTCCGAATTATTTACAAAAGCATTTAATTCCCCAGATTTTGAAACTATTTCTATATTTATTTAAATCTGAAACGGCAATTAATTTAAACCTTAAATTGAAAAGTAATTTTGGTTAGGTTCTTATAAATAGTTGTTAGAGTATTCTTTCGGGATTGTTTTTTATTCTAATCATTCTTCAAAGAAGGCATGATGGATTAGGATGTTATGCTAACAATAGGGAGCAATAATCGACAAAAAACGATTTAGTATAGACATCGTTGGTGCCACAACTTACTTTCGCAACACAAAAGCTATTGATCTATTCAACACTCGTATGGTTCCGTAAATCACAAACTATTGGTTACAATACATAAAATGCTTCCCTGAGGTAAAATTCTTTACTAGAAATTATTGGAATATAATAAAGGAGATTCTTTTATTAAGAAAAAAACGATGACTAAGGGATGAAATACACAAAGAAAAGATTGCAAAACAATAATGTGTATATATGAATAAGATGAGAATGAACCCATGTTTTGTTTTCTTTTCTTTTTAGGAGTTGGGGAATATTTCTAAGTTAATACCCATTTGATATTCCCATCATTTTTTTAATTGCCTTTGAAAAATATGTTCAAATGTAAAATGCAAGTTTCTTGCATGGTTATTATATTGGGTATGGACCATTGAAATAAATATGTACTACACCTATGTATGCGACTACTTTTAAAGTGAAGTGTCGACCACGTTTAAAGCCAAGTATCTATCTTCTTCTTATCTACATAAATATCTCAATTGTCATTGATTTTCATTTCTAGATAGAGTGTATTTGAAATACATTTTCAAGTATTTAATTTTTTAAAAAAAAAAGAATACTTTTCTGTTAGACTTCGAATAAACATTTAGAAAATGTGGGAAATTTTCAAGCAAATTGTCAAAAAGAATGGGTAGAAAGAGTCAAAAAGATGTATATGAACTTTTATTTTGTGTGTGTTTTTAAATTAGGAAGGAAAAGAAAAGTAAATTAACTTGACTAGAACAAAAAGATTTTTAAGGAGTATTGAAACTCTTATTCCGTTTTAAGTTCAAATTTGAATGAATAAAGATTATTCCATGGTTAAAATTTACAACATTTTAAATGTGTATACACTTAACTTGATAAAATTAAAAGTTTAACTTGGAGTCTATACACACTTAATAACCTTAACTATGGTCAAAATTATATTTTTCTCATGATTTTATCTTTGCATGAGTTTGATAAATGTACATGTTGTAGTCAAACTAAGATAACTAAGACTTCATATAAATTTATAAAAGTTAGGGTAACTAAGCCTTTCGAATTGATTCATTCTTAATTACGTGTTGGAATATAACATGATAACTAGGAATAATAAAGGGCATTTTATAACCTTTTTATAGATATATGGTTGTAATTATGAGTTTACATTTATTTACGGTTAAGAATAAAAGTGATGAACTCCATGTTTAAAGTGTTTGTAATTCAAGTAGAAAGTCAGTTTAATAAGAGAATAAAGGAGAATTCGTAGTGATAGAGGAACAAAATATGATTTTGTTGCCTTTAATGAGTTTTATAACTCAAAAGGAAATAATATAAGAAAAAACTCATCCCACTATCGAGAAATGAATGGAAAAGGTAAAAGAAAAAATAGAACTCTAAATGAGCTAGAAGTTACTATTTTACTAAAATAAATAAGTCAGTCATTATAGTAACAAATAACTCAACTTGACCTTACAAAATCTTTAAAGAATAAAATACCAAACTTGTCTTTTTTTTTTTTCTTCAGAATATGGGGCTTTGTAGCCTATATATGTTAGAATTCATGATCCTAAGAGAAGAAAACTAGTCATGTGAGAGCATATGAGTGTGTCTTTATACTGTACGTTAAAAATAGTAAAGCATATAAGTTCTTTGAGTCAGGTCCCGGGTTGTGCAAATAATGGTTGGGCTGACCCAAGTCGACCCAATTATGTATATAATAAACAAGATAGATTTAGATGAAAGACCTAAATTGACTATGATTTTTTACAAATGTCATGAAGTTTAATTTATTTTTTTAATTAGAAATTCATATAATTTTTCGACAATACTAACATTTTAATCAATATTAATTATATATTATATTTGTAATTATATTTAAATTATTTCCTTGTACTTTCAATTTATTATGATTTTCGTAACTTTGTTATATAAATTTGTTTATGTATTATGGTAATAAATTAAAAATGTTGTTTTAATGAAGTATTTGAGTGTCATCAAATATTTGAGTGCCATTATTATTTTCAAAACTTCCTTATATAAATTTATATCTTTATTATGTTAAAAAATTGAAAAATATTGTTTCAATGAAGTATAACATATAATTTTTTCAAATATGAAATTTTATGTTAATTAATTATAACCGTTAACAATCTTTCATCTCCATTACGTGAACAATCTGGAAAATTTCATCTGTCATCGGCAGCTCTTACACATATACCACATTATATATACAATATGACATATATAATTATGTACAGTAAGAAGTCCTAATTTATATATGTTATTTGGTATATATACATGTAAACGACATGATCATACATACATATTTTTTCTTTATAAATGTATTTTATTACATTATACTTGAATATATCCACAATCTATAATAGTTATGTTCTGTGTTTTAGTATCTATATACCTCATATTATATACAATAAATACTAGTATAGTATTTATTATTTTTTGATATGATGACCAAAATGTAGTTCTTCTTCACCGTTGAATTCTCAATAAACTCTAGAATGTATCGCATTCAAAACTAGATTTTCGTTTGTTTGCCTATTTAATCGAATATCTAAAATATATATAATATACCAAATGTTTCATATGTTTTGAATATCTACAATACTAACATCAAAATTTCTAACTAGATTATGTTCGAGAAGTTTTGTATTTGTCAGTCGTCGAATGTCTTCTTTTTCACCTCTGAACTCTCTAAAATTTTAAAGTAGAAATCGTAATCCACGTTGGAAGGAGTAGACGATCATTTTCGTAGAAGAAAAGCATAAAAGATTTTCCACTTTTTTTCAAAATCGTATTTCATGATTTTTTTTATTTAGATATTTGTTATAAATCAATTAAATAATAGGAATGAGTATTACACTCATTTGAGCCCACTTCTTTTCAAAACTATATCCTCCATTTACATATTTGATAAATTTGAGTTCTACATTTATTTAATATACTGGTCCATTTAGAATTTTTGTGAAATTTATTAATAATGTGGGTCCTTAATGTAATATCATATAGCAATTTAGATTATATGAATTAAAGATGTGATAAACAACGTACAAGAATCGGATACTAAACATCCAAAAGAAGTCTTAAAAACATCTTAAGGTATACATCATTTACTCATTTAGTGTTGTTGGCTTCAAATTTAGACGATTTCTAACGTTGAAGGGGTTTCAAATTCAAACAAACTAAAAAAGTGATTTTACATGTGCAATTGGATACTAAGGTTAAAGCAAATTACTTTGTCATTAAATTTGATATTTTAAATTAAATCACACCATAACATTTCATTCAAATACACATAATTAAAACACCAAACCCATCTTGATCTTCGAACACAAATCAAACCCCAAACTCTAAATCTCACTCCTCTGTTAGATAAACACTAAAATGAATAATAGTATCCATACCATCTGTTGTGTGCTGATCCTCTTGATGATGAAGCATCTCTACTGTTGCATACCCTCTTGCATTCTCATACTTACCCGTCCCGCCCACTACCGCAATCTGCGATCCTGCCATTGCTGTCCGGTGAACCCCAAAGAAGCTTATGCTATCCTCAACCACGTGCTCGTGGCCACCGCTGTGAAACAACGCCGTTAAAGCTACTGTCTGACTGGTCCCATCCAACGAGCTAGCCATGTAAAAACCTTGTGCCCGACCCACCACCGCTGACCCGAGCTCATGGCCTTCGGTCAGCTCATCGTCAACCACGGTGACGGACCCGAACATGAGCTGCTGAAGAGTGACTCTAGAAGGGAGTTGGCCAGCGGTGACAAAGGGCTGGTTATTGTCTTCGTCACCATTGAGGACACCATTGTTGGCGCTATTTTGGAGGAGCAAGTTGTTGCCTTGTGCGACGCCGTTGAAGCCGGCGAGGAAAGGGAGATTGTTGTTGTTATTGATGATGTTCTTGAGGTTGTCGTTGTTGAGTAGAGGGAGTGTTCCTTGAATTGGGAAGAAGTTGTCATTGGGCTTTGAAAACGCAATGCCACTACTATCGGAGTTGGCCACGATTCCGGTGACTACTCGGGCAGAGGGATGAGACCCTCCGAGAATGTCGTGCATGTAAAATGAAATTGGTTCTGGACCCTTAACTGCAGCCGGAAGGGGCTCAGTTGGGGGTGATGGCAATGTGGGTACAGCGGCGGCCGGTGATACCGCAGCTGGAGTAGTGGTTGCACTGTCATCTTCTTGATCATCCTGTGTTTGTCCTAGATTGTTGGTTGCTGCCACTGGCTGATTGGTTTGGGGTATTACAGAGTCGTCTTCCTCGTCGTCGTTGGTAGCGGTCGGAGATGGAGTGGTTGCTGGAATTGAGCTCCCCGTGATTGATGGTAATGTGGTGGTTCCACCCTGACAATGTTAATGAATGAATTAAACAACTTGTAGCTTCTCTTTAGTTGGATTTGAAAATCATTTAACTTCTCCTTTTCATCTTTGTATTTGATAGAAATGAAATTAATTGTTGTTTATACTAATTGAGTTGAACAACTTTCCTAATAAATCTTCAAATGACAACATGTTTAAAAAATTTAAAAAAAAAATAAGATAGAAAAAAGGGGAAACCTGAGTAGCCGGAAAAGTGGTGGCCGGCGAGGAAATGGTAGCCAGAGGAGGGGTAACTGCCGCCGTTTGTGGCTGAGACTCGGCGTCGGCATCATCGTCGTCCATTAATATTCTGGCAGCAATGGCAGATCTTAGACCATAGAAACTCACCAACAAAAAGAAGAAGAAGAAATGAAGAGAAGTTCTAGCCATTTTGCAAACTAGGAGAGGAAATTTTGATTGAAGTTTGAGAGATTTTGATGAAGAAGAAGGTGAAGCCTTGTGGGATTTTATAGTTTTTTGTTTAAGAATTATTATTATTCAAAAGTGAGAATTAATCAAAGTTGTTGTTATTGGAGCTAGTAATTTAATTAATTATTAAACAACAAAAAAATGGAGTTGGTTTTTGGATTTTATAAAGAAATTACCTAAACCTCCATTTTTGTTTAAATATGAAGGTCTTTTTTATTTTCTTCCAAAGTGATTTTGTTGAGTAATTTGTGTTTGGTGGGAAATGTGATTTGGTTGAACTTTAATTTCAATTAATTATGATACCAGAAACACACACATATTAAAGTGTTAAAAGCAATCTATTATTTTTAAAATATACATCAACTAATTTAGTTTATAATAATCAATTTATTTATTTCTAAAACTTTTAATGCTCTGTCAAATTCAAGATTGTTAAAAATTAATTGATAAGGTAAATTTTAAGGAGTATTTTCAGAAATAGAAAAAAAAAACTAAAAAGTAATTTATTACACTATTTTTTCTATAAAACATAAATATTAATATTTATCAATTTTTCTGGACAAATTTTCAAAATTTTAATTTATTTTTTCTCTAAATTATGGATTTGCGTGAGAGGGATAAAGTGAAATTTGAAAAAAAAATAATCTAAAAATAGATTAATTATTGAAAAATTGTCAAAAATAACAAATTTGACAAAATATTTAAGGCTATAGCAAAGTTTCATATTATATTCACGAGCAATTCGATAGGTAATTATTTGTAGGAGACTGAGAGCAATATTATATTTTTCATTTAATTCAAGTTTTTCACGTAGAATTAAGCATTTAACCCAAAAGTTTTAGTAAAAGGTTGAACAAAGATATAATTTCTACGAAAATGGAGGATATATATAATGGAATGGAGAGATCCGAGACAAAGAGTACCAAAAGTCATCCCTAATATCTATCTTATGCTCCTTAGCTTTTATGTATATCTCTATCATCAGGAGCCTCATGGTATGGTTAATTCTTAGTTGCAACTTTTTATATCGAATCACTACTATATAACTATATAGTATTGTGACAACACTAAGGTTTGGAAGAAGTTCAACAAAAATCACATTTGAATTATGAGAGATTCTAAATATATATGAAAGTATAGTTACGAAAAGCTTAAGAATATTTATAGACACTATACCTATAACAATAAGTTACGTCTTCTTTTGGTGGTTCAGTATGAGAAACTACAAAAGCTTAAGCGTGTTTAACTTAAAACAATTATATATATTGAATGAATCGTCTTTTAAATTTTATTTTTAAAAAACATATGTGTGAGTAGTTGTTAAAAGAACACTTGTTAAGATTTGGGTTATAAAAGAATGTGTTAAGTTTGATTTGAATTATTATAGTTTTGTTCGTGTTCCAACAGATTGTATTTATAAACTATTAATGAGCTAATTTGTTGTTTGACTAATAGTTGTGTGAATTAGACAAAAGTTGTTTGTATCACGAGAATTATTGTAAAAGCATCCACACCAACGGGTTTTATACAAGATTTGAGTTCAAATTACCATGCTAAACTTGTAAAAATAATTTTAAAAGATGCTAATTTCGAGTTAGAAACTGATCACTTAGGTTCCTCCAAGTATATGAGACGTATTCTCAATAAAACTTAGGTTACTCTAAGTGTGAGAGATCTGCTCACACCTTCAACATTTTAGGCTCCCCAAATATAAAGATATTAGTGGACGAACACTATGGCTCCCTCTAAGTGTAATTACATCATTTTAAGACTTCTTTTCTGCTTGTATTTCTTGTGAATATATTTTCCTCTACTTGTATTTCGTGTTAAGCGTGTTATGAACGAATTAATTAGATTTAGATAATCACTCAAGCTCAACAATGGCAAAAACTCTACAATCTTATATATTTGTTATTTCGACATGCACGAGACAATGACTTAGCTTGAATATTCTTCAAGACGACCAACTCTAAATTTAATCAAATCATCATATATATATATATTTGGGTAGACTAATTGAGACTATATTAAATCATCAAAAGGGCACAATATTTCATAAACAATTTAATTCACTCTTGGAAGTTAACTTAAATATGAGGGAGTAGAACTTTAAGTTTATTGACACCTTTAATTCAAACGAAAATTGTATTCTCCAAACACGCTACACATCTACGTCTAGTTCTAATTTAAAATTCAAAAGTTTCTTTAGTACAATCAAATAGCAAAGATTTAAACCATATATTAACACGTGCTAGTTGAGTTTATGATCGCTTTCACTGTATGAATACTTTCATTATAAAAAAAAAATGTAAAATCACTAAATACAATTACCAAAATACCTTCAAAACACTATTTGCTCAAGTAAACATTGAATTCTATGAACTTATTATATTTGCCACCAAACTTTGTTCTAAATGATTTCTTCAAAGTTGCATAACCATTAGCACCATGATACTTGCCAAAGCCACCAATTATAGCAACATGAGACTCCTTCACATGATCACTCCTATACACTCCAAATACCCTAATTCCATCCTTCGCCTCACCCTTACCAAAATACATTGTCATACCCATCATATGCCCACCACTATTCTCTTCACTGTTTTCCACATAAAACCCTTCTATTCTCCCAATCACGTGTGGTTTACTCTTTGAAATCTCAAACAACTCCTCGTCAATCCCTCTCACCATTCCATATTCCAACTCTTGGAGAGTTGATCTTGAAGGAAATGATATTCCAATTGTTGAAAAATCAGGTGTTTGAGAAGAGAATGATCCAGTGGTAGGGTAAGTTTGAGATATAGGGATGCCTTGATTGGGAGGGAAAAAGCCTAAAGGTTTTGAAAACGGTAATTGCTTGTTAGTCATCGTTGATTTAGTTGGAGAATAGTGATGGTTTGTTGAATTGAATACATCTCTCATTGAAAACGAAAGCCTGTGATGGCGGTAATGGCGATTTTGAGTCGGGTTCTCAAAGGTTCGAGCTGCAGAGGAGAGGGTGATGATGGTGGTGAAGAAGATGAGAAAATTGGCTATGATTTTGATGAGTAAAGAACGAGAATAATGGAGGTTGGCCATGTTTCTGAAAAGGAATAGCATATGCATATGAGAGTTTTGGGATTGCTAATTTTTGTATAAAAAGAAACAAAAAGGCAAATGGATTTGTTGGTATTGGATTGGTTTGGGTGGGGAGATTCATGGGCTATTGACAAGTGATATGATTAACTAAATATTAAGGATGGATTTAGTGTACCATTTATAAACCATAATATTCCTATAATAAACAAATCAATTGAATTTTGTATAATTATTGTGTATATTTTTCTTTAACGGAGAATTAAATATTCAATCTCTCTGATAAAAAAAAAAAAAAGCCAAGCACAATTAAATATATCAATATTTGACTAAATATATAATTTGATACAGTACCATTTTCTAATTTTGATCACTCCAACTTTTTGAACTTTTAACTTTTTTAGATATCAAATTTCATGTTTTGACCATTTTTTTAATATTTAAAAGACAATAGTTGGTAGAAAATAAAAAATAAATAAATGTTATAAGCTGAATAAATATTCATATGCACAAGTGTTTAGTACTAATTAACATGAAAATTAAAACTAAATAAAAGATAATTTTTCGAATTTAGTTAGATGTATTGTTGTGATTAATAATCTTGCAAATAAAAAAAATATAAATTTGAGATATTCTTTTGTTAAGATATTTATCGAACATTTTCAAATATAGTAAAATAAACTAAAATTAATATTTACAAACTATAGCAAAATTTTGAATTATATCAATATAGAAACTGATAATCTTTTATCATTATTTATCAATGTCATTGATAGAAAGCTATCAATGTCTATTATTGGTAGAATCTGAAAATTTGTTATATGTTATAAATATTTTATCAAATTTTCTATTTTTGATAATTCTCTTATATTTAAAGGTAAAAAATTGTCAATCACAATATACGAGTTACACTTTTAAGAATTCGATTGTTAATGATATCTTTAAAAAAATAGTAAATATTGGAAAATTTATTTCGAATGATATAGATTTATTGTTGACAAAGTATTTGATTTTTTGTCTTTTCCTCTAAAATTTGTAATTTGATTATATTATTTGAAATGTGCAAATAAATATATATATATATATATTAGATAATGCTATTTTTGTAATTTAAAAATAATCAAAATAAAAAATTTCACAAAATATTTACATGGAAATGAATTTTGTAAATTATTTGTCAATTTTTTATATAAAAATTGAATCAAATAGTCAAAATATTTAGAAAAGGATAGCTAATAACATCAATTATTTTGGATATCGTGAATATGACAAAATTAGTAATATCAAACGACTATCAAATGATAATCATAATTTATCAAAAGGCTATTAGATGATAATCATAGGACTATCAGATGGTCATCATTTTTAAATTTATCACTTCGTATATTTTAAAAATATGGTGACATAGATTCTATTATTATTATTTTTTCTTCTATTTTTGTAAAAATTTATATTTATATTTGTGAAGACCTCTTAAGTCTATTTGGGTCCCACTATAATCAACTACATCAGGCCTTCGTAAACTCGGATAATTTGCAAAAATCTGAGCCGTTAGATTCGAACGGATTCGTCAATTGGCCCAAATCTCTTTGCCGCGCTTCAGCTTCTTCTTTAATCGAGCTAGGGTTTATATCGCACTTGAAATTTTCACAATTTTGACGCATTTTCATTTTCGGGGGTTTACATCTTCAACTCCCACACTCTAAATCCTTCTCCTCTCACCTTCGTCTTCATGACGAGCTTCTTTTGAAACCCATCAACCCCCCCTCCCCCACCCTCTCCCATTTTCTTTACCTTTAAGCTCCTAAAACTCGTTTCTCTCCACATTTCACCGGAAAATTTAGTGCACCCACTTACAGTTGTCTTAAGCTATGTACCTTTACAGTCTCACTTTGCAACGAGCTACCGGGATTGTCTCGGCTATAAATGGAAATTTCTCCGGTGGTAAAACGCAGGAGATAGTGGTTGCCAGAGGGAAGGTCCTGGATCTCATTCGTCCTGATGATAGTGGTAAGATCCAAACTCTTCTTTCTGTTGAAATCTTTGGTGCGATTCGGTCTTTAGCTCAATTTAGGCTTACTGGGTCTCAGAAAGATTATATAGTTGTTGGGTCTGATTCCGGTCGAATTGTTATTCTGGAGTATAATAAGGATAAGAATGTATTTGACAAGATACATCAGGAGACTTTTGGGAAGTCGGGTTGTCGTCGTATTGTTCCGGGGCAATATTTGGCTATTGACCCTAAAGGAAGGGCTGTTATGATTGGAGCATGTGAGAAGCAGAAGCTTGTTTATGTTTTGAACAGAGATACAGCAGCCAGGCTTACTATTTCTTCACCACTGGAGGCTCATAAATCCCATACCATAGTATATTCAATTTGTGGAATTGACTGTGGATTTGACAATCCTATATTTGCCGCAATTGAGTTGGATTACTCGGAGGCAGATCAGGATTCTACAGGGGTGGCAGCAAGTGAAGCCCAGAAGCATTTAACTTTTTATGAACTTGATCTTGGTCTCAATCATGTCTCCAGGAAGTGGTCAGAACCTGTTGATAATGGTGCCAATATGCTTGTTACTGTTCCTGGAGGTGGGGATGGTCCTAGTGGAGTGTTGGTTTGTGCTGAAAATTTTGTGATTTATAAAAATCAGGGACATCCAGATGTTAGAGCTGTCATTCCTAGGCGTGCAGATTTACCTGCTGAACGTGGTGTGCTTATAGTTTCAGCAGCAATGCATAAGCAAAAAACAATGTTTTTCTTTCTTTTACAGACAGAGTATGGAGATATATTCAAGGTTACCTTGGAACACAACAACGACAGTGTCAAAGAACTGAAGATAAAGTATTTTGATACAATTCCAGTTACAGCTTCAATGTGCGTTCTGAAATCAGGATTTCTATTTGCTGCCTCAGAATTTGGAAACCACTCACTATACCAGTTCCAAGCCATAGGGGAGGATGCTGATGTTGAGTCTTCCTCGGCTACACTGATGGAAACTGAGGAAGGTTTTCAGCCAGTTTTTTTCCAGCCTAGGAGACTTAAAAACCTTATGAGAATTGATCAAGTTGAGAGCTTAATGCCTATAATGGATATGAAAATCATAAATCTTTTTGAGGAGGAAACACCTCAGATTTTTACTCTTTGTGGGCGTGGTCCTCGATCATCTTTGCGAATATTGAGACCTGGCCTGGCCATCAGTGAAATGGCTGTGTCAGAACTTCCTGGTGTTCCAAGTGCTGTGTGGACTGTGAAAAAGAACATCAATGATGAGTTTGATGCATACATTGTGGTGTCATTTGCAAATGCAACACTAGTTCTTTCTATTGGTGAGACAGTTGAAGAAGTTAGTGATAGTGGGTTCCTCGACACTACCCCTTCCCTTGCTGTTTCTTTGATAGGTGATGATTCTCTCATGCAAGTCCATCCAAATGGTATTAGGCATATTAGGGAAGATGGGCGTATTAATGAATGGAGAACTCCAGGCAAGAGGACCATTGTTAAGGTTGGTTCTAATAGGCTTCAAGTGGTGATTGCCTTAAGTGGGGGAGAACTTATTTATTTCGAGGTGGACATGACTGGTCAGTTAATGGAGGTGGAGAAGCATGAAATGTCTGGGGATGTGGCTTGCTTGGACATTGCCCCAGTGCCTGAAGGAAGGCAACGTTCGCGTTTCCTAGCAGTTGGTTCTTATGATAACACAATACGAATTCTATCATTGGATCCTGATGACTGTATGCAAATTTTAAGTGTGCAAAGTGTTTCTGCAGCTCCCGAATCTCTTCTGTTTCTAGAAGTTTTGGCATCAGTAGGTGGGGAGGATGGTGCAGATCATCCTGCTAGTCTTTTTCTGAATGCTGCATTGCATTCTGGGGTTTTATTCAGAACAGTAGTGGATATGGTGACAGGCCAGCTTTCTGATTCCCGATCCCGTTTCTTAGGACTAAGAGCACCCAAACTATTTTCTGTTGTTTTGAGGGGGAGGCGTGCAATTCTTTGCCTCTCAAGTAGACCTTGGCTTGGATATATTCATCAAGGCCATTTTCTATTGACCCCTCTATCATATGAAACTCTTGAATATGCCTCATCATTTTCATCAGATCAGTGTGCAGAGGGTGTAGTTGCTGTGGCTGGAAATTTCTTGAGGGTTTTTACCATTGAGAGATTGGGAGAAACATTTAATGAAACTGTCATTCCACTTAGGTACACCCCAAGAAAGTTTGTGCTTCAACCTAGGAGAAAACTATTGGTTGTTATTGAGAGTGATCAGGGAGCATTCACTGCAGAAGAGCGAGAAGCTGCTAAAAAAGAATGCTTTGAGGCTGCAGGGGCTGGGGAAAATGGAAATGGCACAATGGATCAAATGGAGAATGGTGGAGATGATGAGGATAAGGATGATCCTCTATCTGATGAGCATTATGGTTATCCAAAGGCAGAGTCTGAAAAATGGGTTTCATGCATCCGAGTTCTTGATCCTAGGTCAGCCACTACAACTTGTCTGCTGGAGCTTCAGGACAATGAAGCGGCATTTAGTGTGTGTACTGTCAATTTCCATGACAAGGAGTATGGAACCCTTTTAGCTGTTGGTACTGCAAAGGGGCTGCAGTTTTTCCCTAAACGGAGTTTAGTTGCTGGATATATTCATATTTATCGTTTTCTGGAAGATGGAAAATCCCTTGAGCTTTTGCACAAGACACAAGTGGAAGGTGTTCCTCTTGCTTTAGCTCAGTTCCAGGGAAGATTACTTGCAGGACTAGGATCTGTGCTCAGATTATATGATTTGGGGAAAAGAAGACTGCTTAGGAAATGTGAAAATAAGTTGTTCCCTAATACAATTGTGTCTATTCAAACATATCGTGATCGAATTTATGTTGGTGACATTCAAGAGGTATGCAATACTATATTAATTTTTGATAAAATCTCTTCCTTATTAGTATTTTTCAGCACAATACAGCAAAGATGTTCAAATTTTATTTTGGTATAATGGCTAGATCATGCAAACCGCCCCAATGAATATATAAGCATTCACAAATGTGCTTCATGTATGAGCTGTTAACTTGCAGTCAATACTACATTTATATTTGAGACCACTTGTTAGACAGCATTTTGGTCAGATGATTTGTCAACTGTAAAACCTTCTCTTCTCATTAAAAAAAACTGTAAAGTCTTATCGGAATCTATCTCTTATGGCAATATTTTTGTTATTGACTGAGAAAATAGTTTTTGTAACAGCTCTTATGTGGTTACGTCCTAACCTGACATTTGACACTACCTTTTCCTTGTCTGCTTTTGCAGTCATTCCATTATTGCAAGTATAGGCGGGATGAGAATCAACTATATATATTTGCTGATGATTCTGTTCCTAGATGGCTTACAGCATCATATCATGTGGATTTTGACACCATGGCTGGTGCTGATAAGTTTGGAAATATCTATTTTGTGCGGCTACCACAAGATGTCTCAGATGAGATCGAAGAAGATCCAACAGGTGGAAAGATAAAATGGGAGCAGGGAAAGCTTAATGGAGCTCCTAACAAGGTAGAGGAGATCATACAATTTCACATCGGTGACGTGGTCACATCGTTGCAAAAGGCATCTTTGATTCCAGGGGGTGGAGAATGCATTTTGTACGGTACAGTGATGGGAAGCTTGGGAGCTTTGCATGCTTTCACCTCCCGTGACGATGTTGATTTCTTTTCTCACTTGGAGATGCATATGAGGCAGGAACATCCACCTTTATGTGGAAGAGATCATATGGGTTATAGATCAGCTTATTTTCCTGTTAAGGTAAATTCTACACTGCCCCTGATTCTTGTTTATTTGAACCTTCTTTTTAATTCCTTCCATGTTTATGGTTCACGTTAGATGCATTTTGATTGATTGATTGGAAAATCAATAGTTGCTATTTGGCTTCCTTTCTTACACCGTTGAACTTGCTAGACTATCAATATTCTCTGCAGTCACTTGATCTTGTCCTGCTCTGCCATTACTCAATTGCTGCTTATTTTCTCATCATGTGTGCTGTTTGTAAGTCAACATTGTTTATTTGAGAACTCAACCAATTTTCTTCCAAATCTTGATGGATCTATGCAGGATGTGATCGATGGGGATCTGTGTGAGCAGTTCCCATCCCTTCCCTTAGATATGCAGAGAAAGATTGCCGACGAACTGGACCGTACTCCAGGAGAAATACTGAAGAAACTTGAAGAAGTACGAAATAAGATTATTTAAGGGACAAACCGCCAAAGGTAAAAAAATTTCCTTAACATTTGAAAACTACTACATGATTCATATCATAGAAGGGGGCAATTTGTGTTAATTCTTCAATGGTTTCAATTTGCAGGACAGAGTTGCCGCAGCTAGCTTTAGATGGAGTTTTTAATGGCTTTGAAGCTGACATTAATGAAGTGAAATAACAACCTTTGCACTTGTCACTCCATGGTTAAAGCGGCAGAGGAAGCAAATGACCATCTGATTTGAGAAAGATGTGTTCTTCAGGGTACTTTCAATAAAGGAAGTGGCCTTTATTGAGGGGTAATTTTTATCATTCTAATAGGGAAACAGACACTTTCATCAAGAGAAGAGGTCAAGCAAGTGGGATACTTGCAAAATGTAGAATGGTAATGTCTTAGAATGTAGTTGTTTATAGATTTAGCCACAATTGTTACTGATGTTATTGAGTTAATATTACACTTATCCTTTTCTTCAGAGTTCTGCCTTTTAAACGTAAAGAAGCCTTTTTGTTGATAAATTTGAGGTGGAATGTTCAATCTGATATGTTTTATGCCCTTTGAGGCTTTGAACAGGATGGGAATCTCATGTTCTAGTGTGAATGATGGAGGTGAAGAAGAATTCATTTTTGTTGTATTTTGATGTTGTAGATTAAGAATGGGAAATGTATTTATCCTTCATCCTTAACATCATTTCTTTTACCTATTTTTAGGTCGATTGACAACCATCTCAACAAAGAAAATATAGTTGAACAATTGATACTTTTTTGTAGTAGAATATTTTTTGAAAATTTGAACTCATATATTTGCTAAGGTTAAAAGGGGTTATTATAATGGATAACACTTTTAAGAACAATAATTGTGTATATCTATTAATAATAGGTAACTTCTATAGCAATATTGTTATATTATCTATTGTCGATCGACTTCCAAAGCTGAGATTTTGAACTTCTAATTCAAGAAAATAATGCATAGTGATTAGCAAACTAACTATGGTGTATTTCTTTAGAAAGAAAAAAAAAGTACCAAATTATGTGGATTTTGGAGTGGTACTATTGAATAGTTTAATTTCATCTTCAATCCTGAAGACAAATGCTTTTCTTTTTCTTTCTTTCTTTTGGTGAGGCCTTTTGAGTATTTAAAGGCCATAAATTTTGGATGATAAAGAAATTTTAATCATGTTTATTATTAATTATAAATTAAAAGTAGTTCTTTAATAAGGATTCTGGCTATTTAGTCAACTTAACTAAAGTGAAATTTGTTATGAAAGGACCCCTTTTATTTGTCTTATTATTATCATTATCTTTATCATTCATTTATTTATTTAAACTAACCACTTATTTTCCTTTTTTATTTTTAGAAGAACCACTTATTTGTCTTATTAACTAATTATAATCAATTTAAATTAAACCATACTTTTTTATGTTAATTCAACTTTTCTCTATGTTTCTTTCCTTTGTTTTCTTCTTAACTACAAGTGCCCTCTTAACAGATCAATTATGTAAGAAAAATTTTACCCACTAGTTTCGTTTGATAGTCGGTTAATTTTTAGTTTTTTCTTTCAAAATATAGTATAGAAATTGAAAACGTATAAAGATTGATATAATGAAGAACTTATAGATATCAATATGGCTATCGGCTTAAAGAGAACGTTCCAATATACTTCTAATAAAAATCAATGTTTATAAATTATTTACATATCACAAACAAATCAAACCAAACCAAAGACAACAAATATGATTGAAGTTATCAATAAGCTTTCTTGCTATTTCTTGGCTTCCAATAAACCATCATTTTCGTACTTTCTCTCGAGTTCTGATTTTAAATTTTCAACGATACTCCTTTTATCCAACCAACCGATGATATCTGAGAACACAATGTCAATATTCTCTGGCGTCTCGCCATACAACAAACCATGCCACATTCCTGGATACATATTCAACGTCTTGTCATCACTTGCCGCATCGTCGTAGAGTTGTTTGCTAACCAATTTGTCGGTAACCCGGTCGTCTTCGCCGTGGAGAAGGAGGAAAGGTAGAGATACCTAAAGGAGAAACAAACAAAAACTAGATATAAAGAAGAAAAAGAAAAGGAAAGAAAATTAATCAAACAAATACAAATAAGAAAAAGAAATACCTCATGGAGTTTGGTTTCAAGTAATGAAGTAATTCTCAAGAGTTCATAGCCAGTTCTCAACCGAGGCCGGCCCTTGTAACAATATGCATTTTCCCTAATCTGCCAACAAAGAACAATTGTTGTTTTATTTATTGGCATTTTCAAAATCCCTTTTTGTAACTTTTGTTTGTGAATATTGAAAATGGTTGTGAGTAAGTTTTTTGTTATTATATTTTCCAATGCAAAACAAAAGTTTTAAATGGTAAGGATGAAAAATTAGCTGATTTAGTTCGTCCAATTAAATACATTTCAATCCTAACTTTCAATGATTGTCTTTCATCATTATTGGTCTACGTAGGTCTTTTTTGTTACGTACTTCCAAATGTCTAATAGTAGTTCTTGAGCTTTTCCCTAAATTTGTTTTGAGTGGTAAAATTATTTATATATTTACAAAGATGTGAAAATAACTGTGGTCAAATTAAAAGAAAAGAAATTGTGTAGAAATAAATACCTGTTTCCTAACGTGAGGTTGTTTGAAGGCAATGTCAATGATATCTTGAGTTGGAATAATTTTCCAAGTTGGAATTACTTTACAAAGCTTTGTCAAGAGACTTATCACCAATGGATTTGGCCTCATCTCATCAGCAATCTGTCAGATATTATATCACACATTTCATTATTATCCCTACACTTACATAATAATAATTGATTTTATTAACAATAATAGAGCTCGAAAATCGAGATTAGGTCTTCAAATCAAAGATTCCAACCAAAGCAAAAGGTCGAATGCTCTTTTGTTTTTCTATTCTTAATATCAAAAGGCTTTGATATGGTCAACGTGCCTTTGCGTGCACAACGCATCACATCACATGTACGTATTATTATTATTATACTTTCCTTTTGAATTTGCTTCATTATCACTCGTTTTATTCAGTCAATAATCACATTCTTTGAATTTTATTTGATTTGATCTCAGCCTAAGTAAAAAAGGATTGTTGCAGAGAAGTAATGAGTTGGAATTTTGTATTTTTTTTAAAGAAGCCAAGTTGGAATTTGTTTTTTGTTTATAAAGTCTAAGTTGGAATTTTGTTAAATGAATGAAACTTTGAATGAAAAAAGAAAAAGAGAGAGGAAAAGTTACCTTACACATAGGAGCAACCAAGATGGCACCATCCCAAAAATCAGGCTGTTTTCTGTGTATCATCAGAGCCACTGCTCCTCCCATTGACTCTCCCATCAAATACCTTTTCTTCTCTCTATTTTCTTTCTTTTCTGGTTCCATTATTATTATTATTATGCATCATCATCATCAGCTTTCAATTCCAAAAGGAAGGATGAAACACAAATTGTATATATGAAAAATATTTACCTGATATTGAAGTGAAAAAGGAAGAACAATCGTCCACCACGTTATCAAAACTTGAAACATACCCTTGTAATCCACTGGATTTTCCATGTCCTTCATAATCAATTCCATACACTCCATATCCTTCTTTTGCTAATCTTCTTGCACTACCTAACCAAATGAAAAAGAAATGCTCAATTTCCAAACCCTTTTAACAAAATAAAACCAAATAGTTGGTTATGAAGAAGAGTTTATGAAAAAGTATACTAACTGTCCATTGTGATGCTACATTCCATGGCATACCCATGGCAGAGAAAAATCAAAGCTTTTGGTTCTTCATTCTTTGGAACCCAATTGCACGTGAACAACTTTAACCCACGTCCATTCACTATTACTTCCTGCCCAAAAAGAATAAACAAAAAACACCATTAATTCACGAGCAAACCCCCCAACAAAAAAAAAACCCATTTTAAATTTTCAAAAAAAAAAAAAAAAGGAACTTACCTCTTCATATCTTACATTCTCAATCTCCATTGCCGTCGAGAGAAAACTAGAGAAGGGAAATTACTGTGAGGGAAAGAGAACAGGAGAAAAGGGGGATTTTAAAAGAGAAGATAGATGGAGAGGTTAATGGGAAATTAAGGAATGGTTTTAATTTATAGGAAACAAACAAATGATTGTATGAAGGAATTGGGAATTGGAATAGGAAAGGTTTTTTTTATTTCATGAGATATTTTGGATTTTGGTGTTTTAAAATCTCTATATATAGACTTTGGAAACAACCCTTTTACTTAGCCCTAATTCCTTCTTTCTCTCATTTCTTTTGTTTTTTTAATCATAGTAGCCTCTATTGTTGTTATTTTTTATAAACCGTAAAAATCATCCATCGAGTTGTAATTATATCTTTCAACTTTTATTAATAGTATTTTAACTTTTAATTTTTTTAAATATTAGAAAATTAAGTTTCGAGTTTAAATTTTAAACTTGAAAATTTAAGATTATAATTGCAATTGTCGTCATACTTGAGATGTAGTTTTTATCATTTTTCCAACGAGATAATGATTTGAAGAAAATTTATATTTGATATTTTACATAAATCTAACAAAACCCATAAAAAAAATAAATAAAAATGCTTATGAAGTGACGATTGTACTTTCGTAAATTTTAGATATGTCCTTTAATATTGCGAAACGATTTATTCATCTTCTCTCTTCTTTCAAAATTTTTTTCTTCTATTTTTAAATGGTTTTATTATTGTGTTTAAACCTCATATTTCATCTCCGTTATTTTCAACAAGATGTTTTGAAGCTATTTCACGATTATTTCAATACTCTTCTTTATCTTTCTCATATTCTAAAATATCAAGAACATTTAAATAATGATCAACACAATCGTTAGATTTAAAGCTTTTCACGATCATTTACATTGGATTACGTGAACGCTTACCATAATTCAACACGAAAGTTTACCATGATCAACATGATCGTTTAAAATATATTATATTTCATTGAACAATCGTCTATCGCTGTAATATATCTTAAACGATCGTGTATACTATCCAACGATTATTTACCAATATCAAAACAATCTTGATACAAGATTGTTGTGTACCAAGATCAATTAGATTTGGTACAAAATCATGTACCAATATCGTTTATATTTGGTACACAGCCGTTTAAATGTTGTACAAGATCTGAACGATTGTATATCAATATTTGAACCAAGTTTTAATCGCGGGGTATTTTTGTTATTTCATGTTGTAGACTTTTTTATATGTTTTAATTTTATTAATTTTTTACATATTTTTCTATTTTTTTTTAAAACCACATTTATATTTAAGATGGATTAAAAAATTTACATGTTCTTGCAACTCTTAGTTAATTAACAATTAATAATTAATTTAATCTAATTTGAGCTTAGAGAATCTCCAAAATTCTTAAGATATCTCTACAAGAACATATTAGAATTAAGATATCTCTACAAGAACATATTAGAATGCTCGAAAATTTTTAGGTGACGAGAAAATTTACCGTATTACAAATAAATGTGGTAATCCATAGGCACGTTCCCTCCATGGGAATCTTTTTTATTGTTTGATGAAATAAATAATGACCATTTATTCTCATTATTTTTCACATGATTACAACGATTGTGTACATTTTTTTTTTAATATTGGTAACCCTTCTATAGCGTCTACATCATGTACTTCTTGACTTTTCCTTTAAATGGCAAAGCATCAAATTTGCGACATTGACATTGTTTTTATCTTCCTCTACACTTTTTTTAATCTATCCTTTTCTGATTTGAAATGGAATAATTTGTGAAATCTATACTTTTAATTTCAAGATTATACAATAAGATTGTTTAAAACAATAAAGGTCAATATTTGTATGTTTCTTTTTCTTCATTTAGAATTTAATTAAGTTTTTTGCGGGAGAGAAAAGAATCAATCCATAACAGAATTATGAAAATGAAAGGATTATTATAATCTCTGTTTCGAAGATGGAATAAATGGAAAAAGATGAGGGTTATGACAAAAAACTATTATTATTATTTTTTAAAAACCTATTTTGTAGATTCAATATTCAAATACTTGTATTTTTAATTGATCAAAATTTGAATTACATGTTCTATTAGTTTTCGTAAATATGATGTCAATTTTGAAAGATTTATATGCCAATAAATTAATTGATGTGTTATGTTTACGGAATAAATTATACCTATTTTTTAAAATTGGTGTTGTAAGTGAAAATTTGTGTATCGTTAGCAATTAATTTAAACAAACGACGACTAATATAATAGCATTTAAACGAAATGAAATACGATTTTTTTTATTCGGAATGCGCTTAAACAGTGAACGTTAATTACATTGTACATCAGATAATGCAAAATAATTTAAATAAAAAAGCAATGAAAATCGAAACAATAACTGGTTATGCGGTTCAAGCAGACACACAATTACACTATATTTGATTTATAATTTATGGTTTTGTGGAATTAAAATTAATTAGATATTTATGGGTTGAATATTTAATTAATTTTTGGATTTGGATTTTTAGTATTATTGAATTTGAATTTAATTAAATATTTTTTCATTGTTTATTTAATTAAATTGAATAGTGGAATTTTGATAATTATATGTATTTGTGGATATATATATATATATATATATATATTTGTTGTGAACAAAATTAAAAGATAATTATATTTGTTAAAATATAATTATTTTAAAAAAGTTATTTGTATTTTGAAAAAAGATAAAATTTTGATGCAATTGAAGAACTATTTGGAAAATTTTGGCAAAAACATTTAGAAAAAAACAGCTCATAGTTTTTTATTTTTTTTCTTCATATTGTGAATATGGTAAAATTAATGATATCAGACAGTAATCATAGGGCTATCGGATGACTATGAATTTTAAATTTGCTACTTTTACAATTTAGAAAGTGTAGTAATATGATTTTTACTATTATAATTTTTTTTACTATTTTTGGAATGACCCTAAATTATTTATGGAAGAAAAAGAAGGATTAAGAGGATGAAGGAGGGAAATTGAGAGGAAGAAAGAGAATGGTTAAGAAGAATTAAGGAAGAATAGACTCATTCATCTCTTCCTCCCTAGTCTTTGCCCCAAACGTGAAAATGACTATCAATTCCTTTCCTTTTCCTCTCAAAACAGTCCCTAAAGTTCTTTCTTTGTATAAACATCTACACGTCAAAGTGTTTTCATTGAGAAATTATCTTTTACTCAATTATCCAATAAAATAATAAGTTCAAAAGATAAGCACATGTTAATGATAATACTAAATTGAAAATAAATCCTAACAAAATCTCTAATCTAAAAATAAAATCCAAATCCAATAATAATAATAACAAAGTTAAATTACAAAAATAACCCTCATACTTGATGTTTGTGTCCAAAATACCTCTCAACTTTTAAAAGCTTCAAAAACACCCTTAAGAAACAAAAGCCAAATTTTAAAAATCGGTTTTGTTTTTTTTTTAATTTGGATGCAAGTTATTTTAAGAAACGAAGAGACAATGATTTTAATTTATGAAAATAAAATATCAAATAATTACCAAACGGGATCGAATTAAGTTTATAATAAAAAGTTAGAAAATTAAAAAATTGATTTTATTCTTAGAAAATTTTTCATTACAAAAATGTGGTGTGTTGGTTTTATTTGAAGTTTGTGAGTTTTAGATTAGAATCTTACTCTCCAACGTTGTCATTCTAAAAAATATCATGTAAACGAGTGATTGAATTTCATTTACACAAAAAAATAAAATGTTGTCCACCACTAGTAGTACTAAAGTTTCACACTATATCTATTTTTCTGAATGAAATTCATTTGATTGGTAATGCCTTAAAGAAGAGCCATTGTCACATAAAGTCACCGTCATAGCAAAAAAAATTATGATAAATAGCTCATGTCACCTACACTTTCTAAATTGCAAAAATGACAAATTTAAAAGTCGATTATCATCTAATTATATTTTCCAAATTTACAATATATTAAAATAGATGTTATGAGATTTTTTTTTTTATCATCTAATGCAATTTTCCTTTACAAATTTTTTGTTTTGTTATCTATTTTTATTAAATGTTTTCAATAGTCAAGCCATGATTTTAAAACTAAAAAAAATAGTTTTAAGAACTAATTTTTGATTTTGAAATTTTGCTTAGAATTCAAAATTAAATAGACTAAATATTTGTTGGCATACTAAGAAATAAAGAGAAAATAGAATTAATTTTTTTAAAAAAAAATCAATAACAAAAATGGAAATCTTCCTGTGGTAAATATTTCCTCTTTTATGTTTGAAGTGTCTACTTGTTTTCTTCCCATATCTTACTCGTACTATACATATTTTCTTGTAAATTTTTTAAAACTACAACCTCGTTGGATTATAACCATTTTTTTTTAAAAAAATTAAGTCTATTGTTTTGATTTATGTATTTTTTATCCACGTTTAAAATCAAAAGTCAAAATTAGAAAACTAAAAAATATATAATTTAAAAAAACTTATTTTATTTTCTTAATTTTGCTAACAATGGTACTCTTCTACTTAAAATTAAGATTGATACAGTAAATCTAAAGAAAAATGAACTAAAAAAAATAGTTACAAAACAACATCTGTGCGTTTTTATCTTTCAAAATCTATCTCTTAGAAAGCATTCAATTTTACAGTGAACAAAACTTTAGTGAAATTTGTAAACTTAATTTTTAAAAACTAAAAACAAACACTTTTAGTCTTTTTTTCAAGGGCACATAAGAATGAGCAATAGATTCTTCACTTTTGGCACAAGAGTGACAAAGAGTACTATTGTCACTATGTTTATTTTCCTTGGCAGAATTTTTGACACATTGCAAACACTAAGTAAGCTAAAAAAAAAAGGTTAGAAATTTTCATAAAATAAATATGGAAAAAAAATCATTTATTAACAATTATATTAATTTAATCCCTAAGAGGTATTTGGAAGGGACTATCATAATCATCTTTTATTACCGTAATATTATTTTATACTTTTCAATTAGCTAGCATCAATATTATTTCAAAACTCACAATCACTACAAGAACTCTTGGCACTACCAATAATTTTTTCTGTCATATCTAATTTTTGATGTACAATTTTGTATGCGTAGAGCATAACGTCATTTCTAAAGACCACACCTATCATATAGACAATAACGCTATTGGGTAAAAATACCAACACACCCTCCCATACAAATAATTGAGAGTTTTTTTAACCTTCTTAAATAGTTGGCTAAAACTTTCCCCAAAAAATGATTTGATATTTTAAAATCACTTATATAATATATTACATTTGTTATACTATATAAGTAATTAATTTGTCCAAACACTTAATTTGTTTATATATATATATATAAATTAAGAATATAATATATACTAAAGAATCAATAAAATCATTTCTAAACATATTCAATAATTTATTCAATATATATGAAAAAGTTTCTAGTCGACAATTATTTTTTCGTTTCAAAGTATCTTACTAGTTATACTTTTATTCAATGTAGAAACGATTATTTTCAAATTTAAGGTAACAATTTTTTTTTTTTGTATATATATGAGTTTTGAAAATAAAATTGTATTGAAAGTTTTTACCATAAATATGTAAATTTTAGTACATTTATTATTATATATATATATTCTGTAAAAATAAGAAATAACTTTTCATACTTTTGATATTTCTTTTGATTTAGGATAGGTATGTATAAATCTTTAAGAAAAAAAAAAACTAACAATAATAAAATAACCACATATTTTTGAAAGGCCTGTATTGCTAACCTCATATGTATTCTAATTTTCTTCTTGGAAGATTGTGATTGTTGGTCCTTAAGATGGGGAGTTTTAATTTATTTGTTGTGATTAATTTGGTTTTTGTTTCTTTCTTTAGGAATGATATCTACATTTTATATTATATTGTATATGTGTGTGTATATATATATTATGGCTTTTCATGGAAAAGAGATTGGATGATCACTATCTCTCTTCCATGGATTTTTCCTCTCTTTTTCTTTCTTCATTATCCTGGTTGTTGTTCTTATTTATTTATTTATTATTATTATAAGCAATAATGAGAATGAATTAAATTGGTAGTTTTATTTATATTATTATTATAAGCAATAATTAATGAATGGAAAATTCTACATTGATTATAAAATTCCCTATAAACTAACCCATACTTTATTTGTTAATTAATTAACAATTTGGTTGTTGTAGGTCACAAATCTCGATTATTGAGATGTTGACGTGTGTGTTAGCTATTATTAATTACTATTGAAATATCTTTAATTTTTTTCTAATTCAACACGTAAGACATTTAAAATTTTGAATTCTTTCACTCACTCAAGGGTACATGTATATGCTAAAAATTGGTGATATATTATATTTGATATTCGATCTTTTTTTTTTAAGTTATTTTTAAAAGTATAAAAAGTATTTCAAATCCAACATTCAACAAGAATAAAAAATCAAATAAAATAGATGAAAATAGATGAGTTGATAAAAGAAAATGTGGAGGAGCATAACAATGGAAGATTATGGACCTCCAACACTCATGCACAGAGACAAAATGAAAAATGGACCAAAGAAAAATTGATCTATAAAATATCATAATTATATTAATGTGGTAGAGAGAGATCATCTCAAACAAAAATGGAAAGTATGGAATTACCCCTCAACTTATTGATGAGATGTCATGTCATTGAATATGAATAGAATACCTAAATCATTTTAAGAAATTATATATATAAAAAAGCTATCAAATTTAATATGAATAGAATACCTAAATCATTTTAAGAAATTATATATATAAAAAAGCTATCAAATTTAATAGATTATCAAAATTTATGTAAACTTTCATTTAAAAAATGTCTTTTTAACCGTAAAAGATATAAAAAAGTAAGATTATGGTTAGTTTGGGAGGGAAACCATTAAAATTGTGTTTAAAAAATATTTCTCAACTAATTTTTACATTAAATTTCTTAACCCTTGAAATAAAAACCAAAATTTTAAAACAAAATTATAGTTTTAAATTTTTATTGATATGCGAACATTTCTATCGGTTTGATATCGATAGGTTGGATGAATCAATATTACCATCGTATCGTAGAAAAATTCACAAATCATAAAATATAAACATGAAAATGATACTAATATAAATATAATATAAATAATGGACGTGTATACTTATTTAAAAATAATAAAATTATCTACAAACTTTCAAAATTTCAAAAAAAAAAATTATTAAAACATACAAAACAATAACTAACCAAATAATAAAAATCTCACAAATAATAAATCTATGAGTGACATTTTTTTTTAATTTCACAATCTAAGTGTATCTTTAATTACAAAAAATAATCTTTCTTTATCAATGTTCAATGGTTGAATGAATGAATGAGTGAATGAGTCTCTAGTGGGCCGTTGCTTAATTGCGTATATAAGTTGAAAACTAGATTGTGTGTTGTAATATATTTTAATTTTCGAACTTTTTACTAAATTATGGGAATTAAACATTTTAATTATATCTTCACATATTTTCCTTCATATATAAAACTTCATCTTATACAAACTTCCTATAACAATAATAATAAAAAAAACCATGTTTTGATTTTTTGCAAAACTAAACTGTAAATTAGTTAAAACTGAAATTAAATATATTATCACTAAACATTTGATTTTAAGTATATTTGAATGAGTTTAATTATGTGAAGTTAGTATATACTGTACTACAAAATTAAAGGGTTTAGTATGTTAAAAAAAAACTCATTTTGATTAAGAAATATGAGAACAGTGTTCTTATTTGATTAAATAGATAGATATATAAAATGGAAGCTGGGCAATTCAACATTAGGAATTAATTATATTTAATGGTTGAAATTATATTTGGATTTACTTTCTACTTAAGAATCCAATTTGTAGATTAATTATTCAAAAGAGATAAAACTTCATTTAAGCATAACATAAGAAGAATAGGTCAATATGCAGTTTCTATTAATTATCAAGATGGTAATTACTTGAATTCAATAAAAGCTTTTCCTATATAAGTTTTAGGAAACATAGTGTCTACTAATAAAAAAAACTAAGTTTTGTTTAGTAGGTAACTTGAATTTTGTGTTATATTTTTATCCAACGAGCGTAAATTTTTAGTTGACAATCTAGATTATGTTTTCGGATCTATATGATTCAAATTTTAAAATCAATAGTTATATTGAGATGGAATAAAAATAATAATAACAAATATAGTATTTGATATTACAAATTTAATTGTTGTTGTTTTTTTCTTCTTCCAAATGAATTCTTTTCTTTTTCTATTAAATTAAAATATAAGGCATTTAAATAAATTTTAAAATATTAAAATATGAATTCTTTTCTTTTTCTCGTAACAAATAATAATCTCTGTTTAAAAATGTAATGTATTATATAATATAGGATGTTATAAAATAATAATTATTCAAATTTTTAAAATAAAGCAAGTTCATATAATCTCTCTTTTAATAGATAATTATAAGAAAAAAATTTCAAAAGAAAAATTATAAAAAAATAGCAATTTTGATAAAATATTTACTAATCTATAACAAAATTTTCAAATTCTATCATAATAGAAATTGATAGACCATATAAGATTATCGATTCTATATATCATTTTATCAGTAACATTGATAGACAATTTCATAAAATGTTATTGGCTTCTATTATGATTCATAGAACTCAATATTTTGTTATAACTTATAAATATTCTAATTTATTTCACTACTTTAAAAAATGTTCTATCTTTTTTATATTATATATATATATATTTTCTTATCCATAATAATATCTTTAATTATTATAATTTTTTAACAATTTATAAATATATTTTCACACCTTTCAAAAAAATTCTTCCAATTTAAATTTAATTTGTGAAATGTGTTACCAAATACACTTTATATTTAAAATTTTCCACATTTTCTAGCGTGGCAAGTAACCACTATTAATGTTCGTAAGAGGTCACTGTTTATCAATTGGGTTTAATTATCACAAAACTATATATTGTAAAGTCAAAGATAAGGTGGGAATTAGGATCATATTATTGTTTGTTTTATATTGTAAAGGTGTGTATATAATTAATTGGTTGAAAAATATTAAAAAGATTTAATGGAAAATTAGAGATACATCATTCTCTTAGTAGTCAAACATTGTAACTCTTCTTCGTTTATATTTTTCGAAAGAGTTAAGTAGTATAAGATGTCACATACTATAGAATAGAAAGAGTTAAATAGTATAAGATGTCATATACTATGGAATAGGATCACAATAATGTAGCACCACCAATGAGCTTCCTTGTCACTTTCTTTATCAACTATTAATATATATATGTATGATTCACTCAAATAATTCAATTATTTCCTCCCTATCCGATCGATTTTTTCCTTCAATAATACTTATATAAAAAACGAAGTTTGGTTGTATTTGTTTAGTAATTTTGATTACACTCGATCTTATACTCTTGTACTCAATCTAAACGATCTATTAGTGATAGTGGTCTATCTTTATCTATCTGAAATAGACAACTGATCGTTTAAATATTGGTACACGATCGTATAGTGAAAAAAGAATAATGACACAATACTTGATAATGAAAAACATATTGTTTTGATGAAAAAAAAGACGTCGGTGAAGATGAGATATGACGAACAAGAAATAAATTTTAAAAGAGAAGATAGAGAAATAACAAGCATATCGAAAAGAAGGAGGAGATAAGTAATAATACGAAGAAAATGGGTCGACATTTAACTCGAAATTCAATATCAAGAAAGGTAAAATTTTAATTTGTAAAAATACAATGGTGAATTCATAAATTTTTATTTTTTTGTTACATGGACATGGATAGTAAATATTTTTGGATTTTGTTGGACGGTATAAATTAACCATATTGGTAAGATATTAGTTTGTATAATAATCTCTGTGTTTTTTAAGAATATGAGATCTACGTGGTCTATTTTCGTAGTTAACCCAAAATCAAATTATTAGCCCAGCGAAGTTTTAGTGGACTACAAATTTAAAGCCCATTCCACATCAACTCTTCTTAATGGGCCTATAGATAAAAGCCCAATTCAGATCGAGAAACGGCCCATCCAATTTGAAACGAAGGAAATTACGGGCGTCTTAAATAGGTTTGATCTTCCTCAGTTTCTTCAACCTAGGGTTTTGCAGACCACCGCCGAATCCCAAAACTCAACTCCCGGTCTCTGCTTAACAGATTCTAATGGGTAAAATCTTACGAACCTTTGCTTAACTCAACCTTTTTTCTTCATGAATTTCTCCGTTGTCGAGCAACATTCATCATTTCGAGATTGATTTCGTCTTTGTTTTTTCTTTTTTCTTTTTGTATTTCTGTGTGTGATTTTCTTGATTTGATTGAGTGCAGCGAGAATTAAGGTTCATGAGCTTAGACAAAAGTCGAAGGGGGATCTTTTGGCCCAGCTTAAGGACCTTAAGGCGGAGCTTGCTCTCCTCCGTGTTGCTAAGGTCACTGGTGGTGCTCCTAACAAGCTTTCCAAAATGTATTTTCTTCTACTTTTCTATTGATTTTCTTCTTATTTTTTCTGTTTGTATATGTATTTTGATTGTTTTGCTTTTGGGTTTTTGCTATGATGTTTATTGGGTTTGTTTTGGTTGTTCTTCACTGCAGTAAGGTAGTGAGGTTGTCTATCGCTCAGGTATTGACAGTGATTTCCCAGAAGCAGAAGGCTGCTCTTAGGGAAGCTTACAAGAAGAAGAAGCTTTTGCCTCTTGATTTGCGCCCCAAGAAGACCAGGGCCATTCGTAGAAGGCTCACCAAACACCAAGTAAGGCCTTTCTTCATTTGAAATTACATATTCGTATATATTGCTTCCCATGCGGTTATATTTATATCTCTATGCTTAAAAATCTGCTAAATCAATTATTCCTTGTCAGTGTCTTATTTTCCAATGCTGGATTATCTATGTTGAATGGATATGGATTCTGTTGTGTGCTATAAATTTATTGTTAACATTGAAGTTTCGAGTGTCTAACGTGTACATTTTTATCTCTTTCGCCATTTATTTGACTCTTATCTTCAAGATTGTTCAGTCATTGGATTTTAGAAATTAAAAGATACTTCTTTTTATTAGAGAATGATGCTACTAGAATTGGAAGCTTTGTATATAGTTTTCATGCCTCAGTACTATTAACAAGACTCAATTTCATGCCTTATTTAGAATGTGTATTTTTGAGGTAATCTCTCAGTTCTCTATGGTAATGAAATATTAGGAGTTATCAGAATTGTGTGTTTGTTGTATTGAAATACTGGAAGTGTTGTTTTTCCCTCTTTCTGATTCGGTATTCTTGTATTTCATTTTTCAGGCATCTCTAAAGACGGAGAGACAGAAGAAGAAAGAGATGTACTACCCATTGAGGAAGTATGCCATTAAGGTGTAGGCTTAGAGGGAATTGATTGATGATCCTCCGTGGTATCATGCATCTTCTACTCATTTTGGCTTTTGATTTATCTATAACATTATTCAGACTTGAGTGCCTATTTTCAATCTTATTGTTAGATCTTTGAACTTTGAAATCTTTCCTTTCTTTCCATGTAATACTTTAGTTTCCCAAGTTATAATGAAATTGTTTTGGTTAATGACCTTAGGCAGCTCTATCTTTTGCTAAGTTGAATGTGCTCTGATTTTAAACCATAGGCAGCTCTATATTTCCATTTGATTCTTTAGTTTCCTAAGCAATAAATCTGCAGCAATTTGGTGTTTCTCTTTACCTGAGCTTAATTTTTGACTGAGTAAGACCAATTGGATTAATTGGAGTGAACCACAAACTCTTTTTAAATGCTTCAAGTGTCTAGTAATCGGATATGATTTTCTGTCGTTGAAACAAAAGAAACACTTGCGTTAACTCTCTCATAACTGCACTCATGTTGGGTCATAGTTATTGGTTAGGCTTTTCAGTAGCCATTTTAATTCGATAAACAATATATGGTAATTTTGGATGTAGATGTATATGTTAAATATTTGGAAGCAAAGTAATTCATACTGTTTTATTCATTGTGGTTCAAAGAGGGAAGGATTTTGGAAGTTGATCAAATTAAGTTCATATTATTATAGAGTTTTACATAACCTATAAGACTTTTAGGTTGAGTGAAATGTTGGAATTTTTGTTATGTTCATCTTTCTCTTTGGGTTTCGATTAAATGAAGTCTTTTTATAAGACAAGAGTACAGCAAATTATGAGGTGATGCAGTAAAATCTCTCTTTGGAAGTTGAATCGATTGAGGAATGTTAAGTTATTTGGTAAACATTCAATGTCAACTAATATAAGTTTAAAAGAGGATTTTCTTGACACCTCCCTTATCTTAGCTTCCACCAATTTGAATAAAAGAGGCTTGTTTGGTTCGTCATTTATTTTGGTTTATATCTATTCAAAAGCAAAAAAGAAAAAACACATTGGTATGCTTATTTTATATAGAACCTTTTAAATATATCCTTCTAAAATTTGATAGAATTGTAAATATATTCAAAATTTATTCGTGAGTTTTGAATTAAAATCAAATGTGTTATTGTCTACTAAAATCATTCCCTTCAAATTTGAATTTGTTTTCATTTGTTTCCATTGTTGAAATTGTAATGGTTTATTTTTAGGGGTGTTAGATAAATTGAGTGTCTTTTAAGAACAAGATCAATTCAAACCATGAACAACTCTAATTATTATATAATATAGGTTAACAGTCATTTACATAATTTGTTATTTTGATGACCAATCCCTAGTTGAGGAGAATGTGAGATATTAATTCGGTCAACCCATTGATCTAAACATGCTCGAGAAAGAAACAAAGTATAGCTGTCAACGTACTACATGTTATTTATGTGTTGTGAATAACATTCTACACATACAAAAAACAGTCTGAAACGATTAAGACGATATATCAATTCAAACATAGCTCATTTGATAAGATACTAATTATATAACTTTGAAGGTCAAAGCTTCAATCCCTACTTCGTTCAACCAAAGGAAAAAGCAATACTAATTAAGTTTGTAATGTTTTGTTTAACTTTCCTAAAATTATTTGGTACGTTAAGATCCCTCAAATGTATACTACCCATCAACTAAATTTACAAATATTTTAAACATAACATAACGTTTCTCAACTCATTTCAAACGTAGGAGATTCAAAACTCTCGCTCCTTTGTCCAACTAAAACAAAACCTTTGAGATATGAATAGAATGAGTGTGTTATATCAACATAGCTATTATATGGTTAACATCTCTCAACTAACATCATTAATCACAAACATCTTATGCAAAAAATAAATAATAATCAAGATGGTAGGTCATAATATAATATAATCTTTACATAATTAAGACAGTACTTAGTCACAACAGATCTAAAGAAGGAAAATATTATTTCATACAGGAAAACCATGGATAATAAATTAGGCTTGGGTCCATGACTTTAACTTCTTAGCATCACTTATTAATTTCTCAACTTTTGGTGGCTCTTGTAAAGTACATGTGTTTGTTTGTGTTTGGGGTGTGTGTGATTTTTTTTTATACCAACAACGCTTTATTATCTTAAGTTAATAGTACATGTTTTATGTGAATTGAACTATCTTTATTTTGGAATTTATAGAGTGAGTTAACTATTTAAATTTGGATCAAAATTGTCACATCAATAGAAAGTTAATTAATACTTTAGGGGTACTTTTTTGGTCAAATTAGTAAAAATAAGACGAGACATGTCTTAGTATAAGAACTATAATAAAATATATTTTTTTTCATTAGGTTGGATGTACACAATATATATATATATATATATTGAAAAGGGAAATATTTTTAGAATCACATAAATTATGATACAAGTATTGAGTAAAAGTGAGAAAAGATTAAAGAACAAATAAAAAGCTTAAGAAGTATAATAGAAATTTGAAGGGTAAAAGGGCAATTACAAAAATAAACAAATATTTGGAAAGTTCAATTAGAGAAAATAGAAAATTCATTGACCAATAATAATGGGAGATAAATCTTTCGTTGTTTTTTGATTTTATAAAGAGAGATTTTAGGTGGTATTCTTAATGAGGATTTATTGTTTTGCATCAGAAAGAAAAAGTAAAGAAGGTCCAAATGTAAATGCATAGTGATGAAAAGTTGGTGAAAGTGTTAAAGTATAACCCTCCAACACTGTCTCCTCAATCCAACATTTTGTATTTATCATTTGAGAGTGACTCTACATTTCTTTTTCTTTTTTTTTTTACCTCTTAATTTTTCTTCTCCACCTTCAAATATTTCCAAATTTTCATGTCTAAACAAGTGCAAATAAAACCTTTTGAAATTAAAAACTTGTTATAAATGTTCTATCATCTATATTAAGTTAGGGTATAACCGATAATTGATTAAAGCTTTGATAAGACCAAACAGATATCTTTGGCCTTTGTCCATAAATAACTTCGTAACAGTGAGGTAACGGCATGGCTATGGATATTTGAACTTTCGACCTCCACGTATAACATTTTCTTTTTTCTTTCAATTTACTAGTGAGGTTCTCCCCCACAAGTTATATACTCAACAGTGTTTTGGGGCACAAAATTATTTGAAGACATTATGGCATATAATAATACAGAACTCATCAAAACTACAAAATTTAATGCACTCTCACAGTGCATCTCCACAGCAACAGAAAATTATAGAATCATAATTCAATACCAAAATAATACCAACAAAAAGTAACCAAAGTTTTGAATCTTTTTACAAATATACCAATCAAACAATTACTGAATCATTATTGATAATCAGATTATTGAATCATAGTTTTTAAATCGACTTGAATCGAAATGGAGCAGAATTTAAATATGTTATATTTGTGGTTTCTCAAAATGAGATGTTGAACATGATGGAAGATCTAGGTAATCACTAAAGAAAATAGAGAAGCAACAAGAACAACCAATCTTTTACATGCAAAGCAAGAAGTAAAGTTACACTACCTCCCCTCCCAAAGCTGAACCAGAGAAACAGGAAAAAAAGAAAACAGACCTTTTTTTCAAAGAATTTGTTGCTGTAGAGTTTGTTTTACGTCGTCGAACTTAACGAAAGATAGACGCTCATCGTTGAGCCAACTGCACTTCTCTGCAAGCGGATGCTTGGTGTTTTTTGTAGGGTAGCTAAGGATACAGTCTTTCCAGACATTGTCATCTTTTAAGTTGCTCATTACCTCCCAAACACAGCTGTTGCATTCATAGCCTGCTCCAAAGCTTATCATCAGAACCTTGTCACCCTTTTTAAGCCTTTTTTTGGCTTCCATGTAGCCCAAAACATACCAAAGGCCACCTGTAGATGTGTTTCCAAATCTATGGAGTGCCATTCTTGCAGGTTCTAGGTCATAATCACTCAGGCCTAAGCTCTTACCGAGTCCATCGATGACTGCCCTTTCAGTTGGTGGTATCCCAAAGTGGTCGACTCCAGTCTTCAGATTCAAACGTACTTTCTTTGCTTCTATGTTTCTGTCGACAAGTTTGTAAAGTGGATGAGTTAGGATGGCATAGCGAATTAGTTCCCTTAATGGTAAAATTCTAGGCAGTAGACTTTGAAGGTTGAAGGTGAGAGCTTGAGTTGCAACAGCTTTTATGTGTTTGGTAAGACGAAAACCTCGGTGACCATGGTCGTCTTCAACTTGAATGGAACATCCATATGCTTCATTGCTTGATCCCAGATGCGTTCGAAGAATGCATTTAAGTTTAAGCAAAGCAGAGTGCTTCAGAGCTGCATTGTTTGTCAAGAGCATTGAACAACCTCCCGAACGGTACAAACAGTTCGTGAGCATCATAGGCTGTTCCTTTCCACTATACCAATTTGGCCCTATAGATTCTGTACTAACAACAACAGCATAAGCATTCCTGTTTGTCTTGAACAAGTGTTTCACAAGATCAATAGCAACAATACTTGCACTGCAACCCATCCCAGAGAGGTTGAAGGCCTTGATGTCTTCCTTCATCTTGTAACGGTTTATTATTCGAGCAGTCAACGAGGGTGCTGGTGAGAACAAAGACACATTCACAACAAGTATATCTATGTCAGATGGTGAAACACCCGTCTTAGCGAAGAGCTTGTCAAGTATACTTGAAAATACATCATCCATCTCCGAAATAGCTTCTGATAGAGAAGGGTTTTCTTCTGTGCCTGCAATTACGTTTCTTGGGCCATATGTTTCTCCACCTAATCCCGAATTGACTATGCTTTTGAGTAGGTATCTGTATTCTTCAAGCCCCAGGTTATTGTTCCTCAAGATAATATTTATACAGGATTCTATCCCCAGCTTCCTGTCTTCACTAGCTTTATAGCATTCATACCCTAACAAGTAGCAGCACTGCCCTCTCCTTTGCAGAATCAACTTCCAAATGTAGAAGAAAACATAGAAAAGAGATAGCAAACATACTGGTACGAAAATCTCCATGGACAGAGTGAGAGTGAGGAGATCAAGTTTCAGTTGGCTCTTCTCATTCTATTGAGTGTATATATATAACATATTCAAGCTCTGTACCAACTAAGACAGCCATGTAATTACTTTGCTCACAAAGAGATGAGAATTCCAGGCTGTAAATAGTTTGGTTTATAAAAAGTGCCATTAAATTTTGATGGGCCAATAAAAGACTCTGAGACAAACGGTAACCAACCCACCCACCTCATATGGTTAAAACACGGTACATGCTCCCAATATTACAAGAAAACTTACTAAATAGCATAGAATATGATCCCCTTAGAAAACTAACATCTGGTTTTCAGAAGTTCAAAACACGCAAGTCATAAATTTCAGTTTAATTATTAAGAGGATTCTTCAAAATTGTCGTTTCATAAGGAAACAGTACCTGAAATTTTCTCTTTGCTCTGTTTTTGGTTAGTTGGGGTAGTTGGTAACAAAATAGTCCCTTGAGATCAAAAGTTAGTCGATAATGCTACATAATAACCATTGGAAGTAGATTAAAAAATCTATAATTTGACAGTCCCATTTCTTAAAATTCCTCTTAAAGATTAATACATTAACTGAGGAGAAACAAACCATTCTCAATAGTGAGTAGAGAGAGAGAGAGAGTAGGGAAATAAGTACGTTGAATTTTACAAAGAAACTAATCAGTAACATGGATAATGGCTCTGGTAGATTCAGTATGGTAACTGGTAGCAATCATGAAACAAAGGGAAATCGATATCACATCAGAATTATCAAAATTACAAGACAACAAACCAAAAAAAAAAAAAAAAAAACAGAGGAATGAGATGTTTTCAAATCGAGTATGCAATTAATAACATGGGTATATAATCAAGCATGCAAGTTTCTGATTGTTAAAGTAAATGAAAGGCCCCATTACAATTCCATTGAAGAATTGATTAAAACTTTGACCTCATTACAAACCTAACCAATGAAGTTAAATTCGATTACCATTTGAGGCAAGTTTCTTCTTATGTAGCGTTGATAAGGAGAACAGAGCTTCCTCTCCCATTGCCACATGAAGGAAAGAGAGAGATTTAAGGCTGTAGGAATTGATGCGTCATGGTGAGATGACGGCACGTAGGATTTAGGGGTTTTGCAGAAAGGAGAAAAATGTTGGAGAGTGGTGGGTCCCTTGGTGGTTGGGAAGAAAGAATGATGAAAACATGCTAAGATCGATGGAAAATTTACAGATGAGAATGGAGGTTCTTCCATGGCGACGGGTGTGCTTCTGACTTTTTAACTTTTGTTATGTGGCAGACGGAGGGCCACCGGCTTGAACTTGGATGGTGCGTCGGTCAAGCTCGTCGCTGTTCGACGGAGGCGGCCCCGGTATGGTTCTGTGGAGGTGGGGAAGAAGAACTAAAATATTTAGAAAAGAAAATATAATAAAATTTGCTATCTCAATTATCTAATTATCTGTTTTGACTACCATATACTAAAATAAATTATTATCTGTTTTTATTGAATACATATATGCATGGGTGTGTGTGAAAAGAAGTTTGTCAAGATGAGGAAGATATAGACATGTTAGTAGGCGAGTGTAAATGTGGTGATGTGGCACGAACTCGTAGATGCCTCACGCAATTGACCGCGTACCAAATACACATCTTCATTGCCCTACTTTTATGGATTATTTCTCCCATACCCTAGTTTTATCGATAAATAATAAAATAACATTTTTAAAAAACTAACTTTCATTAACTAGTAACCATCCACACCATGTTAGAAAAATGAGCCTAAAAATCCACAACATACTTAGGTGGTGAGACATACTATCCAACCACACACCATCTCTTATTTCTAGAAATGAAGCACGTACTAAATTTACGATTCACCCTATTACACGAAAAAAATGGATCAAACCCAATATATGTATTCTCTACTCTTTTTTAGCTTTAACTAAGAAGACATAAAATGCTATCTGATATTTCATGATGCACTTCTGTTTCCAATAATTTTCACATGTACTGTTCTTAATGGGCCTAAATATTACATAAAAGTAGGGCTCAAATTACATATATACTCATTTGTATTATTAATTTGAATTTATAAACAAAAATATGTCAAATAGAAGATGGATTGACAAGGAGGAAAATCAGGTCATAGACGTAGGTTACGTTTTAGGAAAATTGAAATAACGCTTGAAAATTTCCTTCTTCGACAACGATACTCTATTCCTTCCATTCTCTTCATAAAAGCCTCTAGATAGTAGAAGATTTGGTGAAATATTGGCAGTGAAGAAGAACATACTCCACGACCAATTGAACCAATCAACTTTCGACACACTTTGGAGAGAAATTTCAGGTTAGTAAGAATGTATATTCGTATCATATAAAGATTAGGGTATATTGAGTATATTGTAGATATTCAAACAAAATGTTAACTCGATTAGCAAAAAAATGTATACGTAGATTTTGAAAGCGAAAAATTTAAGATTTCTTCAATTTTGAAGTAACCAAAATTTGGGCATTGAAGACAACTATGTCTCACAATAAAGAAGATAAAAATCATTTAGTATATTTGAAACGAATACGTTCAATTGAATGGAGAGAACATGTTCAATTGGTTTAATTGCATTATATTGGAAATAAAAAGGTATATATTTAGAAATAAAGGTTTACGATGAGTATATGTAAAATATTTTAGAAATACAAGTTTACGAGGAGTATATGTAATCTATTTTATAAATAAAGGTTTATGGTGAGAGTATATGTGATATATGATAAATTGTTGAGATTCGTGATTATATGTAATAATAGGACATATATTTTAAAACTAAATGTTTATGAAAATTTGTTTCCAGAGACATGATTGATAAAACTTTATCACGAGTATATGTGATATATGTCATTAGTAACCGTAGATGGAAAATTTTGAAAAATAAATTAATTGAATTAAAAACTTATTTATGAGTATACACAAAATAAAAGTTTGAAACAATATAATAAAAATCTAATAAAAGAAAAAAGAAAAAACTAGTTTAGTAAAGAAAGCTTGCATCGCTTTTGGTTATGTTTAACACGTTCCCAACGATCACATTTAACAACTCAATTTTAGAAGGAATTCTAATTTTTTTAGTTGACCAACTCAACATTTTATTTTCGGTGAGAGGATGACAATGGACGAAACATCATCAGGTATTTGTCATTGTCAATTGTCTCTTCAAGAATTTATTAATACAATTAATATATATAGATGTATATACTAATAAAATATTTATATACTATCAAATACATTAAATAGTATATATGTATTATGTGTTTTCTCTAAATCTTTATTTCTAAAATAACCGAAAATGAGAGCATGGTAAAAGAATTCTCTAATAGCCACGTTGAAATTGAATCAAGTTGTCTTTCTATATTGGTTAGGCCCAAAACTATGTAACGTTTGAGGCCCAATCATAGTCCAGTAAATAGTTGAGATCCATTAACCTTATATGTGCCAAAAATGAGAAAAGAGAGAAAAAAGAAGAGTGGAACTCGAAAGTTACTTTTTTTTCTCTATTCATTACTTATCACGACAACATATTTTATAATAACAATATAGAGTTCATAAAATTATCAAATTATAAATGGAAGTAGTGGGATATATTTCATGTTACAAACATTCTAAGAAACACAAGTACATTTTTTTTCAATATATTCTAATTCCCAACATTATTTTATTAATTTATATATTCTAGTTCCCAATATTATTAATCTCACATATTCAATATTGTATTTTGTCAAATTTGACCCCAAAAAAAATCAAATTGGAACTCTTAAAATCACCAAATTGAAACTCCCTCTTCACACCTTAGAGACCATATTTACCAACAACCAAAACCATAGCATAGGCTCAAAATTTGCAAACCAAAAGTCATTTTTGACTTTATGTATTATTATTTAAAAATAAATAAACATATCCAGCTCAGAAAATTCAAATTTTATACAATTTGACACGTGGGCATCTCCATGCCACCTCATCTCTTCAATGCAGAAGAAGAAGATGATGATGAAGAACTCCCCGAAGAAGAAACCCCATGAAACAAATCCGACAAATAGTTACCCAAATCATCCGGCGAAAATCTCACGCCCACATTCACATTCATTCTCTCAATACATCCCTCGTAAAACTCTCTGTAGATCGGCACTATTTTTCTCGCTATCGACACCTTCAGTTCATCTCTCAGATTCCCGTCCTCCACTCTCCACGACGTTTGTTTTCGATAAGCCTCTTCAAACGCCGCATTAAACCTCTTCAACCCCTCCTCCGCCGTCTCCGGCGACCCCACTTCTTCCGACCCTCTCTCCGGCAACGACTTTATCACTCTGTTCCACGCCGTCGCTTCGTAGTTCGTTGCATACACCTTCACTTTGGTTCTATGATTCGCCACCCACTCGCCACCGATTAGCATCTTTAGATTCGTCGTCGCCACCGTTTTCACGATGAAATTCAAGTTGTTTGCTAGGAATAAGTATGATAACGATACGTCTCTGTATACCTCGGCTTTTGTGTCTAGTTTACAGAGAAGGACTAGAATTAGCCAGCCCAGTTGCGCAGCCACCGGCGATGAGAGTGCGTCGTCGGCGGCGATGGTTTCCATGTATGACGACGGAATTGGGGAGTTTTCGACGGTGAGGATGTCGGAGAGGGTTGAGGCGTAATCTCCGAGAGAGGAGATGTAACTCATTGCTGATTGGGTTAATGGGTGGATTCCGCCGCCGGGAGTTGGGTTTTTTGATGAATCTTTTTGAATTGTTGATTCAAATTCGCAAAGGATGTCGCGGATTGAATCAGCGAGTTTCGTCATTGACGTTTGTGCTTGAGTTCTAATGACGGACGTTGAGACAGAGTCGAATATGAGTTCGATTTCCGGTAATACGTCAGAATTCGCATCGTAAAGCTCCATTAATATGAAGATTTTGTCGGAATCTTTCTTCCCTTTTGCGACTAATTCCGGGAATTTGAATAAAGTGATTGCACCTTCTTTTGTGATCTCATAAAAACAGGACTCTCTGATTCTTTCCGATCTCGAAAAAACATGATCGCAGAGAAATCTTTCGCCACGAAACAGAGTATTCACCGCGATTTTAACCGAGTTCATCCAGTTCTTGATTATGTTCTCGAGCGAATCCCAACTCCATTTCAAAATTCTCGAAAGTTTGAATTTCTCTGTTCCCAGACGGTACAGAGTTTCATCAACAATAGATTTTCGGATTACTTTATAAATTTTAACACACTCTTTCCCATACCCAGAATCAATCATACAATCCGCAATGGATTTCAAATCCGCCGAAACTCTATCGAATTCAGTTATAGAATCCCCAACAGTTTCCCCTTCGGCCGTTGACCGGTCAGAGGATCTGCTGGAGATGGATTCAGGATCGAGATTCTGGCGATTCTCACTCAAAATCTGGTAAAACTCCTTCTCCAATCGTCTCATAGCGGCCTGCATCAACTTCTGAGCAATAACAAGAACAGACGAGGTGGAATTTGCCGAAATAAAGAAGTCCATTGCTCGTCGGAGACTGTTGACAGAGTTGAGAAACTCCTCAGATTCGGCTCTGCCATGGCGGAAGAGGAAGGTGATTCTGTTGAACTCAGAAGCATCGGGGTCCCATTTCGTAATGATGGGTTCTGAGTTTACGATGGCCTCTTCCATGGCAGCGGACTCAGATGGGTCATAGGTCGGCGGCGGGAGTCTCCGACGAGGAGAGTTGGTGAAAGTAGAAGAGGAGTGGATGGATTTTGGAGAGGAAGAGTGGGAGAAGCCAAAAAATTCTTTTATGTGCATTAATTTGGTGGTGTTGTTACTCTTAGGGGGCTCTGAGAGTATCATTGGAACTGAAATTAGGAGAGAAAGAGAGAGAGAGAGAGAAAAAGCTTTAAGAGATGGCTATGGCTGTTAGAACAATTGAAGTGTGAAGGGATTTTTATAGACAACGAAGGAAGATGAAGAGTTGATTTCAAACAGCATTCTTAGACTAAAGAATCATTGACTGACTCAACTTTGTGTTATGTTTATACTTATTTTAATTTCGGAAACACATTAATATAATTGGAGGCATATTTTCTTTTTCCTTGTTTAGGAATAATTAATTATGGATCTGTCAACCAAAGTTTCACTCAATTAACATTAGTGTATGTTCAAATATAACCATAGATTAATTATTAACCAACTTCAAGCTAAGATAAACATAAGAATTAATTTGAAATTTTAGTTAATATCATTTTTAAAGTTTAAGTTTTTTTTTTTTTAAAAAATGAATATTAGAATTCAAACTTCTAACTTAAATAGTGTGTTTAAGTAGTGATGTATGATTTAGGTTAACATGATCTCAATTGACTTGCAATAAGTTTTGTTAATTAAAGGTATTTACTAACATTGAAATTGTGAACTTGACTTTATCACACATATTATTATATTGTAAGATGTGATACCCATGTTTTTAATTTGATGAGTTGGACATCATTTACCTATAAAAATTGGAAATATGTTCATTCAATAAGATATATTGATTAAGACACAATTGATGCATACCCTTGGTATATATGATAAGATATGGAATGATGGACTAACAATAATGTGTAAGGACTTGGGAGACAATCAACTTAGTGGACTTAGTACGATTTCTCTATACACTTGAAAATTCATCCGTTTTATTGATCCATAAGTTTACATATATGTTCGATATTTAATTGATGTAACAAGTGAATGAAAATTACTATTTATTTGTAACACAAACTTGATATCAATAATAGTATACTTAAAATATTGTTTTTATCTTGGTTTTGAATGTAATTAGAGTATTAGTTTGTTGGTTTTTCTTAATATTTTCATAATATTATGTACACACCTTGCTTGAAGAGTAGATAAAATCTCCCAATTACAATACTAATAATTGAAGATGGCTTGTGTCAAAACTTAAACCCTAATAATATCAAAATTGACTAATTTCAAAACTCACATTTACATCAACAATAATTAAAACCAAAATTTAGGCTTTTTCTCTAAACCAATTTGAAATAATAATTTTTATTTAATATTATTGATACAGTTGATTATAAAGCACTGGATTGTAAAACAAGTCATCATTTGAAATAATTAACCAAATTAATTAAATTAAAATATATAAATGGCCAAATAAATAACATTTTATTTTAAATAAATAAATTCCAAAGACTAATTCTTATTAATTAATCTGATGGAGTTGATCATGATATTGTTTGGTATCTTTATTGTGTGGAGATTGACTAATTATCTATTGGCTTCACGACTTTCTCATAAGAAGAAAAAAAAAGCAAATATTATATTATTATAATGTATATAGTATAAGTAACGGCTGACACTTAGAATAATATTCATAAATTTAATAGTAACGTTGTTCTTGTGCTTCTTCATATGTTGAATGTTTCAAACTTTCGATAATAGGCCTTAGGGTCATGTAGCATGCTATTTTTTATATAATTTTGTGTATTTTGTAATATATACTTTCTTTTTTCTCACAAATCTATAAATAAACCAAGTTTATAAAATACATAGATATCATTATAGACGAAAATAACTAAGAAATTTGTGACCTAAACCATCACATCTATTTCTAGAGTTCTATAGTTTTATTTGAGGTAGCTTGAATTTGACTCTCGAACTTCTTAATTAGCTTTCACGTTTTTTTTACTAATTAACTTAAGTATTGGATTATGAAAGTTAGGTATAGTTATGTCCTATGTTTTGGAATAACAATGATATTTTGTTACTCTTTTTTTAATGTTCATGAATTGTTTTTCTTACAATAAAGTGTAGAAAAAATTACTTTTTTAGTCTTTAGATTTTGATGAATATGTGCGTTTGATTTCTGACTTTTTAAAATATACCATTTTAGTTTATGAGTTTTTAGAAATAGGTTTAAAAGGTAGTTCAAAAAAAATTAGAAAATAGCGAATTTTACAAAATATTTATAATGCAAATTATATCTGATAGTTATTGATATGTTATAGTGATAAATAACTATCATTGATAGAATTAGAAATTTTGTTATATAAATATTTTAATTTATTTTGTTATTTTTAAAAATGACCTTAAATAATTATATGATATTTTAAGTTAGAATAATAACCACTAAAATTTATAAAATCTCTCAAACTATTTTTTAAAATTTTAAATATCATACAATTATTTTTTTAAAAATCAAATTCACACTGTACTTTTAGAACTTTACAAACCTATATTTTTTAAAATTCAGGCACTAAAAATGTAATAAATGAGTCTATGGTTATAAATTCGTGCACTAAAATGTCCCAATTTTAAAACTTAGGAATCAAAAGTACATTTTCATTCAAACTGGAAGAGACTAAAAAAGTAGTTTTGTATATGATGAATGTGTTTATAAAAAATTAATAATTGAATGATTTGACTTAAGATATGTGACTAGGAGTAGTAATTGTCATTACTAAGCCATATTACATCATTAATTATGAACTTAATGGACATAAATTGGAGTAAATTAAAACTATAAGTACAAGTTTCTCTTTTTATTATTGTTTTCTTATTACTTGCCTCGAAGTGCTATTAAATCATCGTTGAATACTTTGTAGCTTTACCAAAAGTTGATTGGTATAATTAATCTAGTTCAATCATAAGTTTTTCATCTAGTATGCTTTTCAACTTTAAACTTTCATATAATAAATTTTTTAAACGTCAAACATCTCAATAAAATTTTAATATAATTATCTAATAGATTCTTAAATCTTAGCATAATAGGTTGTTGAATATTTGTGAGATGTTTAATTAGGATAAGAAATTATTTATTAATTATAGTATTAAATTATTATATTTAGTTGGATTATAGTATATAATTTATGTTTGTGATGTAGATTATTTTAATTTTGGTTATAATAATGTGTTTGATATGTAAACTGTTTTAGTTTGAAAAAAAAAAGTAAATATTGTAACAAACTAATGAGAATTTTGAAATAATGTTAATTATAAATAATTTGAGACGTTACAATATTGAATTAGAACACTGGAATAAAGTTATTATAATCTTATATCATATTTGTTACAATCATCTCCTATAGTTTTTATTAAATATAGAATATGTCAAGAAGTTTACGAATGTTTTGTTATATATATCATATATACACTAAAGTATTTATTTTTATAAAAAATATTAATATCTATATACATATATATATATATATATATATATATATATATCACTTCTTCTTCATCAATAATCATTGACCTGACCATCCAATGGGCCAAGAAAAAATACCTATAAATAATGGAGGGAAGTTACCCACACCACTAAAGATTTGACCATATGCATCCATTTAAAAAGTTTGATCATATATCATTGAAAAACTAGAGAGATTGTTAGAATTTTTTTTTTTTTTTTTTTGTTGATTATGAAAGTTGGTGTATATTGAAACATACAAATAGATTTAATAATCTAAATTTATTTGTTAGAAATTTCAAATTTAACATGGTGCGAAAGTTGAATTTATAGTTTCTTCAACCTGAATGAGTTATGTTTGATTTTAGCCAAATAGGAACGTATCTATCAATTTATTTGTAACATTTCATTCCAAAATTGAAGAGTTATCTTCTTTCTTTCTTTCGTTATTTTACTATTGAGTTGAGTTGAGACAATAAAGTATTTAAGAATTTTGTACGATTAGAGTAGTTTTCTTCATGACAATACTTACCATAAGCGTGTCTCAACACGATTTGAGTATATATATACAGTTTTTGAAGTCTTGATTATTTATATATCTAAGCTTTGAGTTTTAAATTGTATAAACGTATTTGTTTTTAATTGAAGTGTGAATAGTTTGGTAGTATATTCCATTTAAATTTCTTAAAATTTAAGTGAGTCTTCACTCATCATTTCTTTCAAAATCGATCGATGCAAAACACTTCGCGGTCATGAATTGGAAAAAAACAGAAAGAAAAACAACAAGCAAGTCTTCCACCTACCTAATCAAAACTAATTAACACTGTTATCCTTTTCTTTTTTCAAATATGAAATAATGGGAGCAATTGATCCCTATGACCCTAAAGTACTTTCTTTTTCCTTTGGTTGAAAACCATCATGTAATGGACAACCACACAATTAAAATACTATTTTTATCATGATTCCCAAAATAGAAAACCATCGAAAAAAATACGAATATGGCATATAGATGCAAGAAAATTGGGACTATATTATTGTAAAAAAAAAAAAAAGTAAATAATTGGAATTTGATGAAAGAGGTCTTTCGAGTTGAAAAATTAGTTAGGTTAGGCTAGTTTTTGTTTATATATTCACTTCCATTATTTTTTATTATCGATTTAGAAAACTACAAAAATATTTTTTTCAAAAATCAGTTTTGGCTGTAATTTAACTAAAAACTCGATAATTATATTTAAAAAAGATATAAACTATTAGTACAAAATGGATAAAAAATAGGCTTAATTTAAAAATGAAACTAAATGATTATCCATCAACATCTTAGCTTTTTATTTTAAATTTAACAAAATTAAACTTATAAATACTCCTTTTAACTCTAAATTGACAATTTCTTTATTTACAATCCATAAAAAACTAAATGAAAATTTCAAATCAAAAAGGTCATGTTAACTTTTCTTTTTATTTAGAAGATGAAAATCATAGAAATAAACTAAATTTTTAGAAACCAAAACGCTTAAAAGTTCAAAACCTCTATGAAAGAGTCAAAGAAGTTTTCTTTTATAGACTTTAATTCCTAAAATAAAAGAATTATAATTACTTAAAAGGATAGTTTACATTTTTCTTTTACATTTCTAAGTTGGGTTGGTAGAGAAATATTGAGAAAAGAAAAGGAAAGAAAAATCGCAGAACCGGACCGGTCTTCCATTAACATTCAAAACGAATGGTCGAAATGACGTCACCTCATTGATGCAACATCATATCTTCATACATTTCTACTTTTATTTTTCTTTTTTCTTTTATTGATTTAGACTATAACCAAACTTTTTAAGAAATTACAATCAAAATGTGACTCCCATCTTATGAAAAACCAGCTAAATTATTCAAAACTAAACAAATTAGATTTTGAAATTTCTCAACCAAATACTCCAAAACCCCCGTAGACGGAAAGATAAACACTTTGAAGTTTAAACAAATTATAATTTCTTACCCGCAACTCTTAATTGTCTTTTGGATATGTATTACTTTTTTAAGTACAAGGTAAGGCACGTGTCCGAATTAGTAGGTGTACATATATGATAACAACTTGTAATGATGATGGATGATAATAACTATGACTTGTCAAATTTGACTATTTTATAATTGAAAATTATTAGGAAGAAAAAACGAAAAACAAAAAAAAAAAACATTTAAATCAATCTAAATGGATACAATTGATTGATGTTGTGTGAGTACCACTTGAAAAATGTCATACATATGTGACAATCTATCTATATATTTATATTTTATAGAAGAAGAAAAAAACAAAGTATCCTAAGAGGTTAATCAAGTAGTTAAAGATGTGAAGGGATTGGTTTTTGATTAATTGCATTTAATTTGAGTTTATAAAGTCAAGGTGGTCAAGGAGTAAAAGATTGCTGCTGATACCCTTTCCCACTACTCTGTATGGAGAACTACACCCCCAACTTTCATTTCTAATTATCTTATTAGTCAACTACAGCTTACTCAATTTAATAATAACAATAAACTAGAGGGAAAAAAATGCCATTTTAATCTTTAATTAAAACTTTTCCATAGTATTGATTTAGGTTTATTGATTTTTTTTCTCATAAGCAAAAAATCAATTCCAAATCGTTACAAGCTGTATGAGATATAGAGAATTATTTCATGGAGATTGAAAATCAATCTTCTTAAAACAGGGAGATCATTGAAGGTAATATAACAAAATTCTAAAGGGTTTTCTTTTTTATTTTTCTTAAATACTTATAAAATATATATAATTAACTTAATCATGCTTTAACTTTTGACCATGACACACATAATTCACGGAATTGATCTTCATTCGATTCATACTATATAAATAAATAAAGTCAAATATCTTTTAAGAATACAAGTAAGATTATTATTATTTTTTAAAGAAACGATACAAATAATGCTCGATAGAATGCATAATAATCCAACAAATTTTAAGGAATAAATCAATTAAAAATGACCCTTTGTTATAAAGTAACATATCGTATATAATATCAAATAAGGTTTTATTGGGGAAGGAATTAGATTATGATCTATGTTTGAATTGTTTGTGAAGAAAGCTAACATTTTATTATTCCTATGTGTATATGTATATTATAATTTTACTAACATGATACGCATTTTCATATTTCTTAAGAACATTATCGTTGGTTCTAGGCTACTTTTATATCTTTTTACAATCCATTCATTATCTAATTAATATTTTGTCACGTGGCAATTAATTTGACTCGACCAATTTATGTTATTTAATTTTTTAAAGACAATTTGTTTTCTTTGTGAAGCTTAAGGAGGTATCGTGATCAACAATTGCTTTTCAAGATAGGATGAATTACTAATATTATTGTTGGAATGCAACACTTCAACCATATCACTTAAGAAACACTATAATGTGTTGTTGAAAAATTATGTATCAATTTATAAGAAAATAAAAAAAATTAAAACTAGGTTGGGACAATTCAAATATATATATATATATATATATATATATTATTTTTGTTTGTTTTAAATGGATAAGAAAACTGTTTGTAATATATATTGTACTTAAGAAAACAAATTAGTTCAATATTATAATTTAAATTGTATATATTTGAAGTCTGTAACATCAAAATTGACCAAATCTTTTGTCTTGGAAAATCAATAAAACCCTTTTTTTTAAATTAGGAGGGAACATTCATAACAATTTCTATAAAATTGCAATTTAAGAGATGAAATGAAAAAGCCTAAATATAACATTTCTTATATCATTCTTGTCACCTTATATATAATAATAAACAATAGTTCAAAAAAACAATTTAAAACAAAACTTGACTTGATCAAATTAAATTAAATTTCTTACAAATTAAACCAATTATATTATTAATGAAAGAAAATCAAAGGATCAGAATCCACACCACACTCAAAATCCATTTAATTATGTGAATTAAAAAATGTTATTGACCTCACATAAGTATGATTAACTATTTTAATTAATATGATGACTCATTGTATGGGCAAATAACAATTTGTGTGTAGACATGATGCTTAGTTCATGGCTATATATGAATTCATACAAAAAGAAAAAGGTATTTCCTCTTTTTCAAATATAACAAACTAACTATATTGTAAAATTTTAACGAGAAAATTGACTTTTTAGTCTCTAGATTTTGATGATCTGCATTTGGTTATTGAGTTTTCAAAATGTATTTTCTTAGTTTGAACTTTTAGATATAGGTTTAAAAGATCTATCAAATACCTTTATACTTATATTTTAAATAATTATATGACATTTTAAATTAGAGGAATAACTTCTAAAAAAAAAAAAATCAAATCCGCCTATAGAATCACATTTCCTGTAATGACCAAAAAGTATATTTTGAATATTCAAAAACTAAATAAGTTTATTCTTATAAACGTGTGAACTAAAAATATCTATTTTTAAATTTAGGAACCGAAAGTATATATTCATCAAAACTTGAAGACTAAAATGGTGTTTTCCTCAATTTTAATCTATATTCGATTGTAATAGACTATGTAAAGCAATAGATCTAAATAATAGTCTATGTCAATCTATGATATTAAATATTTTCGGCGAACGTTGTCATTATTATTATTTTGAGAAGGAAAGAAAAAGGGTTATTGAACCAAGTTGTATTATATTTAATTGATATGGAAAGTCGAGTTTTTAAGATATAGTCAAGCCATAACATTTTTCCCACCAAATTGAAAGGAAGAAGATGATTCCCATTTTGGCCATTCTAATTTAGACTTTCTTTCCCCCTCTTCTCTCTCCCTCGCTCCCTCTCTTTCTTTTTTCTTAGTTTAATAGCAATTATTAACATTACTTATGCCATAGACATTTTTTCTATTTTAAAATAAAAAAGTCAAAAATAAATTAGCTAATAAATTCTAAATTTAAATAGTTTTTATAGGCTCCTTCTCTAATTACATTTAAAAACATATATTCCATAAAAAAATAAAAATAAGAAATAACGAGAACGTATTATATAATCTTTAATCTTTCATGTTTTGATGAGTATATATATAAATTTTAAATTACGTTATAAATTTAATCTTTTTAAATCAAAATTAAAAGTTCATCAAATAAAATCAAAACTTTATAACTTAATAATTTTTGTTAGGAAAGTATAATGAGAATTATAAGTTTGATATCCTAACTAAACTAAATTTAAGTTGAGATACTTGTAATTTAACTAGTTTTCCTACTAAAACAATTTATTTGCTATCTCTTTTAATAGCACACTTTCTTTTGTTTGTTTATTTACTTACACATAACATGTACAAGACACATTTCTTACTATTTTTACGTCTAAAGAACCACATTTATTAAATCAAAATGTATATGTTTAATTCATTACCATACACTTTCTTTTTACAAAAAAAAGAAGTATCGATCGGGAGAATCAAATTAATTTAAGTCCGAAATTGATAGTATAAACTTTTATGTTAATTATTTTAGCTTTGGACGACAAACAAATTAGTTAACCATTTTATCATTAGTCGAATATTTTCTTTTGTTTGAAAGAATTAAAATCTTATTTTAAAAGCACTCTTCAATCACATTACATTTTCCCCATATATTCTATAGCAAATAGCGTTTTTAATTGTACAATTTTATATATAGAAAAAAGGTACTAATGTATAAAATGATTTGAATCACTGTTTTTTTTCCCTTTCAAATAAACAATAAACATTTTATAATAAACAAATGCTTAATTTCTTAAATTTGTTAGAAAAACAATTTATAATGCCTATAATATTGCATATTATTATTTGACTTGGTGGCATGATAAGTAAATAGTTCTTATTTTTATAACGATGTTAATGGACCGTATGGATTGTTTGGATTGCAGATATTGTTTCGTGGGTATAAATATTAAGAACGATTGTAATAGATATAAATTTTAAAATTAATAAGTAAATATATTACAACATTTTTTTTTGAAAAAAATTACAAACATAGCCAAGCTTATCAAAGTGATTGACTAATATTTTCAATATGATCTATCAGTGATAAACTTCTATATAGACTTTGACAAATTTTGCTATATTTGCAATTTATTTAAAAATATTGTCATATATGCAAATATTTTAAATTCAATTGCTATAGTCGCAACTATCTCAAATATTAAATATCTAAAATCTCATGTATGAGATAGTTAATGTCTATTTTTTTTATGCGCATAATAATTCATGTTTAAAAGTTAAATATTTGTGTTCAATCCAATAATTTGAATATAAAATCTAAAATTAAATAAAAAGTGTTTGCAAAAATTGTAAATAAAATTATGATAATAGAGTCAATGTTACTATATTTTATAAAATACAAAAAATAGCAAATCTAAAAGTTGATAGCCTTTTGATAGCCGTTTAATAGTTGTCTATTAATCGTGTGATAGCCGTCTGATATCATTAATTTTACCATATTCATAATATGCAAAAAAAAAAAAAAAAAAAGATATCATGGGTTGTTCATTAGTTTTTTAATCAATAAAATAAAAAACAAATATTTTAAAATTAAACACTAAAAACAATTAAATTAATAAAAAGTCAATTAGAATATTGATAATTACCCATAATACTTTATATTAAGTAGTTAAGACACATACTTTTTCCTATAAAATTTCAATAAGACATTTAATACCCTTTCTTGTTTCATAATTTCACTTTTTAAAATTAATTCGGAACTTTAAAACTGTATTTTAATATCCTAGAAAAGTATGAGATTTTTATGTTTAAAAGATGAACAATAAAAATGTAGCTTAAGTAATAATTTATAATTTAATATCAATTATTAATTACTATTAATCTTAATTAATTATTAAATATAAATATATTATTTAGGCTTAATAAACTACAAACAATATCTATTAATGCTATCTTAATTATTTAATATAAATTATTATTGCCAATGATTTACATTCATTTAATTTCCCAGTAAGTAAATTGTTTCTAATAAAAAAATAGAAATTTTAAAGAATATAACAAATCATATTTTTATAGATCGTTTAACGTTTTTTTTTTGTTATATTTGGTTATTCATAAGAATTTTTTATTTTTATTTTATTTATATAATTAATTAACGTAACCCTAAATTAATTTTATATTAAATTTAATTTATTTTTTAGCATTTAGTTAAGTAATTATTTAATTTTATTTGAATCGAACCCAAATGTTTAAACTATTTACCTTAAATATTCTACCATTCAAATATATACATAATCATTCAATATACTTAATAAATAAATAATTAATTAAACTATATTTTTCAACGTATATCTCCTCGACACAAACTCTCACACTTTTGTAAGATATTAAAAAACTCATGGCTCGATTTAAAAGAGTAATATACTATATGAAACAAACACATGAATATTGAATATCTATTTGAAACCCCATAAAAAAAACCTACGAAATAAATGTAGCCTAAGTGATATATACATATTATATCATATTAAAATTGAGTGATTTTCAAATTATTAAGAGTCACATTTAAACCCAACTCCACACACTTTTAATACTCAATATCAATTCAATGATTAATTTCACTTTTAAATATATTGTTTTGTACCGTAGACATTTTTCATATTTATAAACTAATAGAGATTTAAAGTTTCAACTATATGGTTAAATCAACATTTACGTGAATAGGGATTGCCACTTTATATATTTAACCAAAGGTGGCTTAACATATGTTGGAAGCTTGAGTTGAACCCATACCATTTCATCCTCATTATTAAAACATAATTTAAATCTTGTATTCTTCTAAGAATCTTATTATATAGTGTACTAAAAAAATAATATTATTATTTGGTACTATATAGTCTACTTTTGATTCATCTTTATCCATTTTGTTTTGAGCTTATACATCACTGTCTTCTTTCTCTTTTATCATTTCTTATGCACACTTTTTTCTTCTTCATATTTTTATTAATATAATTATTAATTATTAATTCATGAGATACACTTCATTTCAATTTAAATCTCAAATCAATTATATATTTACTTGACGGTTAAGGTATGTTCACTATAATATTTGTTTGACTTTATTAACGACTTCATCACGAGTAAATAATTAAGAATATATTTAAATTTTAGGTGAATAAAAACAATTTATAAGATTCAAACAAATTATAGACTGAATTTATAATTATCATAAAGATAGGTTCATGAATTTGTTTTCAATAGGACGATCCATTAAACTTGTTGAGGCTATTATTCAATGTGAGGATCTTGTTAAAGTTCTATTACGTTTGATTTATCTTCTCCCCTTGGACTAAAGTTGGTTCTCTAATCTGTTAATCCGTCTTAACCAATCTAACTCTAAAAGCAATCTTTCACAAGCAAATTTTGCTTTTGTTGATGATTTGTTATTTATTTATTTTTATATTATTTATCTCTACTATTATAATATATATGTAATATAGCATATAACAACTTTTTTAATAAAAAAAATCATTATAATTAAATTGGGAAATGAAAAATAGAAACGCGTCAAAAAAACAAAGAAAAATGCGTTTTCTCTTTTTTAATGCATAAGAATTTTCTGTCTTCAACAAACGAGAGAGCTATTAGTTTATGGGAAAACTGAACAATTGACATAAACTTGATGAGAAGTTCCCACATCGAAAAGAAGTGATTATAGTATTACACCTCACTCATATATAAAGAAGGCAAATCAACCTTTACAAATCACGGAGCCGTGCGGTGGGCACAAAGCGAACTATTCTTTCGCCTTTTACTAAAGAATACCGTGTGCTCGCCGCCTTCAGCGGCATACGCCTATTTTTGGAGGGCTTCCCTTCGGGGTTGGTCCCTATAATTTCAGTATCAATTTTCTTCCTAATAATATATATTTAATGTTTAGTTCTTTCCGTCTAATTTTATGAAATTCTAAGCTAACCATCAATTTAGTAAGAAGTTTCGTTTGTGAATGTATAGGCAAGTTTCTTGGAGGTTAAAATAGTAATAGATATTCAAATATTTAATTGATCAATTAAGAGTAATTTGATACAATTAAAATGTTAATATAAAAATTGATGAACCATGCCAATTTTATTTAGACTTCCAAATTACAATAATATACAATTCTCATCCGACGGCATAAATCGAAGTAAAAAATTTGTTATTCTACTAGAATAATCGTTATTTAAACACACATATATTATAAGTTTTAGTTTTAAGTTGGAATTTTAAATATTTTTCTTTTAACACTCGAAGTTTATTAGTAAGATTTGGTATGAAATTTTCAATTCAGTATATAAATTAATCAAGAAACAAGAAGATGACATTTGAACTGTGTATAACACCAAAATAACACCAACAAAATATTATTTAAAAGTACTCCATCTAAATTGTATATAAATTATTCAGCCAACCACAAAAATTATATGAATGCAAAGCACATCAGAAGTAAATATATAATAATGAAGTTTGTAGTAAGATAACATATCTTCTATTTAAAAGGAAAAAAGAAACAATAATCCACAACCACAGGTCTCTTACCACTAATAAATTATTGAGTTTTTGTGGACAACAACTTACAACACATTTGTATAGACTTGATGTCTTACATCATACATAAACCAATGTTTCCAATCATCCATTGTATTGAATTAAAGTTCATAAGCAACAAAAAAAGCTATTGTAAGCATAGTATAAACTTATTTTAAAATATTTATATTTTATTGATTTTCCAATATAATTGAAACCTGAACGTTTCTGTTAACATCAATGTTTTAAACTTTCTTAATAAGAATAAAGTAATTTGATATCTATTTAAAAAATTCAATTATTAAAAGAGCAAAACATAAAAAGTGAGGATTGGAAAAGTTTTGATGAAATTTGAATTTTTTATTTTAATCTAACAAAAAAGTGATTAATAAGTAACGACTTGGACTATTTCAATGGACCCATTTATTTATAATTATATATTATACAAGTTTATTTTAAAAGTTAATTTTATTAGAATGAGTTTCAAAGATTTAGGAGAAAAATTTTAATCATAAAGTTAAAAATATTTATTTACGAGTTAAGTTATATAAATTTAGTCTCAAAATGGAAAGGTTCATCAAAATTAGAGAAATCTACTTCTAACTAAAAAAAGTTTGAAAATTTAAAATGATAGGTAAATTATTAGCGAATTATATATATAATTTTAGGGTTGATTTGCTTATTTAACGAGCGTTACAAAGTATAGTGTTTTTTTTTAAGAAAAAAAACTTAAACAATGATGAGTCTATACAAACAAAAACCATTTAGAATTTAGAATTTAGAAGTATAAATTTATTGAATTTGCAATTTTTAAAATTTTAAAAATGAGTATAAATTTCTATTGTTTCTAACACTTTTAGTCCAATAAAAAGTGGGAAATTTAAATAAAAGATTTTTGGTTCACTTGAACTATGGATTTTATTTTTTAACTTATTGTTTAAACTTGTGCATTTTTTAATAATAAAGTAGTAATATTAAATTAAAGAGAAAATTAAAAAGAAATACCATTAAACTTTATTATTTGTTTTTAAAATATACTATAAAAGTGTTCAAAAGTTGAATTATTACTCTCAGGTCCAAGATTCAGAATTTGATTTTTCGACATTCTCCTACGATCCCTACAATCTAACAACATAAAATTATTCTAAGTCAAACATGTTTAACTTTAAAGTTTTTATGATTGAGTCATCGAAGAAAAATGTGCACTTTATTGGTACAAATAGTAACTTTTAATTCTTTTAAACCTTAGATCCATCTTATTTAGATGTGACATCGGTTTATTCATGTCTCCCTTTTAAACTCAAAGCGTTTACACACACTTCTTTAGAATATAAATAAGTGAGATAGACTAAGTCAACAAACCATGACATAAAATATAAATTGCTTAATCTTCATCTTTTTATGTAATAGAGAAAGTTTGTAACCTATATTTTATATTGTAAAATTCTTCCATTTTTTCATGGTTTTTACCCAAATTTATTTAGGAGTTTTCTCACACCCATTAGGTACCATTCTCTTGGTTATTTTTCATCATTTTTATTATTCACAAACTAGTATATCCTTAAATTTATGTTCAAACGTCATTATATTTTCTTCTTATATATTTTTACAATAATCTTATTCATAATCATTTAATCATAATTCATATATATATATATATATATAATTTTAATTTATAGAGCATATTAGAATTTAAAACCAAAAAATAGAAAATAGAAAATTTAAAATATACATTTAATAATGTAAAATAAACTGATAGAGGATTACAGCTAACATCCAATAGTTGAGTAAAACATTTTAGAAGAAGAAACTCCCACATCGAATAAAAGTACTTCAAACAACCCTTCCATCTACTACATAATGGTGCTCACGATGCCCTTCCAATCCACGGAGCCGTGCGGTGAGTACAGAGCGAACTATTCTTTCGCCTTTTACTAAAGAATACCGTGTGCTCGCCGCTCATAGCGGCATACGCCTATTTTTGGAGGGCCTTTCCTTTGGGATTGGTCCCTACAATTTCAGTTTCGAACTTTATTTATTACTTACTTTTTACGTACTGCCTGGTCTTCTTTATGTGAAATTGCTTCTTAACTTGAAAATTATTGAATCGGTGGCAAGTATGATGGTGTATTGGTATGTAAAACAGTTAACTGACTCAAATATGTAAGTAGTAATACTTTGAAAATGTGGATAAATAATCTTTTCTTATCTCATAAACAAAAATTAACACACTTTCAAGAAGAAAAATTGAATTGCAATAAAGTATCCAAGTTCTACTTCAAATTATAGAATGTGTGATAAAGTATAAAGTTGAAACGTGTATCTTTTCCCATTTCTTTAATTTAGTGTTATCATAGGTATGAACTGAATTAAGGTCATATTAATTCCTTCTCTTTTATTTATTTATATTTTCAACTATAATTTTTCTAAAACATAATTTTAAATCTTTCTTTCTACTCAGTTCACCGTTTCCAATTTCATTATTTCATCTAATATCTTCATGTATCAAACATGCCCTCATCATGTATCAAATCCTCCAATTTATGGATGTATCAATGGCCCATCGAAGTATTTTGGAATCCTTATAAGTTATTCACCATCAATTCATCAAATTTGGATCACGAACTTCAAAGTTAAAAGAAAAGGGAAGCTTAGATCTTATTCCCGAAGGAAAAACTGAATATTTTTTAATAAAAGTAGAAGAGAAAATAAATAAAGTGATAAATAAGAGTGAAAGAATGAGTTCCAAAATGAAGACATTCCGTTGGTTTATTTAGAAGAAGAGCAACGTTAAGCAAAAAAGAAAACTGAAAATTGAAGAAGAGTATACCCTTGGAAGCTGAAAATCCCACATCGAAAAGAAATTCCGTAGTGAACGTGGCCTCTGCTTACATAATGCAATCGACATTTTCAGTTGGAGAGGATGAAGCCGTGCGGTGAACTCACAGCGAATTATTCTTTCGCCTTTTACTAAAGGATACCGTGTGTTCGCCGTTTCAAGCGGCATACGCCTATTTTTGGAGGGACCTATTTTACGATTGGTCCTTACATCAAATTTATTTATGAAATCTTGTATTACCAACGTTCATCGAAGTGAAACTATCTTATTTCGAACTGAAATTAAATGGCATAGGTGTTTGGCTTAAATTTTGTAGTTGTCAATTGAACTAAGCAAGGGTTCAATCACTAAAACTCTTTTTGTAGAGTTTTCAAGGGGGAGATTGGGCCCAATTAATAGACATGGGGTTATGGCCCAATCTTTTTCTTTGGTAATGAATTGGATTTTGTGAACATTACATAATAATATATAGCCAGGTTTTTTAGTAATGCTCCATCTCCCTCTATTGGCATTGGCCTTAAATGGGTTTAAAAAATGCCCTATAACCTACGTTAGTAAATATGAATCACAATTGTTTCTTTCTAATTTTGGAAAGGATTTTAATCTAACAATATTTCATTAGGATTGCCTGATAAAACCTTCAAAGTTCTCAACCCCACATTTTGCTATATTTAAATTTTTCTATCTCTTTTGTCACTCCTTTCGTTGGGTGTATGTAATAATGAATTGTTAATAGTCTAATTTGCTTTCTTTCTTATCGTTGTAGTGTTGATTAAAACACTTCTTTTAACTATACTGAGTGAATAATTAAATTGTGGAGTTAATTACCTTTTAATGTCATGTTGAATATTTTATAAAAGAAATGGAATCAAGTGATGAATAATAGTGCTGAATGGGATGCCTCATGGCTACATTGAGTTGGCGAAGACATGGTACTGCAACTCCTCTTGTGCTCCGATTGGGTCATTGGAGGGAGATAAAAGTTGATTATTCTACCCATTGATTGAGTTGTAAATTCACTAATAAATGTTTTTTTTATGCCTTCTCTCAACATAAAACTTTAAATCGTCCAAGTTTTCTTGAATTTGTAGCTCTAAACTCATCAAGAACAAAAGAGATGTTATTGTCTTAGTTTTCAATTTTCAAATCTTCAAAGATTGGATTTTACCTTAAAACGAGTGATCATAAAGTATACCTTTGTGGGGTTTTCAAATGTCTTAGCTGGGCTTGGATCCAATTACCTTTTGGGCCCAAGAATTTGACGTTGGGTTTGGGTTGAGAGCCCAACATATTCTGAGTAATTCTTTACTACGTGTCCTGAATTGGATTGAACATCGAGCCCGGATGACTAAATCATTGTTGAATTTAGGGATTGTTGCAAATTTAGTAATTAAATTCAAATTAATTAAGTATATAGCACAATTTTAAAAAATTTGCAAATATAGCAAAAATTGTCAAATTCTATAAATGATATAAGTCTATCACTGATAGACCATGTTGCAAATATTGGTCTATCACTGATATACCATATGAAATCTATCAGCGATACAAGTCTATTAGTGATAGTTTTGCTATATTTGCAACTTTTTTAAAATGTTGTTATATCCTTAATTATTATTTCTAAAATAGTCATCCATTGCAATTTTCATTGAATTTAATCAACCTTATCTCAGTGACAATATGATAAAAAAGAGACACGTGATAATGTCTTTTAGGGTTTTTTTTTTAAATATAAATAACAATATAAAGTACAAAAATTAGTCCAGTCAATACGTGATAAATCAGCTACACGATCGTGTAAATTTTAATACACTATCTCGGACATATCATGTCTCGAGATGAAAGAATTATGACTTTAATTCATTTGATATCAAAATACAGTGCACCGAGATGACCTGATATGAAAGACAGAAGTGTAGATCTACACGATCTTGTACTTTATTTTAAAACAATGACTTTCAAATTTAAACGATCACGTGTAAATCATGATACACAATCTCGGGCCTTAGTTGCACCGAAATGCCCCGAAGCCTTTAGTTCATTTGATCTCGGGTATACAATGCCCATAGATGTCTAGGGATGAAAAAATTCTTTCTTTAGTTATTGGATCTTGGGACTTAGTGACATCAGATGAAATAATTTTACCTTTATATTATTCGATCTTGGGAATACATTGCCTGAGATGGCTTGGAATGAAATAATTTTGCCTTTATTTTATTTGATCTTGGGCCTTAATTGCACTAAGAGAGATCATGACTAATAAATCACAAATAAGATATAAATCACGACGACATATATGAAATTTTTGAAAAAATGATCGCAGTCATGAAATTTTGTTAATTTGTTATACATACTATAAATATTTTGAATGTGTTATATTTATGTAAATTACTGTCCCATCATCTCTTTTTTCTCATTCATTTGTTTCTAATTAAATTTGAATGGAAGAGCTGAAATTAAAATTTAATTGGCCCTCAAAAATTGGTAAAATGTGAGTAATTTTGAATGTGATGAATAGGCAAAATATGATGGAATGAATTATATATATATGTTTATATATTTCAATGCTTCCATGTGCTTAACACATGCTCCAACTAAAGTAGACTAAATAATTTATATCATAGCAATATACTACTAGGTAGACTCAAAAGTGTAAAATTAATACCCATCTTAGTGGTTGGAATAACTATTTGGTGATTTTTTTTTCTTTCATTGTTTATAAATGTAACATTTACATACCATCTGTTTTCTTTCATTGCAACTCTATACACCCATTTATATCTTTGTTTTCTTTTTCGGGAACAAGTTGCATAAATCATACTTAACCACAAGAAATAGAATATATAACACAGTTTAAATTACAAAAAGAAAAAACAAATTGTTTGAGTAGAAAAACACCCTTCAATTTTTTAAAGTTTAAAGAATAGCCATAAACTTTAAAAAATATTTCGGTTAGGAGAGAAAACGTTAAAATTTTGTTTAAAAAACAACTCTAAACTAATCAAATATTTTATAAATAACTTTAAGTTTACATTTTTCTTTTTTAAAAATTACTTTCAATCATTCAAAATTTAGAACGATTTTCTCACCAACTAAAATAAAAACAAAATTTTAAGTTAAAATCTTAGTTTTAAATTTATTTGATTGCTCTTAACGTACACTCATAGATCACGAAATGTATTCGACTATTAACATATAGTTTGATAGATCTACTAATGTAAGATTTTTTTTTTAAAAAAATTTAACTGGTTGTGTTTTTAGTATGTTTTCAGGAGATTTGTTTTTTAAACTTCGTGAAAGTTTATGGAATTTTATATTTTAACCAAGATTTAAAATATTGATGTTGATCAATGGATATTTCTTAAAAATTATAAAAATAAAATAAATTTGGAGTAGTAAACAAATATTTTATTATTTTCAAATAAGTATACATGTCTTCTATTTATACTAGAATATGTGTCATTTTATGTTTATTTTTGTAGTTCATGACTTTTTTATTTTGTAATGGAAATATCGATTCACCTTTTCTATTGCTATTGAAGCAATGTAAATGTGAAAATATTCATAGATATATCGACATATCGTTGAAAATTTAGAGCTATAGTTTTAACTTAATTTTTTTTTGTTTTGATTGTGGGAGTTGGAAAAATGGAAGTAGTTTTAATTTTTTTTAAAAGTTTAAACGTGTTTATGAACTTTTCATAGTTCATGAGTATTTTTATACAAAATTTTAACGGCTTCCATAAAAAACCAATAGCAACGATATTTTTGAACAATTTTCGAAAATTTAAGGTTATTTTTGAAATTTTGATCTTTTTGAACTTTTTTTAAAAAAATAATGTAAATTTTGACTATGTAAAACTATTAACAAAAATAAGTGTTTGTAGGCAAAGTTGTAAATGGGGTACACGACTTTCATAAAGTGAATCCTGCACCTTACATTTTTCTCTTTTATATATATATAAATTCTGCTCGCTTCACACTTTTTTCATTATTTATATACAATATAAATGAGTCTTACATATTCTTATTTTTCTCAATAATATATATATATATATATATATATATATATATATATATATATATATATATATATATATATTAAATATTTCATTTATAAAGATATATTTCTTTATTAAATTAGCTTTTTTTTTTTTTCTATTTTTATTCTTTATATATGTAAATATATTAAATATCTCAGTTTTTCGTCACCATAAGATAACAAACCGTTCCAATTTCAAAATCACACCAATATATCATTTAGAGCAATCAAAAGCATCCTTTTTATTATCTTTGAAATTTATTGTACAACATTCATTATACATTTTCTCCCACCTTCAAATATTTCACAATTTTCAAAATAGAGTTTATAATTTTCAAGAAACATAAATTCAAAAATAAAACATATTAATAAATGCCTCAAAAAAGTAACCACGTGGCAGCTTTCCTTTGGAGCAGCAACCCAAAAGAAAAAGAAAATAAACAAAGCGAAAGCAGCTTTTGAAAGGAAAACTTCCCACATCGGAAGAAGTTTGTAAGTGAATTCGTCCAGTGCCTATTTAAACTCGCTGTACATATCAATTGAAAGACACGGAGCCGTGCGGTGAGCACAGAGCGAACTATTCTTTCGCCTTTTACTAAAGAATACCGTGTGCTCGCCGCTCATAGCGGCATACGCCTATTTTTGGAGGGCCTTCCTTCGGGTGGGTCCCTACAATACCAAGTACCAATTTTTAAATCTACTCGTAACATTGTGTAACGTATTCTTTTGTATTTTAATAACGTATTTGCCTTCTATATTAAGAGTAAGGTTCAGATTATCATATTTTATGGTTATGTTGCTGAGATATTAGTCAGTTACAATCTTGTTTACGACGCAGAGTTATAGTTTTTTTAAAATGATTAATAATTGGGGGGAAGGAAAACATGTAATATTATATTATTTTATGGAAATGATTGATACGGGAAGGTAAGGAAAGGAAGTGAAAGTGAAGTATGATGATGGTGTATGGAGAGCTGATTGATAATAAATCAACTTATTGCAAATGATGTCGTTACTGAATTATATAGTAGATGCATATATTTTTTAAATATAAAGGCAAAATATATACTTGAATTTATATATTGCACGTATATTGAAATGTTTATTTATGCATGTAATTAATCTATACATAAATTAGTAATTAATCATTGCACTATATTTTTTATATTAAAGACTTGATATGCCCTCTTACCAGGGCGCATGTCTATTCACGTCCGCAGCACACATTGGCATCCTACCTAAACCCAACTAATCTCACAGTTTTGTGCACCAATGCCCAGCCGCCCCCTAAACCCATCGATGAAAATTTACCACCGTAGTTTTAACTTCAAATTTTGATTTTTATAGTGGATGTTGGATTAATGGAAGTATTTTTTTTAAAAGTTTAAATGTGTTTATGAACTTCTTAATAATTGAAGTATTTTTGAAAGAAAGCTTTAATGGATTTCATAAAAAACTAATAGTAATGATGTTTTTGAACCATTTTCGAAAGTTTAAGATCATTTTAAAAACTTCGATCTTAAATTTTTTTAAGTTTATGAATGTTTTTGACATAAACCATAAAGTCGAGAAACATTTTGTAATAATTAAACATATAAAAAATGATAAAAGAATTGCCTATATAGCACAAAAGTTGGTAAAACAAACTAAAAAGCTCACGTCCAACTACCATTTCAAAGATTTCCTTTCAATTTCTCAAAATTGAAAGATATCAGTAATAACACTCATAATTTATAGTTGTCATTACAAGTGACTTTCAATTTAAAAAATGTGTTACCAATTGTTATTATTAATAACGACTATCAATTACGGTCATTAAAGGACAAACTTTACTAATTGACTAATCAACATTTGCTATGATATGTATTTTATTGTTGTGTTCAATTTTTAATTCATTTCCTTATTTGTGCTACTTGCTATATTCGATCGGAACATATCTAAATCTATAGATAAAGTTAAGACACTCCAAGTTTTACCTTACCTATATATTGATTCAAACTTGCTTAGTTTGAAAGCAACCATAATAAATTGAAGCTATAAACTATAAAGTACTTGGATTGATCACACAAGCAAATTTATATTTTAAAGCTCAGTTATATCTTTTAATGCTAACAAATTTTGAGTATGTATAATACATTTCAATTGGAAACTCAACGTTAACTATTAATTTTTGAAACATTGTCACTAGTACAAAAGTGGTCTACGACGACAGTTATTTACTGTCGCGAACGGATTTCGCGACAGTTATTTTCAGTCATAGAAGCGGGAGTCATGGAAAGGCCTTCGACGACAGTTTTTGAAAACTGTCGCAATAGGTTATTTTATGACATGAAATAAATGTCGTTAATCAACATTCAACGACATTCAATAACTGTCATAATTTATTTTATGACATTCAATAACTATCATCATTTCTTTATTAACGACAGTTAAATAATTGTCACGAATTCTATTATCGTGACATGTATTAATTGTCATGAATATGTTTTTCGCGACAGTTTTTTTTTGTAAAAATGTCATTGTTTAGTTATTGACGACATTTTTTTCCAGTCAACGATTGTGCAATCGTGACAGTTTTTCGATAACATTAAATGTCATTGTTTTGCTAGTGACGACATTTTTTCCAGTCAAATATATTGCAACTCCACCATTACACGAACCATTAGAATGACAATAATGTAGCTGAGAATGACAAATTTGAAATTATACAAGTTTCACACCAATGTACAAAAAAATAGCCAACACTTTAATATATATACACTATAATACGATTTATAATATTTGTACATCTTAATACAAGTTTCAATAATCCACATGTACGAAATACTAGCCCTTAATCAAAAAATATTTTAAATAGCATTAGAATACATCTAACAAGATTTTCTGCAGAAGCATAAACGACCAACCGAGAATGTTCGTCTCTGGAAATGTTCTTTGAAAGAAAACTCATGAAGTTGTCGACTCCAGTTGAACCTACAAAGACAACATGAATATAAGTATCCATAACACATACGTACAGTCAATGAGTAACTAAATCAATGTCTCAACAAAATACAGAACACAAACAAGAACTTCAACACTTGATTCCATGAAATGAAAAGAAGCACATGAGGACTACATTAGGCAAACGATCATTAAATAATAGTGTGAAGAAGTGTAATCCCAAATGATCAAAAAGTTGGACAATCAATCTAACCTGGTTTGGCGATACATAAAGTGGGTTCTCATACCAACAGTTGATGGAAAATTGAACATGTAAGTTTAAAGGATAACAATCAATTATATGGAAATGTATACAGTGAACTAGAAAAACAATGAAATCATTGACATAAGAAAGAAAAATAGCAAGATCCCCAACTAGGACTCCTAAAAACTATTCCCCAAAATCTGCTTAATCTCAAACTCTTCAAATCAATTAATTTTTTGCCATGCCAAATTCCTTTCCTAATGACGATTGTATGCCTCATATCTTAAGAACGACACTTCTGACATTTATCTATATATACCTTAACGTACTTCACTAAAAACACGCATTGTTCCTCAAGTGGTGTTGCTAACGGAGTGATGGTTATAAATAAAGCATGATCATGGTTAGTATTAAATTCTGTAGCAAGTAGGAAATAAATAAAGCATACCTGGTAATTCCAGAACCAGATATGGTCATCAACAATAGAGAAAACAAATGGCATTAACTAAAAACTTCACAGATGGCCCACTAGGGCACTTTGCCATACATAGATAAAGATCTTTATGTTTTCTGCACTGGAATTAGAGAAAAAAATATCAATGAGTGGAAAAATATGATCGCAATGTACAAACATGATGAGAAGGCCATATAGGAAAGTAATATAATGAAAAGCAAAAGGATAGTTAAAACATCCTTATAAGTTATACACCACAAGAATAAAACCAAAATGTTATCATCCTATATCTAATTAAAAATAAAAATTAGAAAACATTGTACCTTAAAAATTCCAGATTACGACAGTGCAATGAAAAGGTTCTAACCTCGAAAAATAGGCTGGAAGAACAACCTTTGAGCTCAACCAGCTCATTCAGTGTTGCACCCTTGCTGGACCTCGACTCCACCTTGTTATCCTTCTTACAAAGAAAACATATAGATCATTCACAAGTCCTTAAACCAAAGTAATACCATTCTATAAGTGTACAACTCACTCGTTTTCTCTTTAATCTTAACTCTTGGTGTCATGTAAACCACTACTGAAACTTTACCCATGATGATGATTACCAAAATCATAACTTTTAAATATAATAACTATGCGTATACACGTATGCATGAGGTCTCATGATTTTAATCAGTAGATGTCCTGAAACATAATCATATGACACAAGAGAATAACAAATATCAAAGGCGTTTCAAGTTTAAAACAATTACAAATAACATTTTATTATACTTCACATCTGGAAGCTCGAACACAAAATTCAACATACTCACTAACAACACATCACAAACACATATAACCCTAGACAAATTACAGCAAACAAATCCCAACAACCCGGCACTTAAGGCAAATTGGTAGTTAAGTTACTTTATTGACTAGTTTGACACAACTTAAGGCAAAGTACAAAGTTTAAGATCTCACATTTCATTTTTCATTCTTTTTTTCTCAAAGCTTCAGCCCATAGCCATGACATCTCCTTTGGCCTTGATTTCCTAATTCGAACGAACAAAAATCAATCAAAAATCAACCAAATGCTTCATTGAGGCATTTCATCAAACACATTGTAAGCTACCAAAATGTTTCACATCTGGAAGCTCGAACACAAAATTCAACATACTCACTAACAACACATCACAAACACACATAACCCTAGACAAATTACAGCAAACAAATCCCAACAACCCGGCACTTAAGGCAAATTGGTAGTTAAGTTACTTTATTGACTAGTTTGACACAACTTAAGGCAAAGTACAAAGTTTAAGATCTCACATTTCATTTTTCATTCTTTTCTTCTCAAAGCTTCAGCCCATAGCCATGACATCTCCTTTGGCCTTGATTTCCTAATTCGAACGAACAAAAATCAATCAAAAATCAACCAAATGCTTCATTGAGGCATTTCATCAAACACATTGTAAGCTACCAAAATGTTTCATCACCAACCTACACAAATTCTTGAAAACAAAGAAAATAATTTTAAAGATTGCAAAGAAATCGACACTAGCCATGACATCTCTTTTGGAAATGAGGATAAGATCTTACCGGCGAAACAATCCAATGGAGACAATGAAGAACTTCATAGAGAGAGAGAGAGAGAGAGATAAGGAAGAGAAGCTTACCGGCGGAGCGGTGGCGGTTTTGCTTCGCGAACGGAGAGAAGGGGAAGGATGGGGCGGCTGGGCTGCGGCGGAAAGAAAGACGGAAGGGAACGGCGGAAGGAAAAGAGAAAAGAGAAGGAAAGGAGAAGGAGACGGTGGAGTCGTCGCGGCGTACGGGAGGAAGGAGAAGAGGCGCGGCGGTTGCGGCTGGGGAGAAGGGGAAGGACGCACGGGAGGAAGAAGGAAATAGGGAAAAGAAAGAAAAAGGAAAAAGAAAAGAAAAGGAAAAAAGAAAAAAATTTCAACCCTAACATTCTATGACAGTTAATAACTGTCACGAAAAGTGTTTTCCGAAAAATTCCGTCTTTTCCCGCCAAAAACGCGAAATTTTATATTTCGTGACAGTTTTTTTTTCTTCCATTCATTTTTTGAGATATATAACTGTCATTGTAGGGTAGTTTTCTTCTAGTGTGTTATGAACCCACAAAATTTTCAAATGAATTTGAATCTTTGTTGCACAAAAAGAAATATATATCTATATAAAAGGTCAACTCATTTTCTTTACTAATTGGTCACTCCACATTTTCACATTTGAATTGTTATCAACTCACATGCTCCAAGTACATGATGATCAAAGGTCATAACTCAAGGTGGCATGCAACTAATGGGTGTTTTACCCTATTAAGTGAAGGTGGCATGCAACTAATTGGTGTTTTACCCTATTAAATACTTCACTTTACTAACCATTAATATCTAAATGTTTGTGACGATTTCTTGTGTAGATTAATTCAATACAAACACTAAATTGTTAAGCACTAATGAGAGTTGTCTCACAATCTTTTTTCTTGAACAAGTTCGGAAGGGGGATTTTCTATACAAGTTTAAGGAAATACAAAAAGATTTTCAATAATTTTTATCAAATAACATATGGGAGAAATTGAATTATTAAAAGTAAAAAACTAAAGTTAAACTAAATTTCTATAAAATAAAAGGAAAAAAAAATATATTTCCTATTTATCTACTTATTACATATTGGAGTGATCGGCCATATTTGATATATAAATATTTTTCATCATCATAAGATAGCAACCCCATCCAATTTCAACATCACACCAATATATCTTTTATAGCACTCAAAACTATCCTTTTCTCTATCTTTTAAATTTATTGTATTCATCCAACATTGATTATAGATTTTCACACCTTCAATTATTTCATAAATTTCGAAAAAGAGTTTATAATTTTCAAGAAAGGGAAATTCAGAAATAAAACAAATTAACAAATGCCCATGCTGAATAGAATAACCACGTGGCAGCTTTCCTTTGGAGCAGCAACCCTAAAAGAAAGAAAAGAAAAAAAATAAAGGAAGCAAAAGCAGATTTGAAAGTAAAACTTCCCACATCGGAAAGAAGTTGGTAAGGGAATTCGTCCAGTGCCTATTTAAACTTTGTATCCTTCCCCATTGAAAGTCACGGAGCCGTGCGGTGAGTACAGAGCGAACTATTCTTTCGCCTTTTACTAAAGAATACCGTGTGCTCGCCGCTCATAGCGGCATACGCCTATTTTTGGAGGGCCTTACTTCGGGTGAGCCCCTACAATAGTAAGAACCAAAATTATTAAATCTGTAGGTGACAGAGGAGCCGGTAAGTATTTGTGTAGAAATTACGTACTTGCATTTTGTTTTTCTATAATGAAAGTACTTTGAAATCAATGACTTTTTAATTAATAATAACGTATTTCACTTGTTGAATTTTATGTTGATGACTTGAAGATTTTTGGTCTCTTAACTTTTTAATTAGAAAATTTATTATTATAGATTTTTTTAAATGACAAAGAATGGAAGGGAAGAAAAACATGTAATATTGTAGTATTTCTTTTAGAAAAGGACTGAAACGGGATGGGTAAGGGCAGGAAGAATTGAAAGTGCGGAGAAGAAAAGTGAACTATGATGGTGTATTGCAAATGATGTGGTTACTGAATTATAAGCAGACGCGAATATCTTTTTAAATATAAAGGCAAAATATGTACTTCGAAATATTTATCTATGCATGTAATTAATCTAAACATAAATTAGTAATTAATCATAGATCTATATTTTTTTATATTAAATTCTTATGGGGTATTAGGGGGAAGGGTTAGATTAACCAACCCTTGTTGGGAAAAAGGTTATCAAGTTTTACTCTTAACTTTTCTTCTCTATCATTCTTCAACCTTTTCTCATTTATAATTAATTAATTTAAGTTTGAATATTATTTAATCTTTTTTCATTTATAATTTTCTCAATCATTCCTTGAACTTCTTACATTTATAATTAATAGTTTGAATATTATTTAATCATTTTTTAAATTTATAACTTATAAATATCTCATTATAATTAATCAATTTAAGTGTGAATATTATTTAATCATTATTTAATTTTTAATTTATATATTTATGAACTTTCTTAATTTTAATCTTATTTTAAAAATACAAAATTTACGGTTAATCAACTCAATCTTCAAATATTCAAATTCATATAAATATATTTGTGAAATTAAAATTTCGATATTAATCTCATCTTTGTTATATTTTGTTAAATAACTTAATTGAATTCATATTAAATTAAAGATACAATTTTAAGTTATAAGGTTTACATAAAAAGTCAATTCAAATACGTCCGTACGGTCGAAACGAATTCATAAAAGAAATGAATGGAAGTGTGTGGTGTTGGATATCTTATCCCTTGCATTAAATACTAATATATTGATTCTTACTTGTTTAGTCCAAAGAAAATCATAAAAATTATGCTTGGACTGATCAAACAAATTTTAAAAGCTCAAGCGATCAATTATAAGTAATATCTTTTGATTTTGAAAAGTTTGAGTCACTTTTACATGTATACTTCATCTAGTTTGGAAGCTCAACGTTTTAACTATTAAATTTTGGAACATACTAATTAACCTACAAAATCTATATTGGACGAGATTGTTCCACGAAAATAAAAATTAGTAGGTCAGGCGTTCTAATCATCCTCACTTTTTTTATTATCTTGAATATTTTGGCGTTTGACATTATCATCGATGTACATACACAAAATACATGATTACTAGAGGACCATATAAATTGCAAAGCTTCATACATCACAGTGACATGCAACTAATTGGTGTTTTGTTCTTTGAAACACTTCACTTCCATAACTTAAAACATTGGAATGTATATGAGATATATGCCATTACACCAATACAATTTCACATATAGGTCAATTCAACAAATAAATACCTAACTGTGTTCAGTAATCAACCAATGCATTAATGGTAGCCCAATACTCTTCCAATATTTTTCTCTCCAATTAGTTCCAACGTGGATTTCCTAAACAACTTCAACCAAATATCATATCATTCCCAATATTTTTTTAACAAACAATATATGAGTGAACATGTTCTATATTTAAATTAGGTTAAGGTATTATTTTGGATGATAGACTTTAATGTATGTTTATTCAATTTTAATCTATACATTTTCAATTAAAAATGTATTCATCCAAAGTTAGTTTTTACTAAACTTGGTTAAATAACAATAATATTTGTTACAAAGAAAATTCAATACATGTAAATATACAATTTTTTCTTTTATATCAGAGTGAACCATAGACCTCACAGTTTGAGTTAAATTTAAAAATTATTGTAACTACCAATATTAAAATTAGAACCAACATTTTTATATAATAAAATTGAACAAACTTCAAAATATATTCAAAATAACATCTTCTAAGTTTTCATATAGGTAACTTATTAGCTATTTTTTTAAACAAATACTCGATTGGGATAATTGCTAAATAATTTCATATTATGAGTTACGTTTGGATTAAATTAATAAAATAATATTTAAAATTTTTTTTTTGTTTAAACTAAATGATTTAAAATACCCTTAAAAAATAGTTTTAAATAGTTTCCAAACACTCTAATTCTTTATTTTTTAAATTAAATATTTTAAAAAATAATCCAAATACACCGCAATATTTCACCAAACTATCATCACATCTCATCATCGTCCAAAATTTATGGATTTGGGCTATTACACCAATAGATGAATTAGAACACTAAAATCCATCCTCTTATCTACTGTGTTCCATCCAACATTGATTATGGATTTTCAGATATATATGCAAAATTTCAAAAAAGAGTTCATAATTTTCCACAGAAAAATTAAAAAAAAAAAAAGAAAACAAAGGAATAAATAGAGTGCTGTATGGGATAAACCACGTGGCAGCTTTTGTTTGGTTTCTTATATCTGAACAAATAGAGCAGCATCCAAAGTAAGAGTAAATAAGTTAAAAAGACAAAAATAGCCTTGGAAAGTCATAGTTCCCACATCGGAAAGAAGTTGGTAAGTGAATTCATCCAGTGACTATATAATCCCATCATCATATTCCTTTTAAAGCCACGGAGCCGTGCGGTGAGCACAGAGCGAACTATTCTTTCGCCTTTTACTAAAGAATACCGTGTGCTCGTCGTTCAAAGCGGCATACGCCTATTTTTGGAGGGCCTTTCCTACAGGATTGGTCCCTACAGTCTTAGTCAAATTCTTTTATAAATGCTAGATTTGTTTATACTTGTAAGGCTTGTAGGTTAAACCATAATTATTAATTTTTTATGAAGACGTATAATGAATGAGCAAGGGTTAATTGCACAATTGATGATAAGTTTGTTGTAGTGGTTTGAAACTATGATATTATAAATCACGTGCAATTCACACAGAATTTATTTTTAAGAAGAAAGTAAATTGACCAAAAAGTTAATATACTAAAAGTATTTAAATTAAAAAGGGTACAGTTGTAGAACTATCCTTTCGAGTACATATGAATTCGAAATGTACTTGATGTTTTCATACCCAATTTAGTAGACTCCAAATTTATAATCCGCATCATAATTTGTCCATAAACTAGGAGAATCTTTATATAATAATATGGGTTAAACAATACAATCGAAAGCTTAAACAAATCCTCCCCTCAACCAAATAATACGGTTTACTACAAATCACACATTGTTAAAAATTAAAAAAAAAATCGCACTGGAAGGATCTGTTAGGATATAAAAGGAGGAAGTTAATGGATGGCTCTTTGTGTATTTTTAGAAAGTGATTCTAGTTTCAATAGGAGAATATCTCCTATAGTTTCAAGCATGTGAAATATCTTTCCAAAGATATAATAAATTAAATTATATTCTAAACTCACACTTCGTAATTAATTGATCATCAGTGTAAATAAAACATAGAAAACAAAACAAGAATGATACTGAAAAATATATGAATCTTTCTACCAAAATAGCCTAACACTACCTATTTGAATTGAATAGAATTTGGTAACTTGAAATGAACAATAAGAGAAACCCTTAGTTCAATAAGAATATATGACCTATTTGAATTGAATAGATTTTGGTAACTTGAAATGAACAATAAGAGAAACCCTTAGTTCAATAAGAATATATGATTGAGTTAGATGATAGAATTAAATAATTCTTTAATTTTCGTTTGGAGCATTTCTTCTTCTCCTCCCATAAGGCTTCTCGACACAAATTTGCTTTTTCTTCGACAGAAAAGGGCTCAAGACACTATGTGCTTCACGCTAACACCTCTTGTGTTGCACTCTCTTTTTCTTCCTCACACACACACATAATATTTCTTGTGGGAAAGAAAAAGCTTAAAGTTTTGTTATGGGTTAAAAGCACCATTAACACCTCTCTCTCTAAATGCCCAATTAAAACCACATTTAATTCTTATGGGTTAAGAAACAAATGAGTTTGGAGTTTTGTACTCCACAATTCCTAAAACTCTTATTCATTTTATTAAATACTAATATTCAAAATTTCAATTTGAATATATTTGTATCATATTTCAAATTTTAATGAACTAAAATTACACAAAAAAAAAAAAAAAAAAAGCACTATAATCTTGTAAAAAATTGGACCGCAAAATTGAAGTTACACTCGACAAAATGGAATAGAACCATCACATGAATGAGATGCTTTCCAAGGTTTCAATCCCTTTCTAAAATTTCAACTACTCCAAATCGTCAAATTTAATATTCTTTTAACCACAAATATAAACGTAATAAACTAGGTTTGAATGTTAAAGTTACCATCCACGTCGTTTAAAGTTGAGATCCTATTCTATATATATAATACGAAATGACAACTATACTCATCACGAGAAATTGAAATTGAATTAAAATTGCTAGTTTTCTTTTATCTTCTTGTTGATACATAGAGGAGTTGTTTGTCATTATAATTTGTACTTACCATTGTTAACTTGGATTAAAACCCTAAACAAACTTTGAATATAATAGTTTATACAAAAAAGAATAGAACTTAAGTAAACTTACCTGCATGTGTATATTAAGAAAGAACATATAAATCAATTATCACTTTTTTTATACACTAATTAGTTATAAAATTCTTTAAAGAAAGTAAGGTTTCACACTCTCTCAAATAAATTTGTATTAAATTCTTCCAATCATATCAAATAATATAGCAAAATTATTGTTCTACCTATATTTTACAACCACATGTTTAATTTCATTACATATATACATCTACATGATTTCTTTTATTGAGGGTAGTTCCATTTAAAACGGTAGTTTTTATTCTTCGACAATATATAAGGTGGAGATCAAAACTAAATATTGAAGTCGATAGTACACCGGCCGTTCATATAGTTGAACCCATATTGAAACGTTTCTATGTTTTTATTTATTTAAATTTTTTATTTTGATCTTTTAACCTTCATACATGCATAGATCTCATTTTAGTTGTTGATATTTGAAATTTTAATTTAATGCTTTAACTTTTGTTAAATGAGCATTTAATCAATTCTACTTTTATCGCCAAAAATGGTAGTGTATAATAACACATTATCAATCCATTAGTACTTATTGGTTTGTGTGAGAGGAGAGATGAGGAGTAAGAAAAGCTAAAACATTGATTGGCAATTTTTCATCCTTTAATGAACGACAGAGAAACAATCAAAATGGTTCCAATTTTTTTTACATAATAACTAGAAGGAGACATCTACATACTCCATTCTTTAATCTTACCTTGAAAATATAACTCTAAAGCTACAAATTATAATTATTTTTTTCAATCAAAGGAAGATGTGATCAACATTAATTCTAATCCCTCTCTTTCTTTGGCTTTAAATTCATAGAACACCAAACAACATGAATTCACTACTCTCTCTTCCAAAAGAAGAAAAAAGAAACCCATCAAATTACTTAGTTGATCAAACAATAAGCAACAAAGATTTTTTTTTCTTTTTCTCTTTTTTCTACTTTTAAACACAAACCCTTCGTTTCTCCTAAATCTCATAGCCAAAATGGAAGGAGGACTCATGATGGCACTATGTTTAATCACTATCCTCTTCACCATCTTCACTCTCTTCAAGCTCTTCCTTCAATGGAAAAACCAATCTTCCTGCTACATGCTTGCCTACCAATGCTACAAACCCACCGACCCAACCCGAACCCTCAACACAGATTCTTGCGTAAAAATCGTCCTCCGCAACAAAAACCTCGGCCTCGAAGAATACCGATTTCTCCTCAAAACAATCGTCAGCTCTGGCATTGGCGAACACACCTATGCCCCAAAAAACGTCCTTGAAGGCCACGAAGAAAACCCGACGTTAAGTGAGGCTGTTGCCGAGATGGATGACATCATTTTCGACACGCTTGACAAACTCTTTGCAAAGACTCTCGTTTCCCCGTCGGATATCAAAATCTTGGTTGTAAGCGTGTCGTTGTTTTCGCCTTCTCCTTGTTTGACGTCTAGGATTGTTAATCGTTACAAGATGAGGGAAGATATTAAGGCATTTAATCTATCAGGAATGGGATGCAGTGCAAGCATTGTCGCCATTGATTTGGTTAATAATTTGTTTAAGTGTTATGATAATTCTTATGCCATTGTTGTTGCTACTGAATCTATGGGACCAAACTGGTATGTTGGGAAGGAAAAACAAATGGTTCTTTCAAATTGTTTATTTCGTTCGGGTGGTTGTTCCATGCTTTTCACTAATAAAAGAGAGTTGAAACATCAAGCCATGTTGAAGCTCAAGTGTTTGGTTCGATCCCATCTTGGTGCAAATGATGAAGCTTACCAATGTTGTATTCAGGTAATCAATTAACTGATTTTAATTTCATCCTTTTTCTTTCCATTCTTAATATAATATTATTACGAAACATTTTATCATTGAAGACTTAATAGATAAACATTCTATATATCTATATATACACAAACCAATTGAGTCATGTGCTCAAATAACAATGATAAATGTTTGAATATTGACCTTATAGTTGGATATCTAATTTTTAAACTTCAAATAAAATAAAGGGGTATAGTAAAGAATTTTGTTTTTATTTATATTTTAAAAAATTCTCAAACATTCTCTAAAAAGATATTTAAAAAAATCCCAAACATTCTCTAAAAAAGATATTAAAAAAGTCTCAAACATTCATCTATATATATATATAATAGTAATAAAAAGGAATCTAAGGATATATAAAAAATGGAATTATATTTTTAAAAAATTAATGATGATTATTATTGAATTATTTTCGTAAATATTTGAGTTTGTTTTGTTATACTAGAAAATAATTTAGTTAAATTATATTTATATTTTGTATGAAAGGTTGAAGATGATCGAGGGTATCGTGGGTTTAGGCTAACAAAGAACCTCCCAAAAGCAGCTTCAAAAATATTTGCAATGAATTTAAGGGTTTTGGTGCCAAAGATTTTGCCATTGAGAGAGTTGCTTCGTTATGTTATAGCTAATTCTTTTGTTCAAAAGAACAAACCACCAAAAGGAGCTGCCATGGGATCAGGAGGGGGTGGTCTACGTCAAGGTCCAATTACAGGTTTGAATCTTAAGACGGGTGTCGATCACTTCTGCATTCACCCCGGCGGGAGGGCTGTTATTGACAGCGTTGGGAAGAGCTTGGGCCTCAATGCTTACGATCTTGAGCCAGCTCGAATGGCACTGCATCGATTCGGAAACACTTCATCTGCAGGTAAAAGGGTAGATTTAATAAAGAAGAGGAAGAGTAGTTTGGTAAAAGAATGGTTAGAACAACATAACTTTAAAATGAAAACATTTTTTTTCCCAAAATATGAAGTGTTTTGAAGCATTCTAAACATCGTTTCTAATGGGTTGATAAAACTTCAAAGGAAAGTTTGAAAAAAATAGCAAAATTATATTATAGACAAGAAGTTAATAAGACATGAATTTGAGATAGCTTGACATTGTTTACGTGAAGGATTTTGGTACGTGTTCGGGTACATGGAAGCAAAGAAGAGGTTGAAGAAAGGAGAGAGATTATTAATGATAAGCTTTGGAGCAGGATTCAAGTGTAATAATTGTGCATGGGAAGTGATGAGAGATTTGGAAGATGAAAATGTATGGAAGGATTGTATTGATTCTTACCCTCCTCAATCCTTGACCAATCCTTTCATGGAGAAGTATAGTTGGATCTATGATGAATCTTTAAACTTCATTAGGAATAAAGATTTTAATTTTATAAAAGACAATTAATCTCTACCACTTAATAATTAACTAAGCTTTACTTATTCCATTATTGCATTATTATTGTTTTTTTTTATCCCTCTCTTATGTATGTTTTTGTGTAATATCCCATTTGGCTATTGAATTTGAATAAATAAACTTGATTGTGATTGTTTGATAATAATTTTGATAAATTTTTCTCTCTCTAATTAATTAATTGTAAGTGTGTTTCTCTTTAATTAATTTTCTCGAATTAGTCATTTAATTGTAATATTATTTGCAATAATCTAATGGAGAATTTACATTATACATGACAATTTGTCTATGATAATGTGTTATATATCTCTCTCTTCTCTCTTTTACTTTTGGAATTGTTCACTTTTTTAAATGTTTAAGAATTTGTAATTTGATTGTGCACTCACTGGTTAAGTTCGTTGTTTCAATGTTTTGGTTCTTCTATAAAAAGTTGTTTTTCGTTATTTTCAATATAGTCGAAAATTCTACTCTTAGGATCACGTACATTCAATGCATACATATCGTCAAATACTTCGATCATTCGATCTTTCACCATGATCTCCTAACATTTAAAACTAAAAAAGAAAATGATTGGAAGAAGAAGCACTTTCATCACTAGAGGTTGCTTCTTCACCCCTCATTTCTAAATGTATATACTCAGAGTGAGTGGTTGTGCATGAAAGGCATGGGTTTACATGCAACCAAAACACAGTAGCAGAAAGAAATAATTAACTTTTGATGAAGCCAATAATAATAATAATAATTAATAATGTAATAAATGGTCAAACAAATAATATTAAATGTGTCTGTGAACTCAATAACTGAGTTTCTGATCAAATGGTTAATTAGATATTTCTGACACTCTCTATCAACTTGTTTCCATCTTTAATTTTGAAGTAAATAACCAACCAACACTCTACCTCATCGATCATCTCCCTCCATCTATCATATATATAATCTCACTTACTTTTGTCCTACTTTTTTTAATATTATAACAACCTCACCTCACTCCCAATAAACCAAATAAAACATATATATATATACCTATACGTCTGTTCAAATTTGTTCATATATACTCACCTGTTGTACAAAGTAGTTTTGTTTTCTTCAAAAAATTTCCTACTCTTTCTTTTGCATATGAAAAAAAAAAAAATTCAATATTCATATGATTCTATATCTATATCATGTAATGATGTAAGTGTGTCTTTTTAAGGATATATATTTTGGATACTTTCATCATCTAAAATTTGTCCTCTCAAAGTTGATTAAAGAATAATAAATAATTTTTATGTAAGAAAATTAAATATAATACGTTCATGTGTTCCCAAATTTACTGTCAATTACTTTTATTTTATTCTCACTGTTTTGTTTTAATATCAAATCACATTATTTGGAAGTGTATTAATTAGAATTGATTTTTAATGCTAACATGGAGTGTTTTTAAATAATATATATATTTACGTTAGATATCCTATTCGAACAATGTTAATGGTAAGATAAATAGAATTAGTTGGTAAATGGAGGGGAGGGTTTAGCCAACCCACTTATTAAGTGAATCACGTAAACAATCCAACTCACTATTCCTTTATGGCACTACTTCACTATCGATCATCCAGGAGTACTTAGTCTTCTAATGTGGTCCTTGCTGACTTACACAGAATTTCACACGCTCCATGCTATTCAGGTTAGAGCTTAAGCTAGCTAGTGATGCTTTCGGCTACTGGACCATCACCATCTAGGATGCAACACTCCATCGTTTCACCTACTAGCACGACACTTGTATTGCTCTCCCACAACTCCGTCTTCACAATTTAGGCGACTCCTATTTTGCTCACCGCCACTACAAGAATCACTTTTGCTTTTTTTTTTCCTCTAGCTACTAAGATATTTCAAAATTTTGAATATTTCTCGCGTAACTTCCTCTCTCTATTGTTTATACTACTTGCACCTAATGTTGCTTTCTTAATTTATCTTTTGCACACAATCCCTACAACTCTACACCTTGTCAATTGAGTTGTCAATCTCACTCATTAAGCCAAAACCAATTCAATCAAAGTTTACCAAACACATTTTTTTTTATCTCGAACAACTTTGATTTAGACATTGATGAATTAAGGTTTGTCAGATTGAGTATTATTATCAATTTATCATTGATGGGACTTGAGTTTCACCATCATGGATTGAAAAGACTTCTTGTGTGCCCCCTTATCTCACTTCTCAACTTTAGGGTTCCTTCATTTATTTCACATAATTTCAAATGGGAAAAAATAGTTACAACCACTTAAATAATGTCAATTTTATGAAAATTAATTTACATCTCTAAATTATTAAACTTTTATCAATTAAAACTTTTAAGTAATAACAATTTTGGGTTTTTTTTTTTCTTTTTTCAAGAAATCAATTTAGCCAACGGTAAGTATTATTTCATTTTAAAATCGTCAATACATTATTTCACAGTTATGGCTTATATATATATTTTTTTTCTAAGGAGAATTATTGAATTTTTCTATCTATATTGATTTTTTTCAGACAAACATAAAAGTTGAAATTGAATAGATAATTAGCTACTTTCGATTAACATAAATGGTTTATTATCTATGCATTTCCCCCCCTATTTTTCTCTAATTATTTAGGAAGGATCATGTAATACTTTGTCTTGTTAATGCCTTTTGTTGAGTCTTGAGAGAAGAATAATTCTTTATTTGATATTGAGTTAATTAATTTTAAACGAAAATATTGATAATTAATTAAATTACTAATAGATATGGAGGATGTTTATTAATGAATGAAATTTAGCATTTGAATTGAAATAGGTCCACTATGATTGGTAAACTTCAATGAATTATAATGTAAGTACGAATTTCACATTTCTTCAATGAATTTCAATTTTTGAATAGTAATACATAAATTCATGTCTGTCCTATTTTTATTTCTCACAACATCATATTGATTGATTGTCCCAGTGGTCGAACCTTCCGATTTACGAAAACGTTGAAATATTTAGTCAATTTTTTTAGTTCAAAAGTTGAAGAGATCAGAGGAAGAGAGAATTGAAGACAGTATTAGAGCCAGAAGAAACTCAGTGTTTTTCAGAAGAAACAATGGTGTCTTTTTGGAAAAGCTTCTTTGTGCATTCATTTTGTTATTAAATGCTATTTTACAAATATATATATAGTTGTTGAAACCATAAAGGAAATATTCAAATTACCTTTTTTTCTTTTATTACTTTCCTCTGCTTGGAAGAATCCTTTTTATTCACCTGAACTTTTTAATTCTGTCAGAAGTAAATACAACTTACTCGAACAATGGGCATGATGAATGGGTATTTTCAACATCACTTATCTTTGTGCATTTTATTAAATTGTATATGTAGTAATATTTTAATTATTTTGTTAAGTGTATAATAAAAGTGAGATGTATAAATATGTGATACTCGAGATACAATTAAGTATTACATTTTTTTAACCTAAAATTAGTTTGGACATAAGAGAAGTCTACGATTAATAGATGGGTGTGAGTTAATTTTGAATAGAAAAGTGATTACAAGCGTTCAAAATATTTGGGGTTACTTAGTTTCAAACTTTCAATAGAAGGATTCAAACTAAAATTGGATAACCGAAAGAAAAGAAAATGATAGATAGAGTTTCAATATTAAGAAGAAAAAAAATTCAAACTAAAATTGGACGATTGAAAGGAAAGAAAATGATAACTTGAGTTTCAATATTAAGAAAATAAATGCTTAGATATTAACGTTTTCTTTTCACCATTTTTTTTGGCTTAAATTTAAAGAACTCAACCAAAATAATGCTATGCGAATGGTTTAAATCCAACAAATTTACAACCCAAACATAGGATCGGTTACTCAAACAGAAGATAGAGATAACACATTGATGATATAAGGATTATGATATTCAACATATCATATATCAAACTAAAATATTGAGATCTTATCTGCTTTCTCACGTCCAAAATCTTGTCCACTTTTCCATATATCCCATTACTATCAAATCTCAAAATTTTCACATAATAGCAGGAATTTGAACTCGAGCAGGTTCGTCAAGCACGTTGCACTCATAGCTGACAGATTGCATCAGTATTCAACTTGGGGGTGTAATTTTCGGTTGTAGTTTAAGAACGATCTGATAATAGATAATTGGAGCAATTGGTCATCTATATGAAAAAAACAAACGAAGGAACAAACCCAATGACAAAATACCTTAGTTTTCTCATTTCTTCCAATATAATCGCAGAGTTGTTTCTCCTTCATGAGCTCTTTTCCTGCTAGTTTTAGCTGAGTCGTATCCTTGTCAAGAAGGCCGACATCTGAACGAAGATATAATAGATAATCTTGTTTCTAGTCACCTTCATCAAGAATTATAAGGTTGATCTAAAACAAAGCAACTTTCTTTCTGAGGAACAGTTTTAGAAGATTGACAATGATGAGTGAATGGATCTATTCGTCACCAAGTACAACCTTATCAAAGAGCAGATACGAATGTTATTTAGATAGAAGTTGGAATACCTTAAGGATATATTAGTATTGAGCAAAGGAGTTCATGGGAAATTGTTATAGATTCAGTGAGAGGAAAGGGAAGAAATGAGGGTAGACAAGTAAACAGTTTTGAGGCTGATTGGCATCTCGAGAGAGGAAAGATTCCAATTATCTTGAATACATGGGGATAATCTAGGTGTTTGGAGAGCTGGAATGTAATTTGAATTACTGAGAATCAAATAAGTGTTAGAAAGCGTAAGTAATCTAAAAGACAAAACGAAAATGAGATCGTCAAACATAAAAACAGTGAGAAAGATGGTTGGACTGAAAACTGTCGAAATAGAATGAGTTTTGTATCACAAATCGGGCTCAAAACGCTCAATCCAAACATGATTTTTTATTATATTACATTACAAACCTATCACATTATGGGTCACCGAACACCCATATATTTCAATTTATTGTAAAAGATAGTTTCAAGACAGGTCTTTTCCTAGAAAACTGACATAATTTTCCTTGGAAAGTTAATATTCTATTTCCTTTTGAGGAATCTGTGTGAACCAGACCAGGTTTTAATGTTGTATTTCTTCATGTTAGCATGTATAACACAAAAGTTTATATTTGAACGCACATCTTTAGTTGAGATAATGTTTATCAGTTCAAACCCCAAACAAATTCGACGTGGGATCTTGATTAATAATTCGAGTAATATAGAACTACTACGAATCTAAACATAGCCACAATGTACTGTGGTACAAAAGGTAAAGAACTCAAAGGATAAACAAGTAAATCAAGATACTTGCACCTCTACTCTTGAGATCTTTAATTCACCAACTAAAATAATACCCCCATCCTTCTCGCTCGCTCTATTCATAACCAATCTCCCAAATGACTTTTCTAGCTAATTACTAATGAACCCAAAATAAAATCTCTATAGAAAAACATTATGTGACAGAGAAAAATATCTTTCAGAACCATCAAGGTAATGCAGAAGAACAGTTAGTTACATACAACTTTAGAGTAATGGACGGTAATACTGTTGTTATTTAAGAAGTAACGAAAAAGAAAAACAAGAAAAGATAGGAAGAAAATCTCAAATACCTGATGAAAGTTGTTGATACTGAGTGGAATCATAGACACCCAATATATCAAACTTTGCTACCAATTCTCTTTCAATAGTCTCAAAATGGTGTCTCAACACAAGAAATGATAAAGGCCTATTGTGGATAACCATGTCCTGTAGTGAGAAAATCGAAATCAATCAATGAAAAGATGCAAAAGAATAGACTAATAATTACAACATTCCCTTCTCTAAATGAACACAATTCTACTTCCTATGCTATAACAACAGTTTATTCATGAGAAAATGCAAAACAATCACAATGAATCGTATTTACTAGGTTTACTAAACAACAGAACTCTCATCGATTATCTCATTATCAAAACACGAAAAGGGGAATAGAGAGTGAAACCTTAGATGCGTAGGACTTTGCTTCTGAGAAAGCTCTCAAAAGAGACGTAGCTTCATATCACATCCATCAGAGAATCGATGAGCGTAAGATGATTACAAAAGAGAAAGAAAGAGTAACGAGTAAAATAGAAATTATTAGTCCGGATTGCTAATATTCAAACCTTTGGGATCGCCACTAAAGGGAAGTAGAAGGGGTTCGAATTCTGAAATAAGCCGATGAATTTTAGATTGGAGATTGAAGATTTGAATAACTTCCGAAGCAATTTCATCGATCAATAAGTCGCTCTGACACTCGTAAAGAAACTCGAATTCGCAGGAATCGTGGCCGGACTTGACGTGAACTCTCACCATTTTTTAGGCTTCGCCGGGAACTGTTTGTATTTGTGTTGTACTCACTGGAAACTAAGAAAAAGAAAATGTAAAAGAAGTTAATTCGGAGTCAAATATATTCGTAAGTCTAAAATGGTCAATATCTAAGGGAATGTCCGTATGAGACTAAGAACTTATTAAATTTTGGAGTTAACCCATTAAATACTTACCAATATTTGAAAACACAATGTTCTCTCGGTGTAATTCTTTCTTCTAAACGATCATAATACAATATCGTCTACGAAGATCAAAACAATTGAATACTAAATTTAAAAATCAGCTTTCATCGATCTATAAAATCATTTATATCCAAATTATTGAAAAGTTACTTAACTGAAATAATAAAATAATAAAAAATATATTCTAGGTATGAATCTAACAAAACAAATATTTTCGTATCTACACAGATATTACAACATAAACAAATAAGATTATTTGAAGATTTAAAGATATTTGGTTTTTAACCGTTTGATTTTATGCTTTTATATACATAATAGTTAAACTTGACGTGAGTGCACGCTTAGCGTGTGATTAAGTTTTGTTAGAACGTAAAATTTAGATTAATTTTTATAAATATAGCAAAATATCAAAATATTTACAGTGGTATAACAAAATGAAAAAGTTCAATAAGTGTGTAATTTTTATTTTCTTTTTCTTTTTTCTTCCAACGCCTTTTTCAAAATATCAACATCATTTAAATATTATTTTCATATGATTTAAACTATCGCTTACCTAATCAAGATTGTTTAGATTTGAAACTTGTTTTTCATTTTTTTAAAAAAACTATACTTCATCATGTGAATATGATCTAAACGATTGTATATCATAGTCAACTCAGATCATTTAGCATGGTCAACACGACTATTTCAACAGTCAACATTCTAATGATTTTAATGGTCTACATATTTTTTCTCAAATTTAAATTATCGCATTTGAAATTTTTTACAAAATTATTTTAAATGATTAATCAATTTTTTTTTTTAAAAAAAGGCAAATGGTGCGGTAATCTTTAGTAAAAGGCCAAAGAATAGTTCGCTTTCTGCTCACCACACGACTGATGGGATACAAAATTCTTTACATGTGAGAATGAAATAATTATATTAATAGAGTACTTTTTAAAACTATTTACAAAACTACAGTTGTTTTAAAACTCATTACAAAACTAATGCTATTTTTTACATTTTCTTTTTTCTCTCTCATTCGGCGAGTATTGAAGACTCGCACAATTCCATTTTTTTCTCTCATTATTTTTAGTTTTCATATAAAATTTTCTTTTTTAAGTTTTTCACCTAATTTTTTATCTAATTCAATTTAGCTTTTATTTTTTTCTTCAAAATTAAATTATACTTCTTCTATATATATATATATTTCTTCTTCCAATTTGATTTTAAAAAAAACTATATTCAACTTTTTTTCCTTTTTTTTTTCATATAAATTTTTTATCTTAATTCTATTTGAATTTTTATTTTCATTCCTGAAAACTAAATTGTATTTTTTTTATAAAATAAATTCATATAATCTTTTTATCTTTATGAATTTTAATTTTATTCTTAAAAACTAAATTCTAGTTTTTTTTATATATAATTTATCTTTATTCAATTTGAATTTAATTTTTACCGGTTTGATTCATTCCTTTTTTACCCTTTCTACTTTTAGGTATCCGTAATTTATTTTTTAATATAGCCTAATATTTTTATAGCAAAATTCATCCAATATTTTATAATCTATTTTAAAAAATTCTATATACATTTTTAATAATTTCATTTTCATATTATTTCTAACCATTCTCCTTTTTATCTTTTTTAATCTTTTAAGATAGGTATATTTTGTTTCATTTTTCTATAGAAGAAAAACACAATTACATTTGTGTTATCATTGATGATCAACATCTATCAATGATAATACAAATGATAGATGCTAATTGATTTCATTTATATTTATATACTATTTTTTAGATCATAGAATTTAAACGTCTAGAGTTATTTGAATTAGACATAATTTATATATTATTTTTAGTACATAGCTTTTCAAGTCATTTACATTTGTGGCAAAAGAAAAATTATTCATTTGTTTCAACACTTACATGTAAGGCTATTAAGTTATCGTGGTTAATTAGGGTTGAGAATGACCAGCATATACATAGTTCAATGTTTACAAAGACACCAAGAAGTTTCACTTTCATTTGTCGCACATTTGAAAATTAAGAAATGACTAGAACTGATAAATATAAGAGCACCTGCTAAGGATTCACATCATATCGTATGAATTTTCCTTTTAAGACAATAATTTTCATAAAACAACAAATTAGTTTATAAATAATGATTTCTACATAACAACAAATTAGTTTCTTATCTAAAAAATAACAATTAAGAAGGAGGAAGAAAGCAGAAATGAATGGAAACATTGTAAAAAGAGAAAAATAGCTAAAATATTTATAAAAATATATTTAAAAAATTATTGTGAATATAGTAAAGTTTCATTTTTTAATTAGTGAAAATTTTATTATATTTTATAAATATTTTTAATAATTTTGTTATTTAAAATATAATAATAATTTTTTTTTTCTTGAAAAGGGAATAATTAATTAGTTAAGCATTGCGATACACAAGCGAGTGCTTGAAGCATTTTCATGGCTTTGAACACGGCGCTTGTTTCAGGTGAATCCTTTCTTTTCCACTTCTCCGTGTTCAATTTCTCAATGCGTATTGTGGTTGCGCTAATTTGGGAACGCATTAAACCAGGTGTTCGGAATCCCGATTGTTTCCTTTTTCTATGATTACAGAATTGCACTTTTATTGATTATCGATACATTTTGTTTACAAATCATGTCATGGTGATATCGCCGACTCTTTGAATTTTGGACATCAATTTTACTTTCTGTCGATCGGGGACAAAGTATCGAGCATCGCCGTCTTCTAGTTTAGATTTCTGGATAGTGTAGTTTGATCCTGAGTAAATGAAAGCTTAGATAATTGATTATGAAATTGATTATGAAATTGATCAAGTTTTTAGGTTAATTTTTTCGTGTGGATTTAAGCTATATTAACGGAGAGTGCATGAGATCCTACATTAATTTTTCGAAATTCTGGATATTTGTGCGACGTACGTACAATGTACGAGAATGTAGGATGTAGGATTTTTTTTCTACTCTTAGATTTTAAGTACAGCCATTCCAATTCTGTACTTTACAATTTCAAGCTGTACATTGCTTGATTTTTCGAAGTTGATTGATATATTCCTCCATAAAGTGGTAATGGTTTCACTTTTCTACATAATGGAAATTTTCACTCCGAGAGTGTTCGTTGCAAAGAGAAGGAGATTTGTTGAATGTATAGCGAGCTCTATGAATTTTGTGGATTAATTAGATTTTAGAAGGGCATATTTGGTGCTTATTTATTAGAGATTTGAGTTTATCTAATAAAGAGATGAGAGATAGTTGCTGCAATTGTTTGAGACAGACATCTTGTGTTGCATTTTCATAAAGTCCTACATGTTGTACTCAACAGTACAAATTACAGATAGCCATGAACAACATTTTTCGTTGACTTATAGCATACCCCAAGACAGGAATCTTATAAGAAGAACTAAGATGTCATTAATATCTTATAGGTCTGTACTTTCTTATTCTCTATCAGTCTCTATCATCCCCTGCCAAGTTCTGGTATTTCCTGATCATCAGAAACTGTAAGGGTTGAAGATGATAATAAGTAAATCCCAACTTCACTAACTGTCTTTCTTGAACGCAATGGTTGCTGAGATTGAGACTGCTTGCAGTGTTCAATTGCTCCCTGAATTGAGTTCTCAATCTCTGAATTCACACTCCCACATCTCTTTAGGTAATTCCCGCTTGAAATGTTTGGACATGAAGAGGAAGTGGGATGTAATGGTGCAGAAGACAATGATTTGATAATTGGTTGTCTCTTAATAACCATTGAGAATGATCTTCTGTTGCGACTACTGTTTTCCGTATTGCCTTTGTCTTTGTTGGAATTGGCGATAGAGCTCGAAATTGGTCCAAATGGCTTTCTCTTTTCCACTTTAGCTCCCTTTTTTGAACATTCATTGGGCTTTGAGGCTGATCCTTCATGTGCAATCTTTGCAGCTGCTGCGCAGGACTCATCTGAGCAACCTGATTTGGTAAAAAAAGATTTGATGTAAGTCCTGGAAGCTTTCAGCTTGAGACAAAGGGTAGAATACTTAAGCTTTTTGGTCCAGGACTTTTTCGAACTTTCACCATTCAAATAGCTCACATCTGCTGAATACTCTAGAAGATATTCGTCCGGATTTAGCTCCCTACTAATCCGAAAAGATTCGGAAGGAGAAATGTTGCAGGAGTCAAAAGGAGTACTGGTAGGTGTATTGACTGAAGTGGTTAATGGAGTGGTGTAAAATTCTTCAAACGTGTCTTTTCTGTAATCATAATCGGAACTAGACTTTTGCAAGAGTTTCTCTATCATTTTCAGGCGTGGGGGATGATGAAGGGGAAGAAGCTTCCCATTGTAGAAGAGCTCATCAGCTGGAGAAGTCGTTGGCTCTCTCCCTCGAGAATTCAAAGACATTTGAAACTCGAACTCTCTGGATTGTCGCGGCGAGCTTTTGGAGCAGCAGCGAAAGTTAGTGTAGGAACCAATTTCAATGTCTATATAGTCATCATCTGATGGATCACAAGATGGAATGTCAACAGCCATATCTAGTAACTCTCTCTCTCTCTGGAATTTGCTTATATGAAACTATGCTTTATCAGGTGGTTTAAGGGTAGGAGCACCTTTACAACTGAGGATGCTTGTCTTTATATCAGGTCTATAGAGAATAAAGTATGGGGAAATTATAATTGGCACTGTTTTAATAATGCTTCCAAATAGGAAATTAAAACATAATTGGAGGTAACCTTCTTATCATAATTTTATTAATCCTCGGTAAACTATTTATTTATTCCTTTTCTTTTTCTTTTTATAACATATAGTGAACTAGTTTTTTTTTTTTTTCCTTCTTTTGGGTGTGTGTGGCTGATTTCTCATTGCTTTTCACTATGCTACTACAAAAGAATGCACTAAACTAGTCTGGTCTCTTTCTTTAGTATTATTCTTTATAGTGATGTAGAAAACCATTAAGAATATAAAATAGTGAAAATTTGCATCTTTTTCATTGGGGTTTACTTTGCTTCCAAGTCACCGAAATTGGGTAAAATGTTTCTCAACCATTATTAAAGAATCAGTTGACAAAAATTTATCAAACAAAGTAAAACACAAAAAATTAGAACCAAATAAACAAAAAAGGCTTAGCTTAGGCATTGTCCTTCATTCCAAAGAATATAGATGTTGAACAACATTACTCAAGCAAAACAACACTACATGCTGTACCTTAGAGTAAGAGGGATAAAATCCCAAAGTTCCCTTTCTAAATGCTAATCTAAGATTCTTAGATTAGGCACCTGAAAAAAAAAATAGTAGAACCATCTTTTTCAACAGCTGTCTAGCTCTTCAGACAAAAATCAGTTTGAAGAACCAAACCATGCCCTAAAAACTGGCTTTTTTGCTCTCTTACAGCATGCTAAGCTCCTTCATATTTCCATGTGGTCCTTGAGAAAAATATATAAATTAATAAACAAAAAAACATGATTGAAGACAGCTCCTCTTTCAACTAGAACATTACTTAGAGGCTGCTACAGAAGCACTTTTGTCTGATTTTATTTCTTTCTACTGAAATTCAGGGTGGCTTTACTTTTCATCAATCTTTACCAATCCAAATACACTGATTGGTTAGTATTGAAATCTTTTCCCTCTTCCTTTTTGTTTTATATGTTTTACATCAAAAAGCTTACGTTTAAACTGCTCCTATAAATATTTATATATATATATGTGTGTGTGTGAAAAAAAGTTCTTGACCTCATAGTGAATTAACAATGTCCAGACATTTAATAGTGGAGGAGGGAAATTTCGGATTAATTTTGCCTTTGAATGCTTGAGACTTTTGCTATTGTCCTCTGCTTTTTTAATACACTCTTCCACGTTTTTGCTTTGTCTCACTATGTGTAAAGATAACTTATTTTAGAATTTTGGTAAGTCATGAGTTGCCAAATGCAAACAGTTTTCGGTATAATTAGCCTCAGAGGGTGAAACATGGACTCCACAACTTGTGAAAATGCTTAAGTAGAGAGAAACATGAAGCTTCTGAATTTGTCAGCACCCTCCTTCTGGGCACGCTCTGCAAATGTACCTCAAAAGCATTGTATTCAACTTCATTCATATGATTTGCTCACTATTTTCATACGCGACTTAACTCGAACCTGGTCTTCCAAGGATGATCGTGTATTTGACTCCGTCTGGTTCTTCATTATCGTTTCTTTAAGAATGAATTTTTCTTTTGAAGTTTGTGTAATTTATTATGATTTGTAGGAGTATAGTTTAAAATAAACAAGTTTTCCTATCGAATTACGCAACCAGCCACAAAATCAATAGCTGTTTCTTGCGATTCAAAATATGCAATTTGGTTTTTCAAATTTTATGACTTTATATAGTTTTTAAGTAAATCAACGTCAATTTTTAAACATAAATTAATATTATGATTTATATAATTATAGTATTGTTGGATCTATCATGTCTAATCTCAATCTAAGAATTTGTCAATAAAACCGAATCATAACCATAGTCTACCATTTATTACTATTTTATGAAGCGATGGAACCCAACTTTTTTCTAGTGTAAAAAGAAATAGAAAACAAACTAAGCAGCATAAATATGTTGACACAAAACACCATGTTCCAAAATTCTTTAGTGTATGCCTAACTCATAAGCAACACAAAAGCATTTTCACCATAGTTTAGAAATTCCACTTCTATGATTTTATAATTTACAAATTGTATCTTTTATGTTTCAAAAACAGTTCCAATCATTACCATAGTTAATAAATTAACAAATTAAACACCTCCCGTTGATAAGTTTTAAAGAAACCTATATATACTTGATACATATATCATTAAAATAAACCACAAAGTTAACTTTTAGAGTTCACAAACTACACTCTTTCAGAACTAATTTTTAAATTGTAAGACATGCTTTGCAAAATAAACAGATCATAAAAAAAATATAAATTTACAAATACCCCTTCAAAGAGAGAGAGACCAGCTCACTGACATCACAAACACAGAGTAAATTAAAGTATTTAATAAAAAACAAGATAACAATTCTGAGAGAGAATGAAAGAAGAGGAGAGAGAGAGGGAGAGAGAGAGGATACAATTAAGAGCCACAAATAAGATTAGAGAACCCACCACCCAGAAAATCAGGATAAAAAGCTATCTTCTCATTGGCTAAAGCCTAAAGGGTTGACAACTTGAAACCTTTTATTATTATTACTATCATTATCATTATCATTATCATTATTTATCAAGCTAGGGTTGTTATTAGCAACAGAAAATTTCTTGCTCTGTCCCACTCAAATTCTAAGGAGCGTTTAAACCCTCCAATTTGATGTGTCATATATACAGTATGTCAAATCAAACATAGCTCAATAAACATATAAGTGTAGTTACGAGATAAGTGGTTTGAACTCTCCTACCTCCAAATTGTCTGTAGTGGTCTATTTTATAATCATCCTACATACTAAATATTGATATTGTAAGTCTCGGACTGTAATAACCATCGACTATAATAACCAACTGGGTGCTTCCGGAGCCAAATTCAGAGGGAGAGCCAAAAAGATAAAACTATAAGGATTTGAAAACTGCCCTATCAAGAAAGATTTGGGCCAGACATGTTTCAGCCCACTACTTTGTGTGCCCTATCCTTGAAGGCAGAGGAGGCTTATAACCATCATGTTGTTCTTTAAAAGATAAGACAAATTCCAACTACCATATCCAAGAAACCTTTCTGAGACATATCAGTATTAACAAAAATCTCCTAACCCCACACCAACTAATTTGTCAGGAAACATTGGGGTCTCCCACCAAAGGATGGTGGATTGCTTAAGAAACTAAGAACTTACCCCCTTACAATACAGTTTTAATTTATCTAAAAGGTTGGACTTTCTTGCACATTAAGTCTGTCTTCTGGATTTGACTGTTTCCCTTCTTTGGCTTTATATTACAACATAAATGTTCCAGAGTTTATACAAAGTGAACGAATTAAAAAAAAACCACGAAATATACAGAGCACAATTACAAAGGAAAGATTATAATGAAATCATGCAGTTTTAGGGGGTATGCCAAAAGCAAAGCTATGAGACTGACCTTTTTTGATTTTTCATAATAAATTAGGTTGGTTTGTTCATGAATACATAATATGACAGTTAGTTCTTTGAGTCACCTGACCTCAGCTCCTTTTCGAGCTCGTCAAACTCCCATTCACCAATGTCTTCTGCTGAGTAGTCGTGACTTACTTTGCCAAATTCTGATTCCAGCTTCGCTAGCTCAGCTGCAGCGTCTAGTGTTTGTTCTACCTCAACTGCAGGTAGTTTGGGATCCTTGCCAGTTTCAATTTTTGAGTTCTTGCTGTCTTCCATTGGAGGTTGGGGAACACTACTGCTTTCCACCTCCTCTCTAGATTCCTTTTCGGGAGTTTCGATTTCTAGATTGGGTCTCTCAATAGATTCAAATTTTTCCCGGAGTTTTTCAATATCATTAAACAACTCTTTAACTCTAGAATCATCTTTCCTGAATTGAGGTTAAAAAGAGAGAAGAATTACTTTTGGGTAAAATGATGAAATGTCACATAGAGGAGTGTTAGAACAGAATGCATGAGTTAAAAATGGGAAGAAAATAGTGTTTCTTCTATTTCATGAATCAAATACAAGGTCTTAGAAGAAAGACCAACTACAAATAAGGAAAGAATCTTCGTAAATTATGAATATACACAATAAACATCCAATATTACAAGAGATAAAAGGAAATCCAACAGCATGACAGAAAAACTTGGATCATACCTGGAAACTTGAGCTTGTTGAGCCAAAAACTGCTCTTTCATGTTATCCACAACACTGAAGGTCGTAATAATCTGAAACAAAAAAACGAATTTGGTTACACTTGGCAGGAAAATTGTAGATAGCAGATATATGTCCTATAGGCTATAACTGGGACAATTGTTTGCAATGCGTTGATTAAAAACTAAAAGTAAATATACGTATATTACGAAACAAGCCAAACACTGCACTGAAAGACAAGGCCCATGCACAAACCCACTCAAAATTTACAAGTCATGTATCAGTATAACCATCCCAATTATCCATATGAAATATAACAGAAAAGGAGAAACAAATCAAAACAAGTAGAAACTGAAAGAAGAAGTGAAGTGAAGAGCAGCATTCGAATCCTAGCAATCTTGAACAAATTTTGAATATTTCTCCTATTTTCTCTCCAATAAATACCCCAGACATAAGAGTCAAAGATCTGAGACACCAACACCTGCCTCTATTATGAAGGAATCGTAAGCTCAATCAGAAATTAGATGCAGAAGTCAATATACATTAGAGACCGTGTTACTAAATCGTAACTAATTTCTTTTTCCCTTTTCTTCTGTTGTTGATAGCATAGATTTCTTTTTCCCTTTTCTTCTGTTGTTGATAGCATAGATTGCACCAACATAAATTAATAATGCAGAAAGGATCATCAATTACAACGAAGCACAAGCATCATCTTTTCCTTCTATTAGTAAAGAAGCATTCCTCTGCTAAACTTCTATCGTTGCTAATTAGAAATGTTCTTGCAATTTTCGTTAGGCATGGAGTTTTAACTCCCCCACTTTTGGTAACTATATCACATTAATGAAATGTTGCTTAACCCAAAAAGTAATAAACAAATTCATTGCAAATGTAAAACAATAACTATATGCTGCCATTCCATCTTTGAGTAGTCTGAAACTGTGAAAGTGTAATATGAGCAAAGTACTGCTTATATCACACAAGATGTATTAACATCATCATTATATGTATGTATGTAAATATATATATATATAAAACCAACAACACCACTGTTGGACAGCTAATTCAAAATATATATATTTGGATGGGCGATATGAACAATATTTTACACAAAACCAACTCACCAACAGCATCAAACCTTGAAACTAAAATAAATTTGGTTAAGTAATAAAAAGTTTATACCTTTGCTTCATAGCCTAGATATTCCTTTTCAAGATTACTTGTAGGGCTAAGAACTTTTGACTCATCATTTTCCAGTGTGGATTTCTCCGACCTGTCAAGAGTGATCGGATAGATAAGAAGCCATGCTTAAAAAAAAAATACAATCTTGATGAATAAAGAGAAAAGGTTACCTCTGCCGCAAATTCATTAAATTCTCCACAAATTTTTCAATACGGCTGATTGATGGCTCCAACTCTTTCTACATCAGATGATCCGTGCAAGGTTTCAAACATGGGAGATCAAAGCTTACTCATAAATTAGAAATCATATTTCATGTTACATTTAGGATACACATATTCTTCAGAGAATTTTATAAATACCTTATAAGCGGATAGAAGATCAATAGCCAAGTTGACAAAGTAACCTTCATGTTTTTCCAAAGCATCACTTCAGAAAGAAAAGAAACAAGCATTTAAGTAAAACGAACCTCAACTGAGAGAAGAAACATTGTACAATGCTCATTTGCAGGTTCCCTCTCTTTCAAAAAATCCTTCGGAAAAATTCTTATACTGAAAAAATATTGATGAAAAATAACAAGCATGGCCTAAAATACATACTTGACCTCCTTTTCCTTATTTTCTCTATATAGGCATTGGATATTCCACGTATCTTCCAGAAAATTAATCCAAATATTCAAAACGTTTGATTCTGCCTTACACGAAGCAATGGATTTGAACAGCTCATCTTCCTGAGAGAATTCACAAATAACATACAATGAATAAAGATGAGAACATACAAGAAATAACATAATACATCAAAAGTAACTAAAAGAAAATGCACCCTTGTCTTTATATGTGCAACAATCTTGTTGTTGGCCTCCTCAAACTGATCTCTCTCTTCCACCATATTACGAAGGCGTGCATGGGCAGCAGCCAAGGAGATATTCACCTATGCCATTATACCATATATGTTTATCTAACAGAAATGTGGAAAGTGGATAAAAGAAAATAAAATTTAAAATTCTGTGGATAAACAAATTTCAAAATCCACTAACGAAACTGTGGAAATGAAAATGTAGATTATATCTGACAAAGGAAAAACAATAGTGGAATTTCTCAATATTGGGCTCAAAGACATCATGATAACACACAAAAAATTGGGCTTTTCTAACATTACAACTTTACAACTACTAAGATATTTAGAAATTTATATAACGATGCTCAGGCAACTAGGGTATCTCACTGTCTCAGGCATAGGCGTGACTTCTATATCAATGATAATACTATATCATAAAAATTGTGTACAAATACGTAAATAAGCAGCACAACAACTCTTCATTATATCATGGTTAACCAAAAGATCATGGATGGAAGACAGAGAAAAACCTTTCTTAATTGATCTTCAATATCATCTCTCTGTCTTTCAAGTCCTGCAATTTCTGCAGCTAATTCCTGTAAATAATAGAAAACATGAACTCAAAATTTCTAAATACCTAGTTGAAAATAATCTAACATGGTTGTAGTTAGGTTTCATTTTGTCATCTGTATACTCTCTGCCATATAAATGAAACAAAGTTCAAAATAGATATGAAGTATGATTGAACATAAAGAACGAGATACTGCTGCAAAGTAGGTCCCTGATACAATACAAGATCAAAAACATGAGATCCTGACATAATATTGAGGATAATTTATAAATTTTGTTCTTAAAACTGTTTAGCAAGCTGGTTTCTTACAATTATTTTCTACATCTTGGACATAATCCGAGGAATCTGATTCCCCTTTTTGGAACTCCATGATGCATAAGAAGAGAAAATGACGGGCCACGTGGAAGAAATTTTCTCTCTAAAGATGACAGAATAACCCTCATTCTCACAGTGTCGAGTGGGATGCCTATCTACTTCTTCCCCCTTCCCAGAACTTTATGTTTTGAGCATAAAGGTCTTGAGACACTTATTAGGGACTTCCTCTGGGAAGGGGTTGATGAGAGTAAAGGGGCGCATCTGTGAACTGCGAGGTGGTGGGGAAGCTGTAAACCTTGGGGGTAGAATTAGGAAATCGAAGGATTAGTAACAGAGCCTTATTAGAAAATAGCTCTTGTAATTCCACCTTGAGTCTACTACCCTTGTGTTTGTCACCTTGTTCATTGTTTTTTAACCTTGACCAAACTCAAAATGAAGTACTAAATGTGTAACATTTTGAAACTTCCTGATAAAATGAAAACTAGACCCAAGACAAAAAGGTTTTTTTTCTTTATTTTTAATTTGTTAAATTGGTTGGTGAATGAAGAGGTCTATTATTTGTCTTTCACTTTTTCTTTTATTTTCATATTGTTTTTCCTTTGTGAAGGTGTACTGCCAAGTGCTCATCTGAGACTGTTTTCCTTTTTTTTCCATTTTTCTTTTTTTGCAACAATGTACAAATTACCTTCCTTGGAGTGTCTAAGAGACGAGATACTCCATTGTAATCATAGTCGAGCTCAAATCCTACCCGGAAGATAGTATTTCATTATTTCTTTTGGGAGGGAGGCTCCTCAGTCTTAACCCCTTTCGTTCTTAGGTTGTGTGGAGATTTTTTGTTTATACCCTTCTGATTCTTATTTGACAAATAAATAAAATAAAACATAAAAATTGATAATAAAACTACCCCTCACTTGCAATATAATTTTCTAAAATAAAACTATTTTTATTGTAATAAACCAAAAGCTATTTTTAAACAACACTCCAAAGAACACCCAACCTTTTCTTTTTCACCAGATTCACTTGCTTTGGTAAAACGAACATTTAGGGCTTCCTCTTTTTGTGTTCTGCAAATTAAAACAGGGGGAAAACATCATAAATATGTGCATGAAATGACAAAAAGAAAAGCACGCATCCCTCGTGGTGAGCCACTAGACAAAAAATCAACCTGAATGGACTAGTTTGATTAGAAAGATGTACTTTCATTCCAACCAACATTTGTAAATAGAAGAAGAAAAAAGAGAATTACAACTTGGCATAGAGAACCTCCAGAGAGAGATTAAGCCCAACTCTATCTCCTAACTCCTAACTCCTAATTTTTTTATTGAACATATCTCTCTGTTTCCTATCAAAAAAAATACTGTCATCAGTTCATACGATCTAATGAAGAAACCTAAAACACTCTTCAGCCAGTAGCCACTAAGTATTTTTTTTCCTTTTTCTTTTTTAATTTTTTAACATGAAACAGATATATTGAAACTAAAAGAAAGAGAAAGACACAGCCTAAAGGCAGGGGGTTGAGAAAACCCCTCCACAAGCTTAGATAAGAAAAGCCTTTCAATTGTGAAGGAACACAGACAAGCTGGAATTACTAACGAATTTCCTATGACTAACACAGGGAATTAAGGCCCAAAGGCTTTAAAAAAAAACCAGTCATCAACGAGAAGAATTCTAAACAATTTCTCATGTCAAAGTCCCAAACAGATAATACAGAGAATATCAACATATATCAGCAAAGAAAAAGCAGCTACATGTCTGAATTCTAAATCACTGCCATTTAGGACATGGAGATCTTTACCTATGATCTGTAATCCGCCTTTCAGCTTTCACAGAGGAGTTTGAAAGAGACTCTGACAAAACTTTCAGTTTATCGATCTGTATATAAGTAGACAAGTTTACAGCCATATACCACTTACTGCAGCCCATAGGCTAAATTTAACACAAGCACAATGCATAAAAATAAAAATTTGACGGACAGGTTCAAGGCATACCTTCTGAGCATGGATTTCAGGAGAATCCCCATTGTTCAATAATTTCTTCTTCAGCAGAAGTCCTTCCACTCTAGAACAAATTCGTATGTGTGAGAGTGCTGCTTTCAATGCCTGCCACACAGTGACCAAAGACCTTTTTCCGCTCCATCAAATTCATAAACGAACATTACTTGACATTTTATATCACAAGGCAATTACTCAGTAGTACACACTATATGGTACACAATGTGAAGATATCATTTCTCAAAGAAGCGGTCACCCAGTCTGATAATAGCTAAGTTGCAATGAGAAATGAAGTATAAAGTACAAGTACAACCTACGGACAATGAATGCATTAATATCCTAATAAAAACTTTAAGGTTTGTTGGATGATCATAAGCAATACAATAACAGATACTCACTGCTGTGAAATCATCAAGAATGAATTCAACCCATATTTATCACCCACACTAAACATATGTTTATTTATGTTGGATAAAGTTTTCATAAAAATCGCCTTGTTGTGTTACAATTTTTAAGAGTACTTTTAAACAATTACAAGCACTTCTTAAAATTTTCAATAATAAAACAGTTTGAGAAATTCTAAAAAATAAATAAATACTTGAAGTGCACATAGACAAAGCTTTGTTTGATCCAAAAGAGAGAGGGAAGACAAAAACATTCTCTGGTGCTTACAAATGAAGGGTTCATTAACATTTTCTTTTTCCAAAATGTACCCCAAACTCATCCATAGTCTAATGCATCAACAGATGCATTTCTTTTTTTTATCTTTTTTTATATTGATCAATGAAAAGTTCCATGGTTTCCATTAGAAAATAATGGAAAAAAATATCTTCCAATAATAGGCTCACCTCGATTGTTTCAATTGTGGTTTCTTCTGACATCTGGCCGGAATCTGCATTGGATGACATTGGGGAACCTGACATTCCTTCAAGTTTTGTCTTTAAATTGGATAATTCAGTATCTACCCTGTGACCAGAAAGCCAGACAAATATTAGAGAAAAGACCATATTATTAGCCTATTCTGACCATTTAACGCAGCCTAGACCTAGGGCATTCTCTATCCTCTTCATTACTTAGGAAATGCATACAAAAATTGAAAATTATTTCGAGAAACTGAAAAATCATTGAGCATGTATCTAGCATGCAGAAGTATAAAATAAAAACATAAATAAAAGGTAAGAAATATAAAACAATGGCATATTATCTTTGAAAGTGAAAATCTATCCCCTAAGACTAAGGCTTGAAAAGGGAAGGTACTAGTGTCCAACTGTTCTTTGTTTTCTTCAATATGCTCACTATATGGGTATGGCAGGATTAACGTAGAGGTCAGATGGAACTACATGGCATTTTTTTTCTTTGAATAAGAAGCAAAACATGACCAAATTATGTTTATAAGAGAGGCCTGAGAAGATTTTAGATAGCAGTAGCAAGGTAAGGAGATCACCTAAGAAGCACGGACACAGATACAAGACACGAATACGACACGGACAAGGCGAAACACCATATTTTAAAAATCTAGGACACGACACAATAAGGACACATTTACTAAAATATTCATTTTTAAAATATATATATCATTTTGAGTAAAAGAAAATTCATAGTAAATGAATTGATGCATTTATATGCTTAAAAGACTTAGTTTGATGTATTCCATGCTCAAAAATTATTATTGTCATATATGTGTCTTTTTAGTCTACTCAACGAGTGTTCTATGCATGTCCAATACATTTGTTGCACTAGCAAGCATCCAATAGGTGTCACCAAGTGTTCGACATGGACACGCTAACCAAATTGAAGTGTCCGCGCTTCTTAGGAGACCACAAAGGGACTCCTTCATAAACATTAATCAAACAAAAATAAACTTTTTTCTTAAATGAAACAAGAAGATTAAAATAAATCCTTAATCCCTAAAGCTGCTAAATCCACTAAATAAGTATAATTGCTATAGAACAGAGGTGATAAATAATATAACATCACACTCACACAAAAGCTGTAGAAGTAGATATCAAGAGGTAAAGAACAAAATAACTCAATTCTTACCCACCTCCCAAGATCAGCGCTGATCTTCAACCCTGAAATTGCACTTTGTGCAAATTGGAGCAATTCCTCCCGCTTCACCTGTATTTAAGACCTCCCATAAAACTTTGCACAAATAAAAGAAATGGAATGGGTTAATGTGATAGGCCTAGCAGTCATGTCTTACTAACGTAACGCATAAATCCACACAGTAGAAATCATATGAAGATCATCGCAGTTGAATTTGTTGCACACTGATGATTAATATTAATATGAAAATATATTAAAAAGTAAAAAAGAAGAAACACTTCTTTTTCTTTTTCCAAACATTCATTGAGAAAAAAAAAATGAAAGAACACAATGGCATCAAAAAATAGAATCCCCCTCCCCCCCCCCCCCCCCCCCCCAAAGAAAAAAAGGAAACCAAATGACATACTACAAATGGGGGCTCCAATCCAACAACAAAATAAGATCTAATGATTAATTACAAAAGACTTGATCACCAAAGCCCAAAGAGTAACATAGAATCTAACAGGAGGAACCAAACATTGCTACAAGAACCCTCCAAACCAGAAAACATTCTATCATTTCTCTCACACCAAAACTCACAAAATGGCACAAACCCAGCCAAAGACCCGACAAAAGGAAAATATATTCTACTCTCTCCTAACTTGACATCATTTCTCTCACACCAAAGCACCGCAAAATGGAACGAAACTCAGCCAAAAACCCCACAAAAGGAAAAGACATTCTATTCTCTCCTAACTTGTCGTGGAACTCTATTATTTCATTAGGTTATAATTATTACCATTAGCTATTCTTAATATCTCTTACCCTTCAGAGTCTAACATTTCTTAACATCAAAATATGAAAAGAGAATGAAAAAGCTCTAAAGCAATTAGCTGCTACCCCTGAGATATTTGGTTCCAAAAGGGATTGTTGACAGCATACGAAACTCATAGTAAGTTACAACTTGTGCTTTTTTACACTTGGATGATGACACCCTCCGCGAGATAAGAAGAAATTATTTTTATAAATAAAAATTGTAGAGTGATGAGTTCCTAGTAGATTTCAAAACTTTAAGGCAGACAATATATGCTTAAATTCTTAAATCTTTACCAATACTTCATCCTCATAGCTGGAAAAAGATTTCGCCAGATCTTGTATGCTGCTAACTATTGCATTATGAACTTCCTTCCCCCCAACTAGACATAATCTGCAGGAAATATTATTAGAAATGTTCTCAATAAAAAGCTGATCTCAAAGAAATACTAGTGTATTATATCCCCATCAGAAACCAAACAAGTGATATTTAAAAAGAACAAGAACAAAAACAAAAACAAAAACAAGATCAGAAAAGGTTTGGAACAGAGGCACAAGGCTAGAGCAGATAACTTATTGACAGGAAACCGATAGTCAAATTAAGGGTAAACAGATTGATGCCAAGCAAAATAAGGATAAAGATGGTCAGGGTCCCTCATCGCAATATGAGTTAAATATGGAACTCCAAATATCTCCACCTCATAAGAAATATTAAAATAAAATAATCCTCATAACTTCATGAAGATGACACAATTTTTTTGTAATGAAACGAATATGAACATAATTAAAAATTGAAGATATGCATCTGTTGGATTCTTAATAATTAGTACTTCAAGACAGCCATAACCATCTAAACTATTAGCTTTAAGTGAGGGACAGACCCAAACATGTCCAGGAGAAGGGACACTTCTTCCTCATTTGGCGCTTCAAGAATCTGTGGCACAGAAAATAGTTAATTCGTCGGTGTCTCCTTCATGACCAATTAAAAAAACAGAAGTTTGTGAATGATAAAATAGAAACTTAACAATTCAAAATATGATGTCTCACTTGCATTTATTTCCTCCATATTCAATGAATCTAACTGATTCATAAGTCAGTTCAAAGAAAGTGGAGTTAAGACTTGTTTCCATCATCACTTCATAGTACTTCCTTTTATATACTCACCTCATACAAAAAAACATGAGCTACCTATCCACTTTGAATAAAATCTAATTAACATGCATAGTTAAATAGCTGAAAAGGAAGAAATTCACAAACTTGAAGCTTTTGCATAAATTTCCATATTTCCCTTAACAAAAATTACATCAATCAGCACTGAGATAGCACAGTTGTACATATAATTCTCTGTTTTCTAAATATTTTTGAAATAAAAGGAATACTCTTAGATGCCTTATTCGGTATTGACCAATGTTGTCTATAAGAAAAGTCCAAGGCATATAATTTTTCAGCCAGACAAAGTTGAAAAACTATGTTTTAAGTTTTTAACTACCCCCCATGCAATGCTATTCCTTAACTCAAGTTTCATATTCATAGTCATAAGAAATTATTGACTGGTCTTTTATAATGGTTTCTCAACTGATTATTTATATTATTTAATGATCTGTGTATCTCTTCATCAAAAAATTTGATAATCAAAAGCACACATCTTTTTGGATGAGTGTTCAATCCTAGCCAAAAACTAAAATAAATCATTCAATTTCGGCCCAATAAACTCCTGACCCTCATCAAAACCTACACAGAAACCTCCTACCAATGAACAAATACACCATATTGTCCTTTTTGGTGTATTCAAAATACCAGAGCAGTAAGGTCACCCTAAACAAGCACAACTGTAGCTTTCCTAGGAACAAGCCACAGATATAGAGAAAGGACGCAATAAAATTAACATACCATAGATAATGTAATTCCCTCCAGAGCTTGACTTTGAAGAAAAACATCACAAAAGTTCATTGGTTCCCCTCCAACATCAGGATCGTAATACAAAACCTAATCATAATGGTAAAGGTCAAAACTAACAGAGAAGTAAAATTTTGCAGAATGACTACTATTGACAAGTATTTTCAAATTTTGGAAAGATGATTAGGTGATCCAGAAATGAATTTTAATACTTAGATGTGGCTTGTTGAAATTACATGTCAATTGACTAAAAACGTCACCAAAATGAGCATGGGCCAACTAGCATAAAGTATGTACCCTTGACCATGAGGTCAAAGGCTCGAGTCTCTCACTTTGTGTATATTATTGAACAAAAAAAATACCTCACATAAATAAAGGTCAAAGAGTTTACAGGTAAAGAAAGGGCAAAAGTTTAATTGACATCTCTAGTTGCCGCACCGAGAAATCTTTGGGATCTCCATAACATTGTAAAATCAATGTGCAAAGCAACTTTCATGTCAATTTTTAAAATCCACGAGGTTAGAATGTGGAATTCATGAAAATGCACCAAGGTTTTTGAAAAATGCATCAACTATGATTCTATGAACGATATGTGCCCATTAAGTACAGGTAACTGACAGAAGTATTTATAATAATACTTGAATGAAGAGGTGTCCAAAAAATGTTACTCACAATAGCAGGTTTTCTTGGGCTCTCCTTCGCATCTTCAAAACCAAGATGTTGCTCCAGGGTTTTTGCTTTCTCCTCCGAGGAAGCATCAGATAATTTTTTAACCTCTTTAAGCACAACCAACCATCTTTTCAACAGTTGAGCTCTTTCAGGGCCCCTACAAGACACAGCAGCTTCTTCCAATCTTTGTATAGTCTGCTTGATACTTCTAAGATTCCGTGCCCCCTATACCAATAAAAGCCAAAAAAAAAACAGAATTATAGAATAGCCAATCTCCCTGGTATGAACCTGTAAGCAGCCAGAAGCAGCAGAACCAGATACTCGAAAAGAACTAAGCGGTTGAAAAAAAAATCAATACTAAATTGAACGATGAATACGCTGAATCTTATTAAAGTTCTATGAAGACAATTCTAGGTGAGTTCCCAGAAACTCAAATAGATTTGCACTTTGTTTCCATGGAAAGCCCCTGAAATCGATATTCAGGACTTTGTTTTTCATTTCTCCGTTTCAATGTTCAAATACCATAATTAATCGCCCTATGGTACTATCTCAAAATTCACCCCATTCTCCTGTTTTCACAAAGTATTTTCCAAGATTCAAGTCAATTTCTAAAAGCCTCCATGTGACATTTCACCAAAAACTTAAACTTTACATAAAGAGCTAAACATAGAGAGATATCAACGAAGAAACATGCACAAAATTAAACGAAATAATAAACAAACCATCCAAGATTTCCTAATCCCATCACAAGCTAAAAAATGACACCAAACGAAGAAAAAGAACGTGACAAGATATAAACTTGAAGAAAAATGCACAAAATTAAACCAGATTATAACAAGGCATTCAACATTTCCAAATTCCACCACAGCTTAAAATGACACAAACCCAACAAAATCAATAAGAAAAAAACAAAAGAAATGAAAATGAAACAGAGGAAGTACAATGCGATCTTGGAGAATTTTAGCACCCTCGGCAACGGCCTGACCAGCGTGGTGAACGACGGTGTCGGCATAATTCTTGACAACCCGAGTGAGGTTATTATTATTCCCAACCTCCACCGCCTTGCTCACAGCCAATTTAATCCACGACATTCCAAAATCCTTCTTCGTCTGTAACGAGATTTTGGGTAGTAAGAAGCAATTGAATGATGAAGAAGGAGAAAAATGGCTATGGAGGAAGATGGTTTTCCCGCATGGAAGACAGCTTTTAGGGGTTTATGTGTTCTGCAGAAAATGGCGCAAAGTGTTCCTCCCAAATGGTGAAGGATCAAAGTCAATTAGGGAAAGTCAGCGATGCAACGGAATTAAAACGGTGTCGTTACGAAGTCTCAACGGATGGATCGAACCTGGGCCCATATTGTACTCACGCGGCCCAGTTCATATAGTACTATCCTGGCCAGGCCCAATTATAACCGTCACTTGCCACGTTTTTTATTACGAAAATAATTTTGTTAAAGAAAATAAAAGTAAATAAATTTTTTATATTTATGAATTCTGTTGTTGCTCAAAATTTATCTTTGGGATTTATATTCTTTATAATAATAGACAAAACAAAATAATTTATGATTACCTAAAACAATACAACACTTGTTTAGTTAACTTCAAAATAATAACATCTCTCATTTACACAAGTTGATTTTCCATTTAACAAATATCTTTTAAATATTGATGAAAAATTGGATGTATTATTGCAATTTTTGAAAGAATATTGAAACTTTTTTTTAGAAATAAAAGAAGGTTCATTAGTACTTTGCAAAGTTTTTTTCAAAAATAATAAAAAAAAATACAAATTATTTACATTCTACCGCTATAATAAAACCTATTTCTTTTATAATTTAACACATATATACTTATATATATATATAAAAGAAAAATACCTCCATTTATTCTCTTGAAAAAAAAACCATGCCTACTTATTTTATTTTATATAATAGACATTAAATAAAATATAATTAAAGTTTTAACATGGATTTACATTTTATTCATTTACTTAATTCAATAGATACGTTTATGGATTTACATATTTATTCATTTACTTAATTCAATAGATACGTTTAAGTAAAATGTCAATGGGCAATAATACAAAACATTAATTGAAGTTAGTTTTACGGAAAAGCAATAATTGATGTTAGTTAAGTCATTGTTGGATAGACAATAAGGAAATCAATATTGTTCCAATGAAGAAACTTCTTTATTGCCTATCTTAGACCCATTTTCATCAAGCTATCAACCCAAAATGGTGGAATTGTAAAACCATACAACAAAACTTTACTTTTACGGCTTTTGCAAAACTTGGATGCTAGCTAGTGTAATCGGTTTGTTTTCACTTATGGACAACTCTCTACATACTTTTTACAATAGTGATATATATAATATTACTTGCTTTGGATATAAAGTTTTATGGTTTTGTTTTTAATAGCTAAAAATACCTTTAACTAATGGAGATGTGGTTGCTTTAGCTAATGGTTATGGTCTTCTTCTTATATAACCAAGTGGAACTTTGATCGCACCTCAAACAGTTGTCTCTTAGAACAAAGAACCATGTAGTCTCTTTTTCAAACAAAGGACTATGTAAACTTCCGTCAAATAGTCATCTTTTTGTTTACCTGTTTAGATTCAACAAAAGTCTTGTTTTGTCTTGACTAACTCTTCTTTATTTAATCACCTTTTTTATAAAGCTTAACCACATATCACATGATTATAACATTAAAAAGTTTCACTTTTCTTTGCCGTACAACGTTGCACACAATACATGTGTTATCCATGGTTATCGCTTTAATACCTTCTTCTACCTTAGGTATGTCTTTCTAGCTTTGTTTATTTATAAAATTTTGAAATTTACACTTTTTGGTGAAAATCTATGTTGAAGTCATTATTAATATTTAAGGCAGAAGAAGGTACGAGTTTTGACTATTTAAGTTATCGTTCTTCAAATTCATTAACAAAATATATGAAATTTTTATATTTCACCTTTCTTCGACCTACCAATCAACAAGCTTCAACTGTATTTATTCCGGCATCAAATTTTAAACTTGATTCTAGAAGGTTTAAATAAATATGCATTTGGTCCATTCTCTTCTTATTGATATAAAAAGCAAGTTGACCCAGTTGAGTGTGGTTACACACTTCCTAGGGAATTACATTTTTTAACATATGCTCTTGTTTTCATCAACCTTGCTGTTAAAAATAATGTTATTTTACTAATCATATTTATTAATTTTAATACCTATCACTTTAGTATAAATCTATCTCCCCAAAAACATCAAACCCAAATCCCCAAAAATGATTTCAAATTCAAGGATTTTTTCTCATGTTATGAAGAATGAAGCATTGTTTTGGTGGTTCTTTAGTTTATTGGCATTCCAAGTCTTCTCCATCAGTTGTACCTGTAAATTGCTCTCATCTCTTTTATGGTTTTCAACAATTTTTGGAATGATAAGTTTGAATCTTTGATCTCATGATTGAAAGTGTATATATATATATATATACATCACATAGTTGAACTACATTCATATCCTCGTGTAGGTTTGATAATTGTTATTTTTTATATCATTGGTTTTCAACAAATATACATATATATAGCAAAAATCTTAACTTGACAACGTGGTTTTTTTTATGTTTTTAATTTAACAGAGTCCTTATTATTTGAATAATGTATTGACTAGTTTGTTACGTGCGAATTTGAATTTATTTCAACTAGTTTATTAAAAAGTTATCAAAATATAAATTATTTGAACATTATTCCCACTCATTCGATAAGGAAAAAGAAAAACCAATTTGTGGTGTTTTTTAATTTTTCAATACAAGCTTAGCTGAGTGATAATTAACCGAGACAACAAATTATAGAAATGACTTTTATTTGTAATAGTTTTAAAGCTTGAAACTACTTGTTCTAACCATTAAAAAAATATAAATTACTCTTTTACCTTAAAAAAATCAATAATTATCATTATCAAATAATTGTTTTAAATGGAAAAACTAATAAAATTATTTACAACTATAGTAAAATTTTATTATTTATAAGCGATAATTAATAGACACTAAAATACATGTATTACCTATCGGTATCCATCTGCCTGTCAAAATGAGCTTATATAGATATGCATGTGAGAAAAATGAATGTAAATAGTCCTTAACATAATCCTTTTGAGTTATTTTAAATATGAATTTTGTAAAACTAAGAGAAAAGATAATGTTAAATAGTCCTTAGTTTCTATAATTTGATAAAACACTCGTTTATGAGGTTGGTTTAGCGAACAAAAATAGTAATTAAACAAACAAAAATTAACTAAATTTAAGTAAGATTATAAATCTAATGTTAAAATTGAAATTTTCTTTTCTTTTTTTTGTTCTTCAGTTACCTCCAAAGACGATTGGGTGAACATCGATTGTGGTAACGATGATTTTTTATTCGACAACCAAGTAGTTTTATGGGACACCGATGAGTTTTACACTGATGTTGGAATCAATCAAAAAATTCGAATAAATCAAAATCAACCACTCGAAATTTTGGACACACTCCGATATTTCCCTTCAACTCAACAAAGTTGCTACAAATTTCAGACTTACCAACAAAATCTACGATACCTGGTAAGATCGGGATTTCTTTACGGCAATTACGACGGCCTGAATAAGCCGCCAGTGTTCGACCTGATTTTAGATGGCAAGAACATGTTGTCGGTCGAGCCAGCATCGGCAACAGATATTATAATGGAGGAATTGGTTTATACATCAGAGAGATCTGGATTTATGAATCTGTGTTTGGCACAGAGAAAAGATGGTGGAGTTCCGTTCATTTCTTCGATTCAGGCTGTTCCGACAGGCGATGATTTGTATTCGAAAATGGAATCAAATGAAACTTTTCGGCTTGTTGCTCGGATTAGCTATGGGGTGGATGAAGATGGGTATGACTCTTAATTGCCCTTTTGAAAGTTTCCATGGATTTTTTATTTAATTATAGTCTAAATTATAAAAACTAACTTTCAAATATAGGGAGGAAAGGGTTAAGTTGTTAAATTATAAAAATGTTAGTTAATTAACGTTAACACCTCTATATGTTAGTAGAAAGCTGAGTGATAAGTAGTGTTTGAATCTTCTAACTTTGAAAAGCTTTGAAAATAGTTCACAGCTAAAAATATAGTATAGGAATGAAAATCTTTTTGCAAAAATATAAGTTTTTTAACTTCTTTTAAAATATTTATAAGGTTAATAGATTGATTATTTTGTTCAAATTGTTATTTAAGTTTGAAAATAACCAACTTAAAAATTAATACAATCATTTTTTTCCATACTTATATAATACTTTCAGCAACCAAATATAAACCAAAGTTTCAAATTAAAACATAAAAACTTATAAATCCTTAAGTCAATATCCTCTGTCAAAATTTACCAAGACTATACTAACCCAAAAAAAAATATTATTCGACTATTAATATTCACTTAACTACTAAGGTACAACATTGTTAACACATTTCATTCTTAACGTACATTGGTGTTTTCACTATTCTTCTTTTTATGTTATGGTCTATTTACGTCAATTTGAGTAGGCAATTTTTTATAGATAAATATATGTCAAATAATAAAATAAAATAAGAAAGTAAGACGTCATTGAAGACGTTACAATAGAAAAAATATTGAAAAGTTAGATGGTTTTATTGAACTTTCAGATTTTGGATATTTTCAAACGTAAAACACGGATAGTTTTCATTCAAAACTAATTGTCTAACATTTAAGGGTATTTTTTTCATAGGTGTATTTTTTATATATAGATTATCCTAAATTACAAAAATAACCAGTAAACTTTTCTGTTAGTTTAAAAACAATTTCTATAATTTTTAAAGTAGCATAGTACTCCTAGCCCCGACTCGAGTCTTCACAGTTGATTATCAATTGAGTAGAATTTATATAGAACGTAATCAAGATTGAGATATGAATTACATGGCAGTGACATTAGAAATAAAACTAAACGACCAAGAAAAAGTCAAAACGAGTTTACTTGATAATTTTGACTTTCTCGTCTAAAATTTAAATGTTCAATTTCCATATTTATAATTATTGTGCGAGAAAAAATTAGATGACCTCGTTGTTTCATATTATCTCAATCAGTGTTTATGTTTCGAAATTCTATAGAATATATATATTCAAACGGTAGTTTTGAAATATTTATAAAAACTCACAAATAAAATTTTCAAAAACTTTCTTATATTCAAATATCTTAGTATCAAACCGTTTATTTTTTAAGCTTAGAAAATATATTTATATTAAACCGATTGTTCTTTTTTATATATATAAAAATAGGATTTTATCAACCGACGATGATTACGAGAGGATATGGACATCGGGAAAGACTCCCCCAAATTGCAACAACGTAGGGGTGACTCCCGATTTCGAATCGCCAGAAAACGATCCACCACCGTCCGTCTTAGAGGAAGCCATTGAATCCGTCAACGTTTCTTCTCCTATCATCCTCACCGTCGATTTCCCTAAATCTTCCTCGTCGTCCCAATCGGCTTACTTCGTCCTCTATTTCACCGAAGTGGAGGATCTCTTTGACCAGAAGAATAGAACCATCAATATTTTCATCGATTCGGTGCTAATGTCCACGATTACTACTACCGTTTTAAAATGTACAGTGGTTACTCTGTTTCCGGTTGATGTTAGGGGGTCGACAGCGAAGGTGACGCTTGCCGCTGCAAATTCCTCCGCCAACCTCCCACCGTTGATCAGTGCTATGGAGGTTTTCACCAAAGTTATCGCCACCGGCGGCGTTGCTGGCAGCAACGGGCCATCTCAATTTACTTTCTTGTCATCTATTTTGATGATTTGTGTTTCTGTTTTGGTCAATTTATTGTGATTATCTCTTTTATTTTTTTTTTCAAATGAACTGCATGCATGCAATTATCTTTTGATCAAACAAAATGTTAAGTTAAAACTATAATTTTCTTACGTTTTTTCAAAATATATTAAGTTTTGAATGATATTTTTGTTAAATGAATGATAGAAATTATCCAAACTAACTGTTTTTCATTTTAGAACACCTCCCTTTCTAATAAAGATTAATATACCATTTATTTTGTACCATAGCCATTCAAAATGTATACTTTTTTTTATTTATGATGCAATATGATTCTCTATATATCTTTACGATGGTATTATATTCTACATTTTAGTCATAAGTCATCTTAGCTTTCATATTTTTTTCAAAATTACCCACAACGTTTTATACGAATGGAAGGTGGGGATGTTGTCTCTCATATGGGCGATAGTTTCTTTAGATTTTTTATCAAGCCAATGTGAAAATTTGATTGAACTTTCAACATTTTGCAACGACATGAACTTGCTCATGACATTACGTAAAAAGTTAGTAAAAGGTAAAATTTTAATATTGGAATAAACTTTTTAGTTAAAACTCAATGCCTAAACTATTTTTGATATTATACTTTTAAGTGGAATATTCATGTCGAAGTCTAATTACTAACATATTTTTTATGTTAAAATCCTATTTGATCCTTAAATTTTGAATCTTAGTCTATTTTGATTCTTGAATTTTAAAATGTATGTTCCATTAAAAATGATGACGTGATCATCTATATTTTGATGATTAATTTATTCTACAAATCTTTTATACCAATATTGAAATATAATTAATAGACTTTAATTAAATAAACCCAAATTAAAACCTAATTTTAATTTGTTCTTTTTCTCCCATACTTAAATCTCTCACATCTCTTCCAATTTCCATACCCTTTATTTTTCCATTTTCCCCACCCTCTATTTATTTATCTATTTTTCAAATTGAAAAACATATTGGTAAAATAAAAAATAAAAAAATATAAGTGACAAATTGATATTAATAGATAGGAATAGTTGCAAAATCAGCAATTATATCCAAAATAATTAAATATATAATAACATTTTAAAACATTTACAAATATAGCAAAATTTGTCAAATTCTATCAATGATACAAGTCTATAACTGATAGACCATGTTGTAAATATTGGTCTATGTGATAGACCATACGAAGTCTATCAGCGATACAAGTCTATCAGTGATAGTTTTGCTATATTTGTAATTTTTTAAAAATATTGATATATCCTTAATTATTATTTCTAAAATGACCATCAATTACAATTTTTCTAATAGGTATCTAACATCAACGACAAGATAAAATAAACTATAAAATATATTTAAATTCTCCACATGATTTTAAACAAATATTCCTACAACGAATCATAAAACCCCAAAAAAGATTAAGAAATAATTGGGAGAGAAAAAGAAAAAAAAACATCTCAATAAATTGCTAAATATCTCAAACTTTGAAGCACTCAAAACTTATATAGAGATAAATTGCATCAATTTACCATCTAGTTTTTAACTAAAAATGAAAGGGATTGTTGCAAATTTAGCAATTAAATTCAAAATAATTAAGTATATAGCAACATTTTAAAAAAATTGCAAATATAGCAAAATTTGTCAAATTCTATCAATGATAGAGTCTATCACCGATAGACTATGTTGTAAAAATTGGTCTATCACCGATAGATCATACGAGTCTATCAGTGATACAAATCTATCTGCAATAGTTTTGCTATATTCGCAATTTTTTTTTAAATGTTGTTATATCTTTAATTATTATTCCTCAAATGGTCATCCATTACAATTACCCAAAATTAAAACTCATCCAAAAATAGAAGCCCACTCTACCATTCCATTAGAGAGTTAAAAAGTTTAGGGACTAAATCAAACACTTTTAAAATGTCCAAAATAGAATAACATACAAAATTTAGGAACCAATATAACATTTAAACCTATTGTTTATGTTCCAATATATCGAGTAAAATAGTGTATGGGTTTTAAATGACTCTGCTATGTTTGGGTGCTACATTTAATTGTGATTATGATGAGTTTTTTTTTTTTTCACCTTTAAATAATGGGATGACTAGATAAATGGTAAAATTAAATGTTTATTTTGGATAAATAACAAAAAGAATATTTAATTATTAAAGTGTCAAAATTGAATAAATAATTAAAAAATAAAAGTATGAAATCGTAAAATATACCCTATTTGAATGAAAGAATTAAACTCAGAGAGTTTATAAACGGTTCGAAAGAATACTATAAGTAACTAAACAAAATACTACGGTTCGAAAGAATACTATAAGTAACTAAACAAAATACTATGGTAATTGATGCACCTACCATACATCAAATATATTAAACAAAAATTAAATATCGCTGCTATGGTCCTTAACTATAGAAGGAAAGCTGATGGCAACAACCAAACGACGTGGATCATTAGAAACTTGTAGACATCCACAAGGATGGACTTCCTTCATAGTGAGACAAAGCATAGTTAATTGTACCATTAATGTTCTTGCAATTGCGACTTTAGGACCATGTGACTAATAAAAATATGATTGACAACAAAGAGGGAAGTTTCATCGCCTCTAATCACTTTTTCATAGAATTGTGAAAGTCAAATTTATTCACCAATTTGATTGGTAAATAATAATAATATATTTTTTTATTAAAGTGAAATTTAAAACCTACGAATTATAAACTTGATTATAGACCAAAGTGAGTATGATAACTACAGTTCTTAGGAAATTACATCAAGTTGCCTTCAAAATTTTAACCTATGCTCTTGTTTTCATCAACCTTGCTGTTAATAACAATGTTGCTTTACTAATTATATCTACCAATTTTAATAGCTAATCACTATATTATAAATTAATTATCTCCCCAAAATCAAACCCAATCACTCCCTTACACAACCACAAAACTAATTTACTTTTCCCCTACAAAAAAAGAAAATCAAACCCAAGAATTTATCCTCATGTGATGAAGAATGGAACATTATTTTGGTGGTTCTTTGTTTTCTTGGCATTTCATGTCTTCTCTGCCTATTCTACATGTAAATTGTTTCTATCTCTTTATTACGTTTTTTAATCCTAACTAAACTTTTTTGGAATTCAGTTTAAAGTGAATAGCTGGTACAACCATTTTGAAATTCTAATTTTATGATTTAGAGTACATACGTTATGTTATGTCAATTCGATTGTATTCGTCGCATAGGTTTTTTTTATATGCGAGTTTTATTTTGTTTATTTCAACTATATTGTAAAGGTCTTGATTAGTTTGATAATGTGACATTTTGATTTGTTGTGTTTTTAATTTGATAGAGAATGAGATGAGGTAAGTATATGAACAATCTATATCAACCAATTTGTTATGTGTTAATTTGAATTTAAACGTTAATGGATGAAAAACTTATATTCGTTTCCCTAAACATATAGAAGATAGATTTGAGTTCATTCCCACGCATGGTTGAATCTTGCTAAATGAACTCAGTTAAATGATGATTAACATGCACGAAAAGTTATAAAAAAAGACTTAGATTTCTAATAAAAACAATTGTTACTAATATACCTTTTGTTTGGTCAAATTTTAAAATTACATTTTCAATTTCAAAATATCACAATCCAACTTTATAAAAGGTTCACATTTTTAATGATGGATTTAAAAATACTGGATTTGTAAAGTGTTGCAATTTTTACTATAATTTTGGGTGGACTAATTGATTAAGAAAAATAATTACATATTTTTAAAAAAATATTCAATTTATACCTATGAACATTTGTTTTTAAACTTTAAAGTAATAATTGTATTGATTAAATATAAAATTTCAATAATTATATCAATTTAAATTTAAACGTCAAACTAATAGTTTAATCAATTTAAATCATACATGAATAGATGTTGAAGGTTTAATGGGTAAACCATTAGTTTGGTTTAGAGTTTAAAAGTTAAAAGGATTTAAATTAATATAATTAATATATTATGATTTAAACCGATACGAGTTGAAAGTTCAAAATTAATAATAATAATAAATAAATAAAAACAATTCATCTGAAAAGTAAAATTTTATTAGGGGTATGTCTCACTACACGTGGCATTCACCCATTGTATTTTCATGAAAAAGAACTTAGTAAGTTTGAAAAGTTATTCTATATTAAACAAACTTAAATTAATTTGTAAAAAAAAGTGTTGTTATATATACATACAAGAAATTGAAGATAAATCATAAGTTTGGTTTTTTTAGTTGAGAGAAAGTTAAAAGTATGGTTCTATAAAATACACTTAAATAGTCCTTTCCATGAAGATGATGTATTTTGTACAAACCATAAAAGTAATGCTTGTAGTCGTAATTATCTAATGTTAGAATGTAGTCCTTAATTAACTACCACCAATTTTACCTTTGATCATTTTTTAACTCTTTATTACTTGTGATAATTAAACTAAGCTAAAATTGATTTTTTTTTCCTAATTTTGTTTTTTGTTTTTATTTTTTAATCCAGTCACCTCCCCCCTCAATTGGGTGAGCATCGATTGTGGCAGCGACGATGAGACGCTCGACGACTATCTACTTATATGGGACATCGACGATTTCTACATCAATGTCGGAATCAACCAAAAAATACGAATAAACCAAACTCAACCGCTCAAAATTTTGAACACACTCCGATCTTTCCCTTCCTCGACGACCCAACAGAGTTGTTACAAATTTTCAACTTATGAAAAAAACATACGCTACCTTGTCAAATCGGGATTCCTCTACGGCAATTATGACGGCCTGAATCGACCACCAGCGTTTGATTTAGTTCTGGATGGCAAGAAAATGTTGGCGATCGAGCCGACATCGACGACAGAGATTGTAATGGAGGAATTAGTTTATACATCGGAGAGATCTGGATTTATGAATTTGTGTTTGGCACAGAGGAAAGATGGTGGAGTTCCATTCATTTCTTCAATTCAGGCTATTCCAACGGGTGATGATTTGTACTCAAAGATGGAATCCAACGAAACATTTCGGCTTGTTGCTCGGATTAACTATGGGAGGGATGATGAATTTGAGTATGATTTTTAACTGCATTTAGAAAGTTCTAATTATTGTTTTTTTGTAGTACTTATCGAGGGGGATATTTTATTTATTTGGATTAAATTTCAAAATTTTGAAAAACTATTTACACCCATAAAATAAATCATTAAAAAAGATAAATATTTTGTAAAATATTCTATTTTCTTTTATAATTTTCCTAAAAAAATATTTTGTATTATTGAGTTATTTCAAACATTCTAGAGTTAAAATATAATTAATTAATTTTTTAAAAAATATAATTGTTTATATATATAAATTATTCTACTAATTCAAATCTTACACCAACTAATTTAATAAAATGACAATTAACGTTCATCCAAGGTTAAAGTGATCTTAGCTCGATGATAGTTAATATAACTTTTCATCTTTGATGTGAAATGTTTAATTCTCTATCCTACAATTATTATATTTAAAAAAATCACTCAACTTCTGACGTACAAGCTTTCATTATTGTTTATTATTTTATTTTTTACTATGTTCTATTTATCTAAACTAGTAGAAATATTTTTTTTAGATAAATAAGTGTTAAGTAGTTAATAAGAAGTTCATGGGTATTATTATTAGCTTTTATTATCTTGAAGTATAAATTCTTTAAAATAAATAAAATTTAAATGATCAAAATCTCAAACGTTCCACTTTCTTCCTTAAAACTCTTGCACTAAATTCTTTTGACTTGTCGTAGATCATGGTATCACTTTCTTAAGTTTCAAATTCTAAAGAATTTATATTCGAATAATAGTTTCTATACCTCTCATTTCTACGTAAAATTTGGTTGTATTTAAAAATATTTTAAACAATTTTGTTACGGAATAAAATTTCTTTTTTATAAATTTGAGAACCTATTTTTTACCATTATATTTTATCATCTATTTACGATATTCTCATCTGTTTCCTCGAGAAATAGTCCTTCCTCAGTGGACGATTACGAGAGGGCTTGGACATCGGTAACAACTCCCCCAAATTGCATAAATGTATCAGCGATTCCTGATTTCAAATCACCGGAGAACGATCCTCCCCTGTTCGTCTTACAGGAAGCCATCGAATCCGTCAACGCTTCTTCTCCAATCATCCTCACCATCGATTTCTCCAAATCCTCCTCGCCCTCCCAGTTGGCTTACTTCGTTCTCTATTTTACTGAAGTGCTTAATTTCACTTCCGAGAACAGTAGAACCATCAATATCTTCATCGATTCCGTGCTGATGTCTACAATCACTACTAGCCTTCATAAATGTACGGTGGTTACTCTGTTTCCGGTACATGTTAAGGCGTCGACAGCGAACGTGACACTCGCCGCTGCAAATTCATCCGTTGGGTTACCGCCACTGATTACTGCTATGGAGGTTTTCGCCAAAGTTAACGCCACCAACGTCACTGACGACAGCATTGCTGGCGATGGCAGAGCGTCGATGCAATTTAGTCTCTTGTCCTTTGTGATGATGCTTTGTGTCTCTGTTTTAGCTAATTTGATGTGATTATCTCTTCTGAGCAAACAGAATGTTGATTACAAGAAAATACACAATAAGTTTAAATATGATTTTCAAAGTATATATTTGAAAATTTGTTTATACTTTCATTAAAGTGATAAATTTAAGGTGATCATAGTTGATACGAATCATATTATATATTGTTTACAAATTATATATAATATTAAGATGGCTCTTATTAGTTATTTGATTTTATCTCTAACACTAATATTAATTTTATTTACAAACTCAACAATTATTCGTTAGCTAGCAGGCTGATTATTTGGGTGATGTTATAAATAACGTCTTTCAATTATGAGATTAGCGGATGTGTCTATTTTCATAGAATTTTAATTAACACATTTTTTTCCAAATAAATTTTAAAGTTTGAACGTTAAAAATAAAATAAAATAATCAGGTTAATTATCATTAATATAACAAATAGGAAAAATATCTACCCATGTAATAAAATGAAAAAGTTTACAAAACTTACTATTTTTAAAATTATTTCAGGTTTTGTAGTTCCTTTTCATATATTTCTTTCTCTTCTTTCTTGTAATTTTTTTAAATGTTTATATTTGTCTTCAGTAGCGGATCCAGAAAATTTATTGACAGGGGCTTCAAGTTGTATCTTAGAGAAAAAAATAAAAGTCTGTAAAAAAACTACATAAGTAAAACTTAAACTGTGGACTAACAATCATAGTTATCACTAAACTGTCTATAAATTTCAAGTATTAATTGATTTTGTTTGTACATATTATATAAAGACAATAAAGTTTAGCCTCCTATACCTATACTAAATCCACCGGTGTTTGTCTTTCCTTTCCATATTCTTTTTATTTGGTTCTCCAACCAAATATAAATGATCGAAAAAAAATTAGATGGATATTGGATTGTCAAATTTAATAATAGTAAAAAAACAAATTTAAACGAACTTACCAAAATGGAAAAAAAAAATCTATTTAAACGATCGTGTAGGAAATAATAACAAATTTGAATGATCGTTTTCAAATATATTACGTGTTGATGGCAATTAATCGCGGATAATTTTTTTGTATGATATGTGAACTTTTTTCGTTTTTAAAATTTTTATAATACGTAATTATTTTACCAATTTGTTATATTTTTTAAAAGACCCCGATAATAATAACAACAACAATGGATAATACATTTAGATTGAAATGTTGATTAAACATTTAAAAGTGGAAAGCACCTTGAACAATCAAATTTAATTTATAAAGTTAAAGTGCTTCTCTTTCCATATAACTTATTTCTCGAATTTATTTTCTGTAAAATAATTTAAAGTAGTTCTTGAGTCAACATGAGTATAATATAATTAAACGTGTTTAATACTTGTGTTGGTAAATAAATATCAACATTTTTAGTAAAAAAATTAGGATGATAACTGTTCATTTGAGCCTAATAATTTATAAATTTTTAACATGTTGTTGGTAATATATTGGATTAGATTTAATTTTTGTAAACATATGAATCAGAATCACTATATACATATGAAAGTAATTATTATAACCCTTAATTTTACATTTATCAATGTTATAGAAGAGTTATAATATTTCCTCTACTTTTAATATCAATTTCATGATTAAGGTTAGAAATCTTCATGGGTAGGTTTAGTTTGGGCTTGATGTTTAATGGAGGTGTGTAAACCCAACCCAACATATAAGTTATTTTGATTAACCCATAGTTAAAATACAATAATTAGATCCAAATTACAAGGGCAAACCAAGATGTCTATTATTGTGTTTAATTATTTCATTTGATTTCATTTACCTGACTAATCTTACTTGTTTGAGTTAAACCCTAATACAGTAATGTTGACATAAATACTTTAAACATATATAATAGATTAACTCGAGATCATTCATGTCAAATTGTCAATAACAAGTTATATATCAAATTCCATTGATGATGACTACAAAATATCTAATGGCTTCCTCAACAAAAACTCTAAATGTTAGAGTTTTCTCTTGATGGAATACAAGAAGGACTGATTGCTTATTGTTTTGGTATATTAGAAATCATAGCCCTAAGTCTCTTTATATATTAGTTCAATTAGGATTCTTGCTAAATCCTAATTAATTGAGAAATATGCTTCTATCTATTTAATCCATATTCAATTAGGAATTTTGGACCTAGAATAAAATAACTCAGTGTGATCAATTATTAATTTACGTATACATCTCACACTTTAATTATACGTATTATTTAAATACGTCTAACAGATAATTTTACGTATAAATTATTCTCATCAATTTTCGATTAAACATACTAATTGATAAAATAAAAAAAATTGAATACCGTAGTCAAAATTATTGAAAGTTTGAAATCCTATAAGATGTAAATAAAAAATTAGGGTTTCAATCCATAACTATTTGGTTTTCGTTTTTGAAATTTGTGTCTATTCCGCTCTATTTTTTTTTTACTTAGGTTATTCCTATTTTACATGTAAGACATTTAAATATAAATGTGAAACTACCAAATTTGTGTTCAACCTGATGGGAGGCAGTAGGATACAAAATGAGAAATGGACTTTTGGTTAAAAGCTCCAAATGGTCAATATTATAATCATTTGTATCTAATTTAATTAGTTAACCAACCAAACAACTATCTTTTTCAATCTTACTTTCAAATATCATCACTTCTGTTGTTAATAAAAGACTTCGTCATTGATTTTGACCTCTAACACATAATTATTACATCTCTAACCTTTGTTTTGTTTTATATATTTTTTTATTTACATTCTTTGACATTAAATAAAATAATATTACCAAAATCAACTTATTTCAATAATAATTAACACAATATTCTTTTCTAAATGTTTAATGCTGAAGGTTTGATATTTCTCTGCACAATGGTTCTTCTAAAAATCGTTACATTTGTATGCGATATAAAAAAAATAAAAGTTATAGTAAATGACAAAATTGATAAAATATATTTATAAATTATAGTAAAATTTTAAAATTTATCAGTAACTGGTACTAATAAAAATTGATGGATTATTAAGCCATATATGATATAAGTTAGCATAAAGTAGATTTTAAGTTTCACAACCACAAAAACAAGATTTCCTCTCCTCTATAATTTTCACATGTTTTTTAATTGCCTCTTTTACATATTTATGTTGACCAATCGATTTATGATTTAATATCTAATGAATCTTCTCAACACTTAAATATCGCAGGGTCAAATTGGTTATCTCATAAAATTAAACGATACGTGCATACAAGAGAGATTTATTAAGGGGTCAGGGGCAGTGCCCCTCACATTCTCAGTTTTTGTATTTTAATATTAGTTTTGAAGTATTAAATTACAATATATGTTAAATAATGCTTTATTTTTACTATATTATGGTTCTTGGGTAGTAATTGTGCCACTACAAAATCACAAGGTTTTGGATTCAATTCTTATATGCTACAATTATTTTTATGAAATATTGTTCCTACATAAGTCATTGTATGCATAAGTTGGCTTTTAACTCATAAATATAGAAAAAAGATTGCTAAAAGTTAAGACAAACGTTTCGTACAAGAATAGAGCTTTGAACTCGTTTTTTTTAATGCCTAGTAATTTGAGCTACATTGCAACGTTTCAATTGGGCTATATTTTGATATCATGGCATTAAAATTATATACTTATCAAGTCAAAGGGACCCTCTATTAAAACACTTTTCCAATTAAAATAAATACACACTTAAATCAATATGGGATTTTGACATTACACCAAGAAAATCATCACTCATACAAACCCTATCAAATAAAATCGAACAGAACAAACAAATAAAATAATTTTTTTTAAATATAGCAAAATCAAATTAAAATAATAAATTATTATAAAATAGATCGAAACATACTGTGTTATCTAACACACAGGTGAATAAACTATTTGTTTATTGTAGTTTATTATAAATACATAGGATTATATTTTGTTAAATATTTGTAAATATTTTTAGAGTTATTTAAAATATATTTTTCTAAATAAAATAAAATAAATGGTTTATTTATTTATTTTGAATGTGAACTGCCGCCGGATTGGGAACGTTGAAAGCATTTATTTGATTTATTTATCTTTTTGAGAGACAACGTTGAAAGCATTTTGGTCTGCCTTTTGGTGCCATTTAATACAAATCAAACCCTATCGTTGAAATTTCATCTTCTTCTTTTTATTTTCTTTAATATCCTTTTTATTTTCTTATTTTATTTTGAAAAGTTCTATATCTTTTTTAATTATCAATTACTCTAATTTCTTTTAGATATAGGTTGCCTATTTAATCTCTAGATTTTCGTGATTCTGTCTAATGGGCATAAATATATATATAAAAAACAAATTATTGGACAGAAATTTTTTAAAATAATAATTTATCAGACACCTTTTTAATTATAACTTGAAAAAATATTAGATATAAAATTGAAAAATTTTATGACCAACACATTTTAAAATATAGGGATGATTGTCTAAAACATTCAATTCAATTTTGTTTTTGTCGCTATTTTTGATGTATAACTCAGTAGGCACATACATATACCAAAACTGATGATTTCTTTTCTCACAACGACGAAAAAAAAATCTTCAATACTTCTTGTATTCAAGGAATCATTCAAATGCTTGTATACATCTCATTGTATATGTCGAACATTTTGAATACTATTTTGTCTGTGTAATCAATATTTCGAAAATTATTTTTTTAACCTATATTTCAAAAAAAATTTCTCATAAAATATGTAAATACCTTAGATTGTACAAAAAATTAACATAAACTTCAAAGTTATAATTTCAGCTTTGCATGTCTACCTATATTTATAGTCGAATTTAAATATTGATGGTTTGTGTAAACTATTGTTTATATATAATTTTTTCAACAAAAGAAACTAGCTCAATAAATGCATCGTAGGACAAAGAAGAAAAGAGCGTGAAAGTATCAAATGGATTTTGAAATAGTATTTACTTATACTTAATTGTAAAGTTTTATGTACATATCACAATTTTAATCGGTGATGGAAAGGTAGAGTAACTTAAAATAATCAATTTCACCAACTTTAATTGATTGGTATCAATTGATTCCTACTAATTAAAATAATTATTTTTCTTGTATTATTAAAAGTATACATTATTTATTTTGAAAGCAAAACAAAAAGAACTAAAATCATAAGAATGAGATTTAAACGCAAGATGTAAATCATAATTATATGGTACAACAAAAGTTGTAATTAACTTAATTAAAACGCAATTAAAGGCCGTGGAGATATGTAGAAAATAAAATACAATGACATTGCGAGAGATGACATTTGGAAAGCTATATATGTGTGTGTTGAAATAATTTGTCCTTTCAAAGCAAAACAAATAGTAATATTTTGATTTTATTATTTTTTGTATGCTTCTTCAATTGTTCAATTTAACTTGTTTATTTGGATGGAGCATTTGAGATAGGAAGTTGATCCAAATAATCATAGAATATTATTGTACCCAAAATATTTAAGTAAACGTGTGGATTGAAATCTATTAGGGTTACACTAATTTTGAATCCATATGGATAAATCCAATCTTCATTTAAAAAACGAGAAGAAAAAGCATCTCTCTCCCTATGAAACCATCAATCAAGCACGGTGCTGTGGGCAGTCGCTTTGGCAAAAACGCGCTATTTCGTAATCATGACGCTGACAACTTCTCTTACTTCTTTATTCTTATTAATAATAACAACAACAACAATAATATTTGTTTCTTTTTTCCTTTTTGTGGATAAATTTCAATAATGCTTATAATTAACCTAAAACCTATAACTTTAAATCTCATTTCTACATTAAAATAAGAACTTTAGATCTGACTTTATGTTATTTCAATCAATGCTATCATGTTCATGTGCCCCCCAATCAAAATCTATTTCCAAAACCATAATGAAAATGGATTGAATTAATTGTAATGTGCATTTAGTGATGTTTACTTTAAATATACTAAAATTTATAATCATAAATGATAATTTTAATTTTGTTAGGTTTTATTAACCTCTAAATTAAAATATCAATATCAATAGTGATATGATATTTCAATTTCGATTTTATGAGTATATTTATAAAAGTAAATAGAATTTGTTTTATTTTTGTATTTGAATATATGACTTTGTTATTTTAATTTTTTGTTCGACACATCTTCCATGTACTAGACAGAATCAAACTTCTTAAAACATAGTCGTTGTGACTTTAGAATAATAAAAGTTTTTGCTATAATTTTACAAATATATAAATAAATTAATTAATTTAAAGTGCAATTTTCAAATATAGTAAAATAAATTAAAATATTTACTAGTTATAACAAAATGTTTGATTATATTAACGATAGAAATTGTTTAATGTCACTAATAAAAACATACCAGTGTTTATCAATGTCTATTATTCTACAGGATATGAAATTTTGCTATATGTTGTAGGTATTTTATCAAATTTTCTAATTTTTTAATAACCTCCCTTAATTTAAATTAGGAGTATTTTCAAAAATAAAAATAATAAATTAAAATATTTACAAGCTATAACATTTTTTTTTATTCTATTAATAATACTCATTAATATCCTTTTATCACTAGCTATCAATGTAAGTTATATAAGTATATCACTGTCTATCAAATGTTTGTTATTAATACAATTTGAAATTTTGTTATATTTTGTAAATATTTGATCACATTTACTATATTTGACACTTTTTTTTAAAAGGAGAAATTGCGTCAAATAACAAAAACATTTAGAAAAAAACAAATCATGACACCTATTTTTTGCATATTGCGAATATGACAAAATTAGTGATATCCAGCTATTAGACAATAATCAAATGGCTATCAAATGATAATCATAGGGTTATCGACTTTTAAATTTCTTACTTTTGTAATTTATAAAATGTACTGACATGCGTTCTTTAATCATAAATTTTATTTTTGTTATCTGTCCAAGGGTCCATTTTTTAAATTTAAACTATAAGAGTTATAAGTTTTTTTAAAAAAATTATAAAGGTATATCCCTATCCATGTAAGGCTAGTTTTATCGACTTTTAAAATTAGAAGGTTAAAGATAAGTTGGGTGTTACGTGTACCAAATGTATACAAACTTTTTGAAAATATATAACCTAAACATTTAAAAGTTGATTTGGTTAAAAGTTATATAGACCAAAATTAAATACTATGAAAGGATAAAATAATATTCAAAACAAATAAAAATGAATGGAATATAGACGTTGATTGATCAAAAAAAACAAAAGAAGAAAAGTATAACTCAAATAGAATTATTTATTTATTTATAAAAATAGAATATTTTTTAAATTAAATTTGCCGGACAAAATATATTCCTTCATATCTTTTCCACTGTTCCCACCAATACGAAGCTTCTCCGCCATTTTCATACCTAACAATGGCCCTTCCAACAACTGTGGGCCTTCAATGGGTCTCTTCTCTTCGACTCACCCATCGCCATAGCTGTCCTCCTCTTTCTAATCCATCGAGCTTTTTTCCTTCAAATTTCTTTGACCCCACTCTTGCTTATCCGATTTTTTCATTTCCCTTTTGGCTTTTTCAGTCCTATTCCGTGAATTTGTCAAACATAACGTGATGGGTTGTTTATTGTTTCGCTTTTTGGTTCTTTGAAATTGAATCAAACCAACTTTAATCTGTCTTTATCGCTCTGGCTTCTATGATTACTTTCATTGACTTGAGTTTTTGGAGTTTTTGATTGCTTTTAAGAGTGAGATGCTTCTGGGTTGTTTCTTAGTACTTCATTTAATGGTGGATGGTAACGGATTCCTTTTTTAGTTGAAAACTGAGGTGATTCTTTTGCTTGTTCACTTCGTTTATTTCTGAGGATCGGATTCTGGGTTCTTGTTATTTTGGTAATAGGATTCTTTTGTTTGGAGTTTTCTTGTTCCTATCTGGTTTTTTCCACTTCTGCCTCTGAATTTGTTGATCGAGTGAAGTTTTGTTGAGTCTTGATTGGTATTAAGAGTGAAACTGCTTCTGGGTTGTTTCTTTCTTACTCTTGCTTTAATGGCGGACAATAATGGGTTCCATCTGAGATGATTGGTTCTTTCGCTCATTGATCACTTGTCTTCCTTCGAATCGCCTTCTGTCTTCTTGGATTTGTTCTGTTTCAATCGGGTTCATTCAAATTCTCTTCTGTAGTCTGATCATCTTCATTGTAAATCTCGAATTTATTTTATCTCTGAAATCTGCCGCCATGAGAGCTTCAAATGCCAATTTTCTCATCTGGATTCTTTGTGCTTTATGTTTATCATCATCTCTCTTATCAGAATTCACTCCTGATGATAATTTTCTGATTGATTGTGGATCATCCTCCAATAATACAGTGGGAGATCGTTTATTTCTATCTGATGACAACCCGAATGGGAAATCTCTTTCCTCTACAAGTAAAGTATCTACTTCATCTGAATTAGACATGTTCTCATCTCTATTTCAGACTGCAAAAGTATTTGAAACAACTTTTCAATACAACTTCAAAATAAAGAAACAGGGTAGGCATTGGATCCGCCTCTACTTTGACCCCTTTGTTTCTGGGAACTTTAACTTGAGTTTAGCTAAATTCTCAGTTTCTGCTCAAAATATCACACTGCTCAAAGAGTTTCAAATCGAAAGCGGCTCAATAATCAAGGAATATTCTCTGAATCTCACCTCCAGTAATCTTGTTCTTACATTTACTCCCATAGTGAATTCATTTGCCTTCATCAATGCCTTGGAAGTTGTTTCTGTTCCAAATGAACTGATTCCCTTGACTGTCACCAGTGTTGAGAAGGTTGAAAATAGTTTGGGGAACAGGGCACTGGAGACAGTTGCTAGAGTGAACATGGGCAATCGAACCATGCTTCCGGATGATGATACTCTCTCGCGTCTTTGGGTTGCAGATGGTCCATATTTGATGCATAATAATCAGGTTGTCGTTGGAAAGTTTGTGTCAAATCTCACAAAAGTGAATATGACAGGCGGTTTGGAAATTAAGGCTCCTCGTTTTGTGTATGGAACGGCAACACAGTTAGGAGTTGATGGGGATACTTTTGTTAATGTCAATGTATCCTGGTCATTCGACGTTGATCCAGGATATGAATATCTGATTCGTTATCATTTCTGTGATATTATTGATCATTCTTTTGGACCAATGGTCTTCAATGTTTATGTTAACTCATGGAAGGTAGTTCATCTTGATCTTGATAATGTCACTTCAAACATCCGAGGTGCACCCTATGTCCTGGACACCATAGCCAGTCCAATCGACAGCTCTAAGTTCAAAATAAGTGTTGGTCCTACCAATTTTCATGATTTCTCGACCGCCATTCTTAACGGGCTCGAGATTATGAAAATAAGTGATTCTCGGAGGAGCCTCGATGAACCCCCCTTTGGTTTAGACTCAAAGAAAGGTTCCAATGTAAAAGTTGGTCTTATAGCTGGCTTAGTTGCTGGACTGGTTGTCCTTGCTATTTTGGCCACTCTTGTTATTGTACTGTGCAGAAGAAGAAGGAGATCAGCACTTGTCCGTCACTTGAAGGAAGAGGAAAATTTGGGTGTGAATGGTAGAGAAAGCAATTATACCATTGGCTCCGTTGCCTTTTCGAACTCAAAGTTCGGTTATCGATATTCTCTTGCAGCTATTCAGGAAGCTACAGATAATTTTAGTGAAAGTTTAGCCATTGGAGTTGGCGGGTTTGGGAAAGTTTACAAGGGAATGTTGAGGGACAACACAGAAGTGGCAGTGAAAAGAGGAACTTCTAAATCCATGCAGGGTCTTGCAGAGTTTCAAACCGAAATTGAGATGTTATCCCAATTTCGCCACCGTCATTTAGTTTCTCTGATCGGGTACTGTGATGAGCAAAACGAGATGATTATAATTTATGAGTACATGGAAAAAGGGACCCTCAAGGACCATTTGTATGGATCAGAACTTCCAAGTTTAAGCTGGAAACAAAGGCTTGATATTTGCATTGGCTCAGCTAGAGGACTTCACTATCTTCACACTGGCTCCACAAAGGCAATCATACACAGAGATGTCAAAACTGCAAACATTCTTCTTGATCAAAACTACATGGCCAAGGTTGCAGACTTTGGACTCTCGAAGATTGGCCCTGAATTTGACAAGACTCACGTCAGTACAGCAGTGAAAGGAAGCTTTGGCTATCTCGATCCTGAGTATTTAACGATGCAGCAACTGACCGAGAAATCAGATGTGTACTCTTTTGGGGTAGTTATGTTTGAAGTGCTTTGTGGTAGGCCTGTCATTGATCCATCTCTGCCAAGGGAAAAGGTGAATTTAATTGAATGGGTAATGAGAAGGAAGGACAAAGATCAATTGGAGGCGATTGTAGATGCTCGCATTGTCGAACAAATCAAGCTAGAATCATTGAAAAAATATGTTGAAACAGCCGAGAAATGCTTGGCAGAATGCGGCATGGATCGTCCAACAATGGGAAACGTTCTGTGGAATCTGGAGTGTGCACTCCAACTCCAAGGGGATGAAAAATCCCGACATGGAAAGGAATCATCCTCACAAGCTGATCTTTCCAACCATTGGGAGGCGAGCGTATCAACGACTCAATTCAGCACAGGAAGCGCTGTCGATATCGCAAGTATGTCGATGAGTAAGGTATTTGCTCAAATGGTGAGGGAAGATATGAGATAGGTTACACTCAAATCATCATCAGTAGATTTTGTATAAAAGTGAAGGATTTCAATCCTGTTATGTGCATCTCATACTGTTAGAGGTGTGCTTGTGGATTTATACATATACTTTATATAAACAATGAACATTTTTTATTTGTCCAAATTCCCTTGGTTATAGCCATGTTATTCTTTTGAAGAACAAAACAGTTGAAGAAATTCTATACCGGTTTGATGGTAAATAAGTACATGTACAAATATCAACCTTTTGTTTTCCTTAAATATGTTTGGAATCTTGGCCGGAGCATGCTATTGAACAATTGAAATGAATATTAAGTTGGTTTCGTTTGTCCATAAAAGTAACATATCCAACCTACTGAATCTTAAAAGTTTGTTTTCTCAAGGAAAAATATGTTACCTAAAGTTGATAGCTATTTATTTGGTCCCTTCTTTTTCACTATTTTGCTAAATCTAGATGTCATCCAAATAATGTCAAGTTGTTAGTTTTACAAAAAAATGTAGATGTATGGTTTTAGAAATATTGTAAAAGAACAAAATTTATCAAAGTTTTCGAGTTAATTGAACATGAATTGATTGGTTGAAGTATTAAAAGGTTATGTTTTTTTCTTTTATCCTAAAAACATTTTGTCAAATGTTTAATCTTCATTTCCAATTCTTTAAACAACTATGGGATAAGATTAAACCCTAATTCAGTTTAGTTTAATAGAGAAGATTGAACTATATATATTTGAAGTGGTGATAAGTGATTTGTCTCATAAATTATAATAATTTTGAAAATTCATTTTTCTTTTTTTAGGAGCAGAAATGGAAAAAAGAAAAGTTTGGGCAAATTTTTTAGTAAGCTTATTCTAACTTTAAACTTTGTGTTCTAATCTTTTCATTTATCTTTTACGAATAATTAGTTACTGATATTTTTTTTCTTTTGAATTTTAGTTAATGTTGCAGGACCATATATTATTGTTAAATAATGTTGATGAGAGAATCAATTAATGAGAGTAGTACTCATCCTGTCATAATATAAGAGAAAAAAATAGAATTTTGTACTAAATAGCGTAAGAAAATGAATTCAAATAGTATTTGATCCATCTTATCTCAAATGTAACATTATATGAATTATCTCGATTCATGATTGAAGTAAATTAATATATTGACCCTCTAGCAATTTATACTCATGATCTTGCCTTACCCCTCTTCTTCAGTTTTTGTCCGTAATTTTTATTATCACTCTCGCTTTTTAATAGGATGACTTGCCTTACTCCTCTTCTTCAATTTTTGTCAGTAATTTTTATTATCACTCTCGCTTTTCAATAGGGTGACACACATTCAACTATCATAAATGAGAAAACGAGAGCAAGAAGTGAGTAACAAAATTTCAATTTACATGACAATAATTTATTTGATGATTAAAAAATAAAAGCTCATTTAGATTAATTTTTTAAACAATTATAAATATATATATTTTTTATAGAGTCATAAACATTTAAAAAGTCGATTCATATTATTATTATTTGGATGAGATATAGTAATCACACATATTTTCCAACGAAATGGAGTGGCGGTGGACAAGGAATATGGATGCGACGGTTCAAAAATGATAAATAACAATAATAACAAACCGGTTCACAAGAACCGCTAAAACCCCTGATGATAAACGTGAGCCGCAATTGCGCTGCCCATCCCGCCCGGACGAACTCTCTCACTCGTCAGGAGAGTAGATAGAGCGAAACCCTAGAGAGAGAGGAAGACGAAGAAGAAGGAGAAGAAGAAGAGGAAGAAATTCAAGTTCAGAGCCTTTGGAGCCCTGGAAATGGATAGGGTTTCCGAGAAGGAGAAATCAAGCAAGCGTTCTAGAGAAGAACGCGATCGAGACCACAAGCATCGAAGTCGGGATACCGAGGATAAGCATTTATCCAAGGATGAAAAGCATCGTGAATCCGATCGCCACCATCGCCGGCGACACCATCGATCGGACCGTGATTCGAAGCGTGAGCGTTCGCATGAGCCTCGTGAACACAAACATCGGCGTGATATGTCTCCTGATGAGCGTGAAAGCTCCCAAGACCGCGATTTTAAGCGGGAAAGGTCTTATGAACTTAGGGAGGAGAGAGAAAGAAGTAGGGATAGGGATTCGTCTAAGCGAGAGAAGTCGAATGAACCGAGAGGATTGAGAGAAGGCAGCGAAGAGCGTGGCAAGCTGCGTGAGGTGAGGCGCGAGGAATCAGACAATGAGCATGAACGGGAAGGGTCGTTCGAGCCTATTCAAAATTCCGTACGTCCAAACAAGAGGAAGGAGAGGGGAGGAAGTGAGGATAGATTTGATGGTGGGGAGAAGAGGGCCAGGGCTTCGGAAGTTGGGAATGAAGTGAATGGAGCTGAGATGGATGAGAAAAAGGAGCGGAGGAGATTTGCTGACGGTGAGAAAGACGAAGGAGCAAACTTGAGTGGTCGGGGAAGGAGGGACAGGAAGCGGTTTGAGGATCGAGGGAAGGAAGAAGATAATGGTGGAAATGTTGATGAGAAGCATGGGAAAGTGAATGAATACAAGTCCAAAGGAGACGTTGGGGATGGGAAAGTTCAGTTTGGAGGCACCACCGATGAAAAAAGGTCACTGGGGAATGTAAGTTTACATTCCATTTTGCGTATGCTGTATTTTATCATAATGAATTACAGTACTAAAATTTCTTCATACATCATGGGCATCAGTTTGTAGAACCGACAATTGTTCGCTAGAGCCTGTTTGTCAACCATTTCGTTATAAACACTATTTCCCCCCTGTTAGTTTCTTTCTACGTTGGCTAAATTTTATGTGAACCAAGTTTTGAAAACTAAAAATTTGCTGTTTCTTAGAATTTGTCTGAGAATTCAAATGTTCTCTCGGGATGATGAAAACCTTGATTAAGAATTTTCTGAGCAAAATACAATCTCAAAAAACCAAATGGTTATCAAATGGGCTCTAGAAATCAAGTTCTGCCATATATCATTGTGTTTTACTATTGTACATTTCATTTGGCAATTCATCCTAGTATCACTTTGTTTTCAATCATCAATGGTTGGGAAAGCGTTTCTTGTTTACGAAAAATGGAACCAAGTACATTTTAGGAGACTTCCAGAGTTACTTTATCTCTTCGGAATTTCCTTGCTGACGAGTGACTTCACACTTCTTTTGCTACTTTCTGTTGTTTCTCCCCCTTAGGCTTAGGTCACTACTTGGGCTTGCCGCTTGTGCCCGCTCTAACATCCCTTATAATTAATGTCCTCGCTTGGCATTCCTTTCTTTCCTCCCTTTCTGACAATAACTAAGTCCTTATCTTCTTGAATTGACAGGAAATTTGCATGTATATATACATACATATAAATATATAATGTGATTGTGTTGGTCCATTAGGGTGTTCTCGTTTGTTTTTTGTTTCTTCAATAAAGGGGTTTCTCGTATAATATGTATATATACATATATATATGTGATCATCATTGTGTGACCTCTAGGCTTGAAATTTTATTTTTGGGAGGCAGTTTCATGTGAGGAAACTCATATCTCTATAAACATTATGAAGCCTAAGAATTGTCATTGCTAGGATGTGCACTATTTGTGGGATCTTGAATTTTTTAGTTGTGAACAAATTATGTTCACAGGTCTTGTTGTAATATGGTGCTGTTCGTAGATGGGTATAAGCTCAAGAATTTTATTTGATTATGTTATGCTAATTAAAGTCACCAAAATGGATTTTGTTAGTTTAAGCTTTATGGTGTGTTTCAAACAATTTATCTTCCAAGTCAGAACATTTATTCATTCTTTGGTATATTAAGCATCTTGGCAATTTTCTAGCCAGTAGCTTTGAAGTGGGAGTGAGTTTGAGTGTTGTTTGACATTTGTTGGATGTAAAGAGCTGACATATTTTGTAATTTTGTTAATTGTTTGGTTTATAATGCACACCCTCGTTCAAGGTTCCTTATAGTGATTCTTACCTTCTCTTCATCTTTTAATCTGTATACATGGGTTAATTCTATAATATTGAGGAAGGTCTTCCATGATTATGATGCCTTTGGGTAGTGCTAGACTGCTAGTAATGAACTTAATGAACTGAAGTCATAATCATGCAGGGATCTATGGTGGAACCTACCGATATGCCATCAGCAAGTGTGCCCCAGAATTTGTTACATCCTAGTCATTCCCTTCCTATCAAGGTATCTTCAATTTCTACCACAAATGAAAATAGGGGAGTTAGTATTACCAGATCTCATGAGGTTCATGGAAAATCTAGTACAGATGGGACATCCTCAACTGCTGGGAAAAGTGGAAATCTCTCTCTTGATGCTTTAGCAAAAGCTAAGAAAGCTTTACAGATGCAGAAAGAATTGGCGGAGAAGTTGAAGAGAATTCCCCTGGTAAGTTAGGCAACAGAGATACTTTGATCCATGCTAGCTAGTTTCCCGCACTTTGATGTTGGTTTTACATATACATGGATGCATATGCGCATGTGTGTATTCGGTTTTTCTTCTGTGTATCAAGTGTTACTATTTGATCTTATAGATGAAGAAGGTTGGGGGTTCAAGTTCTGCTAATAGCTCAGTTGTGAAATTGGAGGAGAAAGCTAAACCTCCCAGTGGTATATTGGGTCCACTGTCAACTACCAATGATGCTACAACTCTTTCAACTGGGGTAGTGTCTAGTTCGTCGACATTACCTTCTGCTGCCAATGCTCTTGATGGTGGTATTAATGTTCCGGCTGGCCTTACCTCTATACCCCATATTGAAGCTGTTAAGCGTGCTCAGGAGCTCGCTGCCAGGATGGGATTTCGCCAGGATCCAGAGTTTGCTCCTCTTATAAATTTGTTTCCAGGGAATGTAGCAACTGACGTTGCTGTTCCACAGAAACCAACCAAGGCCCCTGTTCTTCGTCTTGATGCACTTGGTAGGGAAATTGACGAACAAGGAAATGTAGTCAATATAACCAAACCCAGCAACCTTAGCACTCTTAAGGTTTGGAATGAACTTACATCTCTTTCGGAGGTTTTTTTCTTCTTTTATTAGCATTGAATTTTGAATAGATTGACCTTGTATACATTTCTAACTTCGCAGGTTAACATCAACAAACAAAAAAAGGATGCATTTCAGATTCTTAAACCTGAACTTGATGTGGATCCAGATTCAAACCCTCATTTTGATGAGAGAATGGGTATAAATAAAACTAAACTGCTGAGGCCAAAGAGAATGAGTTTCCAGTTCGTTGAGGAAGGGAAATGGTCGAAGGAGGCTGAAACCTTAAAATTGAGGGTACTTATAGTTTCTTTCATAGTTGTCTTTGGTGAAAGAATGCTTGCATACTTATTTGTTAAATAAAATTCTTATATTTCTGCTATAGAGTAAATTTGGAGAGGCACAAGCGAAAGAACGAAGAGAAAAGCAGGCACAGTTGGCCAAGGCAAAGGCTGCACCTGATATAAATCCAAATTTGATCGAGGTTTCAGAGAGAGTGGTGAAGGAAAAAACAAAAGACCCAATTCCTGAAATTGAGTGGTGGTAAGCTGATATTTTCTATTATGGTATTTCTTGAACTGTCTTATTTTACTTTTTATGTAAAAATTTGTAAGCTAAGAGTTGAGCAGACTGTATCTTTTCCCGTTCTCCTCTTGCAGTTATTTTAATTTTCTAGCATTTTGTTAATGTCTAGCTTTTAATGGGATGGCTTTGGATATTCAATTCTAATATATAATTTTTAAAAAAAATATCTAGGGATGTCCCGCTTTTGCAATCCGGTGCGTACAAGGATTTGGGAGATGGTTTTGTGGCCGATGACAAATTGAGAAAGGACAAGATTACCATATACGTGGAGCATCCTCGTCCTATTGAACCTCCTGCCGAGCCAGCTCTCCCCCCTCCTCAACCCCTAAAGCTAACAAAGAAGGAGCAGAAGAAACTCCGTACACAGCGTCGTCTAGCAAAGGAGAAAGATAGACAGGAAATGATTAGACAAGGCCTGATAGAACCACCTAAACCGAAAGTTAAAATGAGCAATTTAATGAAAGTTCTTGGCTCAGAAGCAACCCAAGATCCTACTAAACTTGAGAAAGAGATTCGTGCTGCAGCTGCTGAGAGGGAGCAAGCTCACATAGATCGAAATATTGCACGAAAACTCACCCCTGCAGAGCGCCGTGAGAAGAAAGAACGTAAACTATTTGACGATTCAAATTCACTCGAGACATTTGTGTCTGTTTACAAGATCAACGATCTATCACACCCCCAGGCCCGGTTTAAAGTTGACGTTAATGCTAGAGAGAACCGATTGACAGGGTGTGCTGTGATATGCGATGGCATCAGTGTTCTGGTCGTTGAAGGGGGTAGCAAGTCCATCAAGAGGTACGCAAAACTTATGCTCAGGCGTATAAATTGGGCTGCTTCTGTGAAAGAGGAGGAAGAGGAGGAAAATGACGATAAACCCCTTAACAAATGTTCCTTGGTATGGCAAGGAAGTGTTGCCAAATCTAGCTTCAATAGATTTTCCATCCAGGAGTGCATGACTGAGGCAGCTGCTAGGAAGATTTTCGCTGATGCCGGTGTCGGTCATTACTGGGATTTTGCTATTAACTTCTCCGACGATCAATTATAATTCAACTTCTGCACTGTTAGTTGATGCGAATTGCTGATGATTTACTTCAGGTCAAGAAGCAAGAAATGCAGAAATGTTAAAAGCCTATATATCATCACGGTATTGCCGGTCTTACTTGTTTCTATTAATTGGTTAGGTGGGAAGATTTCATTATGTTCCAGCTCACTTTTTCCACAAGTTCCTGGGAATTTTTCGGATTTCATGAGTTGCAACCAACATCATCTGTATGGGAAATATGTTTGTAGTAGTTGGTGATCAGTTGGTATCGCCCAAGACCACCATCTTCAAGAAACGGGTATTGTGTCCAATATTCGTCTTATAGTCTTCATTTCCTTGTAGTTTTATAGAATCTAGAGTTGTGTTTCTTTCTCTTTTCTCCACCCTTCATAAGTGAGGAATGTTTGACAAATCCACTCGGTTGGGTAGTTAAATGAAGGAAGGTGGCTTTAAATAACTTTCTACTCAAACAAAGAGGTACCCTTTTTACTAATTAATTTCCGCACGGTTATTGTGAAAACTCTATACTGGTTCTTCCTTGTTTTATCTTCTTGTTTCTTCTCAATTGTAGGTTCATAGGAGATTTGAACCCATGGCGAAAAAGCTCTGACCAATTGAATTTCATCGGTTGAGTTTGTGATTAAGGGTGAGTGAGTTTGATAATATCCATTCCCACAAATGTCTTTTCATTTTAGTAAAATTTTACACCATTTCCTGGATTTTCAAATGATTATAGTAATAAACACATTCTAGTTGAAGGTGTTTTGTAGTATATCTTTTTCGAGGTTTGGTTCTATAATGCTTTTGAAGTTGTGTGTCGAATCAATACAACTTTTAAAATGCTCCCTCTCTATCCTTCTTTTTGCTTTTATACATTGAAATTTTCTGGGCTCATTTTTTAATTATACTGCCGGTAACTATTTGGGTTCCCATTTGGTAACTGTCTTTGATCTTTTGCTTTCTTCCAACTTCTTACTACTTGTTTCTATATTTTCTATTTTAACATTTTAGTTCTTTAACCAATTTTCAAAAACAAAATCATATTTTTTATAACAGTTACTTTTGGTTTTCAAAATTTGGCTTTGGGAACAATAAAACATAAAAATCAGTAGTTTAAAGTGGTGTTTATAGGATTGATTTTCAAGAAGAAAAAAAAACAAAATCATATCAGATCAATTCTTTTCTTTCCATTTCTTATAATGATTCAAGTATTAATCAAATTTAAAATAAAAACAGAGTGAGGGGAGGCTTATTAAGTATAGAAAAATGGGTTCAATTACTTTTAGGTTTAGCAAAAACTTCCTACATTTTTTACCTTTCACGTTGATAGAAGATAGAATCTGTCTGTAGTAGAAATTCATAAAAGTGTATCATTGATAGGTGAAGCTTATAGTAGCTTCTTATTGGTACTATCATTAACATGAATTTAGTGTCATTTAGTGATAGAAACTTGTAGCAATCTATTAATACTATCAGTAACATTAATTGATAAACTTCTCGTCCATTTTCGTTCATTTGTATTTAAATTTATAAGTCTACTAGTGTTTATTGTATTTTTGGAAGTTTTTCTATTTATCAAAATTTCTTATGTACCGAGTACATGGATTTTAAATTTTCTTTGTAACTTTTTAAATTTTTTTGGTAAAATGTACTTGCTAAACTACCAAGGATGAAATGTATTGGGTTAATCTTTAAAAGTTATAATTAAAATAAGGCTAAGTATTTATTTATTTATTATTCTTTTTGTTCAATATATACACATTTATAGAATTGTAAATAAATTTAAATTTTCACACTTTTATTGTTTATATTTATTTTGTGAAAGTCGTGCAAATAAAAATGCTTGGTTTTCATTGTCTCAAGTTTCATTTACAAATGTTCTCAAAGTCCACTTGATTTTAAAGCAAATGAAACTCAAACTAGTGGTTAATTCGAGCATAATCTGTTTAAAGAAAGCTGTAAAAAAGTAAAAAATAAGTAAATATTTGCAATATTTTTAAAAATAGTAAAATATTTAAAAGAGAGTAATATTTTGGAATTTAGATTATATTGTAGTCTAAATAATAGAATTAAGACATAAATATATATGATAGAATTAAGACATGTACAACCAAAATAGAATCGAAGTTTTCCATTAACGTAAAACCTTAAACTGAATAATTTAGGGTTCACGGAATGTTACCTTTGATACTTTTCAAAATTCTCAATTTCTACTCACGTACTAAAACCGAAACAACTACTAGAATTGACTCGCTAATCTCCGAACTTGTAATCGGATTGTGAAATCCAGTTTGACGAAGAAACGAAGGGAGATATTTGAAAATTGGAATGAAGAAATTTGATTATGATTATTGAGAGTAATAAAATTTATAATTTCAAAAATTAGTTGAAAAGGGCAAAAGTTTTTAAATAAAAACAACCTATTTATAACCTAATTACATATATTGCATTAACTAGTTAGTCAAATCTCAAACCCTAATAATATACCAATAGTTAGTGGGCTAAAATTTGTTATTTTAAAATTTTCCCCAAAATATTATTCAATTTTAGACATTATTTAAAATATAATAATCTCTAATTTTACATAACTTTTGTCTACGTAGGCCAACTTATCTCAAATTGTTATACAAAAAAACGTATCTCAGGAGACCCCTTTGCCATTTCACCTATTAATTCGTATCTCGACAAGACAGGTTCTATTAAATGGCTCCTTGTCAACTAATTATAATAGAAAGTGTTTACTTTAGGTCGAACGCTTGTGATGTGAGATTTCCTACAAGGAAATTTGTGATAAGTACACCTTCTTTTGTTGTGTGGAGCTTTTAAAAATTATGGTAGGTTAATACAATAAATAAAGTAGTCGAGGAGTTGAGCATATATTTTATCTAATTTCTGAGCATATATTTTGCAATTAAAGTTAGTAAAAAGGAATAATTTCATACAAACACATCATTCACTCTTTTATGCCCGTTTTTACTTCTCATTAATTTGATAAAAGAAAATTGAAAATTAATTTGATCTAATTCATACTACTTGACAACATTTTTGAGGATGATACAATTTGTACACTTAATTACAAACAACATGCTTATTGGCGTTCCGTATTCACTTCAAATACAGTTCTTTTTTTTAAATGTCAAGAAAAAATTCTAATCACATGAGATTGTGATGACAGTTTAAATTTCAAAACAAAGAGAACTCAAGTAGAGGAGAAAAAGAACAATAGCAAAATCACATGAGATTCTAATAGAAATATTAAAATACAATTTTACTTTTATTTCTATCCATCTTTGCTAATAATACCAATAAATAATGAACAATTATATGATTGATTCCTGAACAGAATGCTATTCTCTGCTACAATGTATTTTTAGCTTCCCTCTCCCATTTTAAGCCCACATATGTATTCATAGTTTCACTCAAATCTTAACACCGTACCTGTCCATTCTTTTACATTGTTACAGACCGGAGACCCGCAGTAATGTAATCTTCCTGTGGTCGAAACGAAGCATCCCTTGTGGTTTGTACATCAGCTTGTTGTGGACAGTAAAAGTGTCCAGTTTTTTCTTACAAGCTAGGAACAACTACATGCAGCTACTTCTTTTCCTTTACGAGGATGTTCGTGTAAAGAAGTCGTTGACAGCAAGATTTGCATCTCCATGAGCCACTGCATCATCAGGCTCTGGCATATACAGAGTTGTAGATGAAGCCTGCAACGGGAAATCAAATTCATCACATTCAAAAACAAGATATGCCATTTTCATGTTCATGTACCACTTCTAGATAGTTCGAGTTTAAAGTTGCTAAGTCGTGAAACTCATACATATATATGACACGTACATTTTATTCATTTTCCAAATTATGCATCCTATGTGACCCATAAAACAAATTTTACATGCATAAGATAAGTAACACCCCGATGTACTTTTATCCAAAATCATGACATGTTGATGAGATACATACAATACATACATATAGTCTAGGATAGCTAAAACAAATCAATTTCTACGTGCTTGTTAGCTGTTCCACTTTTTTAACCAAATTATTCTTTTTAATGACCCTTCCACTTAAAGCTTAGAGCAAAGGGGAGAAATACATGGAAAAGGAATGCTCACTGGCATCCAGGTTTTTTTAGGAGTATTCGACTTGAAAGGAATGTGATTGTTTTATTCTTTTAATATCTATGAGTGCCGAGATCATGTTGCATGCACCGTGACTATTCTACCAAGACAGCCATTTAACCTTACTAAATTTGGTTGCCAAGCTAACTTCTAGGCTATTAAACCCCACATAAGTGGTCAATGGTAATCATGATTCTCCCAGCTCTTTACCAACATGGAAATTTAAAGAAGTGCACAACCTTAGGAGTTTTGGGACCAAGATACATATAGTATTCTCTTCTAGTGGGTTTTTCTTGTAATTGGTCCCTTAGTTTTTCATTACATAAAAATAAATAGCAAGCGATAAGTCCCAAGGTAAATCATATAGGTGAGAATGAACTTACTTTTGCATCAAGTTGCATCTCTCCATTACTATCTGTTATGAGGCAAGCTCCGTGCGCTTTCAACCATTCCATGCATTCTTCCAATCCATCTACGTCCTTGTCCTTAACTTCATCTCCAGATGAAGTCGAAAAGCCCAACACCTGAGCAATGTAAGGAACAGGTAGAGAAGGGCGATATGACCGAGACATGCAATTTATGGCTTTGTAACGCATCTTTTCTGCATAGAGATCTGCAAGGAGGGAAAAGAGAAATTAACAGCTTGTCCTTTAAATCAATTGCCATTTACCAACATAAAATTTCTCAATTAAGCAGCTTTTATATATAAGAGACCCACCCATCAGACATGCATTTAAGTTGGGAGCAGCTTTGTACAGTCTGAAGAACTTGACAAAATTCTCAGAGGTGACAGCGGCACGAACAGCAAGAGCATGATTCACAGCTACATCCTTTTTTGCTTGATCGGACAACCTTTTCTCAGGACAAGGAAATTCAACAACAAAATCAACCTTAGTCTTAAGGTTTGGAGCAAGCAGAATACAAATAAAATTCTACAAGTTAAATCCACAAAAACTTAACCAGGAATCCATGTTCGAGCAATAAACATTAATAGTTTTCAATACCACAGCAGCCATGTTTTGCTAAAAGTATCAGTCACAGACTCACATGCTAACCAATCTTTCATAATGTTAGATGCACCAATCAACAAAATAAAGAAACATACAAAAGACAAGAAATGGCTCTCCACCGACCTTGACATCAATGATAAAAGATCTCTTTTGTTGTTAGAGTGCAAGATCGCACAGAGTAAGTTATAAGCAGCAAATTCCATGTGGCATCCCTCTATTCCCTCAGCGTACAAAGTCTTTAGCTGTGATTGACACTGAAAGAACAGAAAATAGAGACTTGAAAGTTGGATCTTTCTAGACAAATCCTTTTTTGAATTCAAAAACTGTAAAAGATTTCCAAAATTGAACAGTGTATTCAATTTACTCCAGCAATTACATTTCCTCACAAACCTGATTATACTCGGGAAGGTCACCAACTTCTAAGGCTAATCGACCATGAGTCTCGTATACCTAAGAGGTTTCACCAAATATCAAAATGGTTCCACATGACCATATAGTATTTTTAAAAACAATGTAATTTATTATCATACAAGAGAAATGAAAAAAAAACCTTCGCTGTTAGTTGATTGCGAATTCTCTGTACAGTTAAATCCTGACGAATGGATTTCAATTGATCACATTTATATAGATAATTCTTTTGAGACGTTTTAACCATATTGAGAGCTTTTTCCAGAACTTCTTCGGGTCTTACCTGTAAAGTAAAGATCCAAAATTAACACAATATAAGTTCATAGAAAAAAAAAATTACCAGCTACTATTTTCATTCCATCTCAATTATCATTGTCCCGAAAAACATATAAATATATTAAAATAATACTTACACTGCTTGGATCAGGAGCAGAAGTAAGACGCAGATAACGTTTTTCAATTTCCTGGCAAGTCCCCTTAATGGTAAGAGCATCCCAGTCAATGTCTTCAACAGCCCTGCCACCACCATTTTCCAAATTTTTTCCAATAACCAAAGCACTAGCCCTTCGAGTATACAAGCTTCCAATTCCAGCATTTTTAGATTTGAAGTGATTGTTTTCTCCACGATGGCCATGCCCTTTATCAAAACGCTTGGATCGGTTTTCTCGTTTCTTTTTCTCTTCGGGTGAATTTGCAAGTGCCATGGCCCCAGAGTAGTATGCTGTCAAACTTTGCTCCTTATCACTATCACTTGATGGCCCGTCATTATCAGGTGGACTCCCATCGGCAACTCGCTGCTTCTTTGATGGTCCTTGAGAAATTTTGCCCACAGTTCTCTGGTCCCAGAGAGGAAATCTTGAATTGCTCGCATCCTTCGTCTCAGAATTTCCAGATAAAGTCTGCATGCGATTTCATAAATCAATCAGCTTAAACTATATTTAAGAAACGAAATTATAAATTGAACACTGGTAAATTATAAACATTCCATATTTCGAAAATGGGGCAACAAAGAGAAAATATATCATACCCAGTGTAATAACAACAAGAATTATAGAACACCATAGGCAAGTAAGGAATGAACCTTTACCTTCTTTTCCCTTTCACTAACATTGGCCCACCCACCATATTTCGCAGCAGCACCATTACTATGAGGAGGAGGTGCTTCAGCTGGTTTTTCCACTGGTAAAGGCTCCCATCTACTCTTGGATCTTCTGCTTGGACTTCTCTTGGACTTAGACAATGAAGAAATAGGAGTTGGAACCTGTAAATTGCTGCAAAAAATTGAACCTACTATTATGTTTCCATATTGCAGAATATGAATAACAAATGGAAACAAATATTTTCCATAAATGCAAAAATAGAAATTGTAACTGATATCAGCACTGAAATTAAATTTTAGACCACTTGTACCTGAGAGTTTCATTGAAAAGCAACCCTAAATATCTAATACCCACGCTAACAAAAATATATGGGTTAAATAATAATTTTCCGTCCACTGATTGAGGAATGTAGAAACTCTTGTGCCCTTACCATATCCATATGTTTTAAAAGGTATGTTTTTGGCTTAAAAGCTTCCAGCAGAGAGAGAGAGAGAGAACCCATGGTCCTGCACATTTTTATTTCTTTGGGTTGTAAGAAGTATAGAAGAGCCTTCCTAAGATGACAAAGGGGAAAAAGGAACCATGATAGAAGTCAACCCAAGATTCTGATAAGATTGGTATTAGGGATTAGTAGGGTATTGAGGGCATAATAGTAATTAGATAGGAAGTTAGTTATATTTGTAGGTTATAAATAGAGGGAGTGGGGGAATGAAGAAGAGGGCAATATTTGGTGAGTGAATTAGGGCTTGAGAGTTATCTCAAGATATGCTTAAGAGTGATCTAAAGAAAGGAGGGTCTAAGTACCTCGAATCACTTGGTTTATCGTGTATTGCGGTTATCCTATATATTCAATATATGTGGGTTCTATCAGGTTCTTCGTGTGAATTGAAACTAATACAACTTCCATGAAAATGATGATATAATATCATATAAAGAAGTAAAAACAGTTACAATCTCATGTAACAAATGTTTAGTAGGGAGGGTAAAAAGGAGAGGACAAAATTTCATCTGCACTTGGCTTAGAGAGAAAGGGGGAGATATATACTCTGTATTAACTGCATCTGCACTTGGCAATGGGAACAGAGGCTCAACATCCCAGTCTTTCGTATAAAGTGTGCCATCAGCAGTTGCTTTCGTGATCATCTGAGATGAAAAGAAAGAGAAACTCAACCAAATGAAGACTAAAAGATCAATATGAAGAATAACAACAAGCACAGAAGGCAAAGGCAATATGAACCAATATTTAGATGCTCTCAAAGAAAAGATGGGTAACTGTGTAGCTCATATGATAAATAGTTTACGGGAAGCCACCACAAAATGAAACTTAAAGCAGCATAATTATTTTAAAATTAATGGATAAAAGATTAAATTTTTTCAAGAACAGGATAACTGGCTAACGTACATTTGATGGAAAAAATTTACACAAATGAATCAACTGAAAGATTAATATAACAGCATAACTTGATCAAAATTGAAGCTTGAAGATAATATATAAAAGCTCAGGCAGTTATTATGTTTTTTGCAATAACTTCATCAAAGTACAGTACCTCCTTTAAAACTGATTGACAAGATGTCATCAGCTTCTCATCTTTACACCGTGCCATAGCCCTCTCAACATAACCACGCAATGATTTAGGGAACATTCCAGGCTGCAAGTAAAAATATATATATATAAATATACATCTTACAATATAATAAAATCAAAATCTTGTGGCAGGGATCTAGAACTCCCGCGTTTAAAAAAAGAAAACTCCGAGCTCACAATGCTCTCGGTTCTTGAAGACTTCTCACCTTTTTCTTTTATCATATTCATAAGTATAAGTGGAATCATAGCTAAAACTCAGATAGGAAGCATTAGACTCTTGTAATTTCACTATTTTCTATTTTTCAAACGAATTTTACTGTCTTTTATTTAGCATATTCAACACCAAACAGATGAACAACACAAAGAATGGTCATTGGTGCCTATCTTTGGTTATGGAAATCTATCCATCCGACTACTTAAATAAAGCGTGAGGGCTGTTGAGTTTTGGATTAACATGTTGAAGATACATTATGTTGTTTAAGCACAACCAGTATGTTGTTATAACCGATGGCTTGCAAAGACATAAATAGTGCATTTATTTTCAGAAACAAATTAGTAAAATGAGAAAAAAAAAACCTTCAGCACAGACTCTGTATCATTGGACAATTCTTTTTCATTTGGCTTCGGCAACGAAACACTGACGTAAGCAGGTTGTACAGGAGCATCAGCTGTGGAGCTATCCTTACTGGTTTTTAGTATGCTTAAATTGGAAGCAATCCTAGGGTTTGTTGGAATCTGCAGCTTGGTCCTTCTAGCTTCTACAGGTGAAACAGATTGTGAGGGTAACTGATAACTTTGTGGAGCCAAATGTGCTGGATATTGTAAATTGGGCCCCTGGGGACCTGCACTTTTCTGTTGATCCTGAAAGCTATCATAAGAATTTTTTAAATCTAGAGGCTTTTCAAAGTGAGGTTGAGTAGCATTAGTAAGGTGCACTTGAGAATTTGGAGCCCCATGCTTCCAGTAACCATCATGATTACCACTACTTACAGCACCAGGCTGGAAAAAAGGGCAAAAGAATAATGGTTCAACTGACCAAATAACCTTTGCAGATTTGATAAATATAAATAACCACATAGTTTAAGCATTGCCCACAATAAATTGCAACGAAGGATACCAAGAAAGTAATCAACATCAATGCAAATCATATAACTATTAAGAGCAGAAATTCGAGTTCCCAGTAGAAAAAAACAACGATTAGAAATATAACAGAAACCATTCGCCAACTTTTTATCAAACCATCAAAGTCAAAATTTAAATACGAAGAGTCTACAGGGGACAACATGCTTCAGGGTCCAAACAACTAAAGAGCCATAAAAATAAGATTGAAAAAAAAGAGAGAGCAGAAAGATAATATAGATCATCGTGGTTAAACTAACAGAACTAGTACTAACAGAATCACCCACTTGGCCATCCTATCATGGCTCTGCAGAGGCATGAAATATATGATCAAGATAGAACAAATAAACCTTGCATCAATTATAACACATATACACTAAGCAGTATTAAACAATGTACATGCCCTTCCACAAGAAGTAATTCCAATCATGTACATGGTAGAAACGAAATTCAAACCTGAGCAGAAACCAGTTCAGATGAACCAGATTCTGGTCTCCATGATGGAGTATATGACGGTGGAGGTGGTTGGCTGTGTGGTGCAGGATAATTGGTTGAACCATGAGCGGGATACCCTGCATTAGCAATACTCGGAGTGGACAGTTTCTCAGTCCCAGGGGCACAGCTAACTTCTGTTTGACTATAGTAGTCGGCCCACTGCTTGCATTGCTGCTGATACTGTAGAGAACTTTCATTTGTAGAAGTGGAACTATAAGCTCCACTCGAATCAGGTGTGTACTGAGCATATTGATTAGGAACATAATTTCCATAATTGCCACCATTCCATGAGGTAGTCTGATTGCTATAGCTGCTAGTTGGGTAACCTCCAGCTGTCTGATAATCACCAGGATTGTAGTAAGTGGTTGAATAACTTGTAGACCCAGCATAAAACCCTGTATTTTGATATGAGGAAAGGGGCTGATAAGGAGCACCTGTGTTTTGATATGCTCCTACAGGCTGTGAATAAGAATGGTTGGGTTGCTGCTGATAGTTGTTATAGTAACCTTGGTAACCGGCATTTGCATAACCATAAGGATCGGTAGAATTGGAATATTGAGCATAAGCATTGTAATCTTGCGGCGCATTTGATGTCACAAAACTTGATGAACTACAAGCAACAGAAGACACGTTTAGACCATCTTGCACATTTCTTGCAGGTGGAAGCACTTGTTGATTATATTGGTAAGTGGAATTTGAGAGCAACCCACTCTCATTGGAACTGCCATCCACCTTGTGATTGGCCCATGTTATGGCTTCTGGAGCAGATGCCAGAGGAAGATATGTTGATGCTGCCACTGATTGATTTCCATCGCCAATGTGTTGGTTCTGAAAAATAACGTATTTCATCAGCATTGCCATCATACACAGAAATCCACAAGCTTGTAATCTAAATAACAATGGAAGTTGCAAATAGTGATTTGTGTCTTTGGATAAGAACCAGCAATAAAATAAACATAACACGCATACATGAAATAAAATAATAGTCATATGTGAGGATAAGCTAAAATCACCACTTGGTATGTCGAAACTTTTGTATACGCCACGAGTAAATAGAATCTTAATCAATCTAATGCCCCAACATTCTTCTATCATCCCCAAATCTTCTGTGATTGTACCAGAATATAATTATATACACACAAATCGGTTGGGGTGTTATATTAATTCAGACAATCATGGCAAAAGAATGAAAGAATAAATAATATACTCAGTCCCCTTAATTCACCTTGTCTCAGATTGCATTCGCAACTATTGCAAATGTTTCATCGCCAAATGTAAGTACTTAGGTTCAAGTTCAACGGATCTCAAGGAAGAAAAGAAATAACACAAGAATCAATATAGAGCTAGAGAACAAAAAGAACGGGCCACGCTTCCATTACTCCTATGGGCATATCAACAAACTTAGTAAAATATCGAAACATAAAGCGGTTACACTTCCAACTTGCCGAATAGGCTAACACGTTTTGTTTCAACTTTCATATCCAGTTTAACTTCCAAGTAAACCACAAAATTCAATATAGATAACACGCAATGTATAAAATTTATACCCTATGCAATGAAATAGATGCATTACCTCGAGCGAACTAGGTTGCGCTGGAACAAAGGTTTCAGTATTGCCGCCTTGATTCATCGTCAAACTAGCATCCCGGAGCGCAGCAAAAGCTTATAAGCAACGATTAAGGTTTGTAATACAGTGTAACCAATTGTTTCTACGGCAAATATGCAAAACCCTAATGGACTCGCAAAAATTATGCCAAAATGAAGTCCCCAATCATTCCTGAAGTGTATAGCAATGAAAAATCGAGCACTAAACGCAGTAACTTTCTCGTACCGGGTTCAGTCGATCAGAAATCGATTGAAGAAATCCGGGAACAAAATTTCGAGGAGATCAGAGCGAAAAAAAGAAAAAAGAAAAAAAGAAAATTAAAACAGCGCAAAAACAAAAACAAAGTAATTTTTCTAATTGCAAAACGATAAGAAAGTACAAGAATCTCGAAGAATTCCGAATGCAAATCAGTGGCGAAGAACACAGAAAAGATGATGAATTCGAACTGAAGAAGCTTGATCGGGAGAGGGAGGGAGATTCGGGAAATGGAAGAGGATTGATTATTTTTAGTTTCGACGTCTTTTGCGTCTTTTTAATTTCGTAAAATGCTTTGACTAATTTATTTATATGAACAGCTGTGTGAGTCAATTTGCATTTTTCCTTAAATCCTATTTTTCTCACTATATATCTTTATCTATTTTCATCATCAAATTTAAAATTCTTCTCTTCTAGTCTTTCAACTTTGAAAAAAAAAAATACATATTTTGATTCTGCTTAAACTTTTTTATGTTGTTCATTCAGGAATCTATTATAGTGTCAACCAGTACATGTCTCTCATATTTTCATTTTTTGTATTTTAATATTAATTTTAAACTTTTACATTTACAATATATATTAAATAATACGCATCTTTTACCGTATTCAACCATAGATAGTGTGGTTGTGTCCTCCTTAAAATCTCAAAATCTTAGATTCAAATCTCATCTACCGCAACTATAACTCCTTTAATGTAATCGTTTTTTATTATTATTATTTACTTGTTTTTTCTTCTCTTTTTTCAATTTTTCAATTTTCTTATTTTGTTATTTTATTCTACTCAATGGGGGTGTTATTATTATTTGCTTTAAATTCCAATTTGAAAGAAACATAAATAAAGGGTGGAGACCATAAGGGAATGTGAGAGATACCAAAGGTAACATAATTTTAACAAGTACATTTTTTAAAGATTTGAAAATTAAAATAGACGTCTTTAGAGGTCCGGGATCAAAATAGAAGTATATACAAAATTTAAGGACTAAAATATAATTTTAACATATTTTTTACTATTATTAATAAAATTTACAGTTTTCATAATTGTCTTTAATTACTTAAGAAAGATTTTCCAGTGGTCAAAACTATCCAAAGATAACAAAAATATACTTATAAATAAGTGAGTTTATAAAAATAGTAAAAAAATGATAATAAAGCACATGTCACCTACGTTTTCAAAATTGTAAAAATAATAAATTTAAAAATCGATTATCGTCTGATTTTCGTCTGATTTTCGTCATATTTATCAAAATTGAAATATCAAAAAATAGATGTGAGGAGTGGTTTTAACTTTTTTTTTTTTTTCAGTTTTCCTTATAAGTATATCAAAATGTTACTATGTTATTAATATATGTCTCTTTCAACAAAACTACTTTAGAAAAAAAAACATTTTAAAAAAATAAGCAAAATTCACTACAATCGACTATTCACACTTTATAGACAAATCACCATCCTAATTATGAATGACTTTTTTTTTTATATATATATATATTTATAACAAGTTGTTTTGATATTTTATTTACCGTTGTTCTAATTGTGATACAACCTAAAATAATAATAAGTTATCACCATCCTAATTTAAAACAACACAACAAAATCAGTTATTAAGATATTTGAGGATGAGTTTTCAAAAGTAGTAAATTTTATAAAATATTTATAACTTATAGTAAATTTTATAAGTGATAGACATTAATATACTATAGTGATAGAAGTCATCGATATAATCTAAAATTTTGATATAACTTAAATATTTTAATTTAATGTGCTATTTTGAAAAATGCTCCCTATTTTATCTACCACTGTCCTAACTGTAACACAACAAATGAAATGAATTATTATGATATTTTATTTACTATTGTCCTAATTGAAACACAACATAAGGGAATGAGTTATTTAAATATCTTATTTACCATTGTCCCAATTGAAACACCACATAAGAGAATGAGTTGTTAGAATCTTTTTATTTACCACTGTCCTAATTACAACACAGCATGACAAAATGAGTTATTAGGAAAAGGCAAATATGGGGAGGGGAGTAAAGGTAATAGAAAAAGAAGAAGAAGAAGAAAATGGTATATAAAAAATATAATATGGGTAGTTTGTCTGTGATCTTAATGGATAAAAGTCATATTAAACATAAGTATTAGTTCGTATCGGCTCTTGTTGATCTATCAATGTTAATTAATGTCAATTGTTGCTATGATCTAAAATTTTGGTATATATTGTAAATATTTTAGTTAAGTATGCTATATACAATATGACATGTAATTACATACAATATTGAGTTCGGATTTTTTCCTATTTTCATCTAACATAATTTGTATTTAAATTATATGCTTATATAATAAATATTACTAGAACAATAATAAAACATATAATCAAACATACATAGTTATCATTTATAAATGTATTTTAATAATCCGTAACATATAATAGTTATGTAATTTAGTATATATACTTCATATTACGTACAATAGTACTTTATACATAATTCCTACTGAATTTGTGTTAAATTATATGTTTACATAGTAAATATTACTAAAAACATAATCATACATACATAGTTTTCATAAATAAATATATTTTAATATATATGCAATCTACCCCATATTATATACAACAATACTTTATACACAGTTTCGATAGAATTTGTGTTTAAATTAGTAAATACTACTAAAACAACAGTAGACTACATATATTTAATACTTTATACATAGTTTCGATAGAATTTGTGTTTAAATTAGTAAATACTACTAAAATAATAGTAAACTACATATATTTTCTTTATAAATGTATTTTAATATATATGTAATCTATAATAGTTATATTATGTGATTTAGTATATATATACTCAATATTATATACAATAATACTATATAGTGACATACAGTAAATCATTTAAATGACAATGGAAGTTAAATATACTTATAATACATTTTCGTTAAGCCTTAAAATTATCAAAATGCACTAATTTTTTTAACTATGAATCTCAATAAATCGTAAAATGTATCACATTTAAAACAACACGTTAATTTGTTTGGCTATTTAATCAAATATCTAAAATATACATAATATACACTAGTAACCTCCAAAATTCTACCCACATTTTGTCTAAAAAAGTATGTCTTTACCGATCGTCGAAAGTTTTCTTACTCACTATCAAAATCTCAATAAACCCTATAATGTTTCACATTTAAAATGTTGATTGCCTATTTAATTGAATATATAAAATATACCTAATGTTTCACAAATTTTAAATATATACAATACTAACTTTGAACTTTTTACCTAAATTATGTCCGATAAGTTTTGTATTTGTCGGCCGTTGAATGTATTATTCTAACTCTCTAAAAGTTATATTTAAAATCTGTAACCCAAGTTGGAAAGAGTATATGAAAATCATTTTCTACCATTTTTTTTTTAGATATTTGTTATAAATTTAAAGTAATTTGAGCTATCACGTACTATACGACTCGAACATTCGTGAAATTTATTAAAGGGATAGTTGCAAATTTAACAATTAGATTCAAAATAATTAAATATATAGCAACATTTTAAAAAATTTGCAAATATAGCAAAATTTGTCAAATTATATCACTGATATAAGTCTATCAATGATAGACCATGTTGTAAATATTGACATACAAAATGTATTAGCGAAGCGATACAAGTCTAGTGATAGTTTTGTTATATTTGTAATTTTTCGATACAAGTCTAGTGATAGTTTCGTTATATTTGTAATTTTTTTAAAATTTTGCTATATTCTGACAATTACTACGGGGCCATTGTAGCTCGGCCCGGCCCAACTATTGAGGCCTGTTCAAATAGTTTAAGCCGATTTGGGCCTACAGCCGTTATAGAAAAAGATAATGAATATAAAATGGTATGGAGCAGCTTACGGAAATCATTTTTGCGAAAGACGTGAAATTTAGGGTTTCGTATCCTTATTGTTTCCAGGTTCGCCTCGCCTCCCCTACGATTTTTCTAGGTTTTCTCTCCTCGAATCCTCCGACTCCATATTTCCACAGCATTTTTCTGTTGATTGTTTTTGCTCAATCGCCGTTTTGTATGTTCTATATTTTTCTTATTAAATAAATTTATTGGATTTTTCTCTTCGATTTGTCAAATTGTTGAATTGTGTATATTTTCACTTGTTTCAACGTATTTCTGATTTGAATACTGGCACAAGTAATTGGTTTTTAAATTATGTCGTTGATTGTGGTGCTGTGGTTGTTTATTTTAGATAAAATGCCTCGCTACGACGATCGTTACGGTGGTACACGGCTCTACGTTGGGCGCCTGTCTTCACGTACGAGGTCCCGTGATCTGGATGACCTGTTCAGTCGTTATGGAAGGTATGCCAATTTTTTCTGGGTGTAATCCGATATTGATCGAATTTGTGTGCTAAATATAATTTGATGAATACGGAAAGTTTGTGTGTTTAGTTGTGTCTTTTTCTTTCCTTCTATTGGCCGGTTTTGCTATTGCTAACATCCTTGTCAGAGTAAATTTTTAATTGATACTTCTCTCGAGACCTCATGAGGAATTTGCCAAGCCCTTTTTTGGGTGCACGACTGTGAATGTGTATTTTGATATATCCATGAAAGTGTGGAATTGATGATGGGTCTGTGTGGTTTAACTTGAGTGATCTTGTTGAAGGTTTCTTGGCTTATGCCAAACCTGGAGGTCTATGGTGAGAGGGTTCCCTTGGTGGATTTGGCGAGTCTTTCTATTATGTTATTGCCTGTTTTTATGGAAATGCCAAGAATCTCAGAATGGTGTTTAGTTCATCTATGAGGGGCGAGGTGTCAACCCTTTGGTACTTGTATCAAATGATGGCCTTACCTGTTTCTGGAACCAATTTGCGCAGAGTACGCGATGTGGATATGAAGCGAGACTATGCATTTGTTGTATGTATTTCTCTCCCTACACTTCTTTCATTCTTATTTAAGCTATTCCTGGAATATAAAATGATATATGCTAGGATCCTTTCTCTATACTTAATGGCGCATATTAATTTTTGCAAGCGTGATCTTTTTCTTGGTCTATTTGCTTAAACATCTGATATCAGGAGTTTAGTGATCCCCGTGATGCTGACGATGCAAGATATAGTTTAAATGGGCGGGATGTCCATGGAAGTCGAATCATTGTGGAAATAGCTAAAGGGGTATGTTCCATTATCTTTCCTGACAAACCTTTCATGAACTTTTTAATTTCTTTCAGACAAGTTACCTCTGCTTTTTCCAGACTAGTCTTCGTTTTTATCCTTTTAAGTGGTTAACTATGTTTATCATCTATGGAGAATTAATAACTGTTATGTAATTTTTAATTATTATTTTGGTATATGGAACTTGGATGATAATATCCTTCACGTTCTTTTGTAATTGTACTCTTTTTATAGTCTCATCTTGTCATTTTTATAAAGGCTATGTGTAGTTTTCCTGGCTTGTGCAGGTAAGTTGAAGCTTTGTTTATATCTTGTATTTTAATTTTGTGAACTATTTTTATTTCTTTTGAATGTAATGAAAAACTCCAAATTTGATTTAGGTACCTCGTGGTCCTGGTGGATCCCGTGAGTATCTTGGTCGAGGTCCTCCAGGAACTGGCCGTTGTTTCAATTGTGGGATCGATGGCCACTGGGCTAGAGATTGCAAGGCTGGAGATTGGAAAAATAAATGTTATCGATGCGGCGAACGGGGTCACATAGAGAAGAATTGCCAGAACAGTCCCAAGAAATTGAAGTATGTTATCTTTTTTATTGTTCTTTCACTTCCCTTTTAATTTTTTCCTGTTGATCATTCTGAATGAAAAAATTGCATGGCACAGGCGTGGAAGTTACTCACGTTCGCCAAGCCCTCGCCGTGGTAGAAGCCGCAGTCGTAGTTACAGCAGAGGTCGAAGCTACAGGTTTGTTTCAATAGAACCATCTTCCTCTAGTCTGGTATTGAAGTTTTCGTCTTCCTTCACAGCCTTCTTGAGTAACAATTAAGTATTTTACTTGAGGCTTTATTACTTCCTGATTGAGCATTTGTGTATCGTGTCCACAGTCGATCTAGATCTCCTGTAAAAAGAGATAGAAGCCTTGAACGATCAGATAAAAGATCAAGGAGCCCGAGAGGCAGATCAAGCCCAAAGAGGCACAGTTTGTCACCTCCTCCAAAAGCTATGAAACGTAGCCCAACTCCTGATGAAAGGAGTCCAGAAGAAGATGCAAGACGTAGTCTGTCCCCTGGAAATCGTGACAGCCGCAGTCCTAGAGGTAGAAGCAGAAGCCCAAGAGGAAGGAGCAGGAGTCCAATGGATGAAGGTGAGGACTTCAACGGTGGAGGAAGTAGAAATTATCGAAGGGAAGAGAATGGATACAGTCGCAGCCCCAGCCCGTTGCCTAGAGAAGAAAGGAGTCCTGTAAACGACGAAGATAACAACGGTTCTCCAAGGGGTGGCAGTGAATCTGGCTAATAGAGACAGTTCCTTATTTTGCTTGTGCTTAAACACATGCGTTTGCGTTGGAATTTTATAAGAGAGACTTAAATAGTGTATTGTGATTGAATCCCTCAAATGTTCATCAGCACCGTATTTTTTTCCTATTTATAATTCCAGCTTAATTATGATAAATTATATATAATAATCTGTTTCTTATTATTTCGGTAATTTTCTCGATCAAAGTAGTACTTATGAATTCTGTTCTCTTTTGGTAATTTCCATTCGTTCTGATCACATTATAGATTTTCGATTATGGAATTTTAATATTCAAGTGTTTGCTTTTAATGTTAAGAACTACGGCTTCTTTTATTAAACGTTTTATCAAAGTCCATGAATTATAGATTCATTTGTATTGGCCCTTTAAGTATTTTAATATCTCCTAAATTCGATATTCTTTGTTATCGTAGGTCAAATTATTTTGACTATATAATTTCTTTTTGTTTTTAAGAGAACGTAATTGTAAAATTCCAATCCGGTGGGAATGTTTACTCATCCGAACGAATATGAAGAGTTCGTTATGTAATTGTTTTTTTGGTACCATAAGAAGGTTCTATTTCTACAATTGTGATGTTGATTAATCGCTAAAGAATATTAGAGACAGGTGATAATGATAGTGATGATACTTTACACCTCTGAAGAAAAAGGTCTAATTCATTTTCTAACTTTTCAAGCCAAAAAATTATGATTTGTTTTTATTTGTAACATGAATCAGTTTTAGCTGTTTTGCCCTCTCAATTTAAATATTAAATATATCCGTACATTTTCAACATTTATTTGTTTCATTTCTTTGGTTTATGTTTTTCAACAATTTGAAAACCACAATTGAACTGGAAATAAAAATATCAAACGATAAATTAAAAAAAGTGGATTACAAAGTAAAGAAGCTTCACTTTCAGAACAAGTGTATCTAAATACGACAATTTCCACCAAATAGAAAGAACAAAGCTATTTAATTTTTATTTACATGTCATCATTTCTTGGAACATACAGGGAAGTTTCTTTGGTAAAAATATACGCCCCCTCCCCTCACCCCACAATGAAATATCAATTTCCACAAATTCATGGGGCCACATTGATAAAATCACTAGCAAAGAACCAAAGTGTTAAGATGATAGGAAATGTGATTTCCACCTACCAATATATTGCAAGTTCTATGATATGTATGCCTTCACCAGCTCTGAATAGTTGCACACCAAGCCTGTTCTTGGACAAGTGATTTTACCACCGTTTTCCTTGGCCATTCTTTCTAGAGCCTGCCAACCGTCAATGTCGAAGACAAACTCAACATTTTGAAATGAACTTCGCTATAAATCTTCAGATCAATTCATACAAATAAAACGATACTAACCTTGGCACTGTAGACATAACCATTCGGAAGAACTTGAGGTGGGTTCTCGGTGTCCATGAGCTCTTTCGTTATGTAGCACACAAGCTTCGAGTGATGCTGCTTCGAGTAAGGCAATGGGTCTGCCAGCTTCCTAAAACTTTCCTGTGATAATGGGTCCTCCTTGGTGCAGTCATTCTCATAGCAGTATCTAAGCAGGTCAAGGAAAGTTTCATATGCAATATTCTCCTTTTGGAGTAAGTTTAAAATGAATACTTTTAGGTGAAAGACTTTTTCTATAAGTATTTCTTGATAGAAAGAGTTAAACCGCAGTGAATATTAATCAGCGGCACGTATACGAGACAAGTCAATAATAGGGATACGGTGTCTTGAGAGCAGATAAGCCTGCTTGCAGATATATATTTAGCAATGGCTCCAGCGTCATGCCGTATATTTTGCAGAACTCTTGTCTAAACACATCCACAAGATGATCCCACTGCTTTGGTTCAAATAAGACCTATAAAACACAAGGAGAAAAACAAATTAAACCGTGTGGTTTCTCATCAACTTCAATGGAGTACAGCCTTCTAATATGGAGAACAGACACAATGTCAGTACAAACCATCATAGAATTCATAGTAGAGTTATAGACTAGGAATAGCTACACTCGCATTCTGAGAGGCTGTTAGGCCTTCGATTGAGTATATCAACGGAGGAGTAAGGGTAAAGTGGGGAAAGCAATTGTCATAGAGGGGGACCACAGGGATTGAGAGGAGAGATGAATATATAAGCTTTGTAAAAAGGTCGTTAGTTAGAGTTTGGGGAAGGGAAAACCATCTAGGGAGTGAGTGGTTGGGGAGAGTCGGTCTGTGATTTGATCGAACTCTAGGATTTATGCGTTGTACGATCTAGCACTTTCTCAATAAAGATAGAAACCTTTCAAAGACTTGAGACAGGAAGGACATATAGTAAACAGAAAGAGCTAAACCAAATAATATCCATCTTAATAACCAGGATGGAATCAAAAGGGTTTCTTCAGGCTTAGAAGGTAGTAAATGATGAAAGAGAAAGAAATCAAATCACTAATTGTGAGGTCATAACTAGTCAATCTTAATCAAATTCTGCTCCAAGAACGACTATTGGTGACTTGATACAAATTTCCCCAAAAGCTTATCTATAGTTCAAACTAACATAACCAATAAATATATTAAAAAGACATATTTGGTTAATCAGGGAGAAACGCACAGCTTTCAGTTTAAAGCACTAAAGAAACAGGATGAGGCAATTCACCTTGTATACAGCACACTCTGTACTACTCTTGAAAGCCAAAGTTGCCATGACTCGTTGCAGTTCTTTCATATGGGTAGCTCCCCACGGAGCGAGGTACTTTCGTGCATATGCAATAGCTTGCATATTCTTGTCACCTCGTACCAATTCTATGAACTCTTGAAGCCTCAGTTGAAACTCAAATTTGCTCTGTCATGAATAAAAAGCAACAATTTATGCAAGCTGAAAGATAACCAATGTGATCCTAAACTACATTTGAAATCGTTAAAAAATTATTAGTTATATGAAAAAATTATGGCTATAGAACAATGATATCCTAATGGTACTTTACAAGCATGGAACTTGCCTGTTATTGTAAGAAAATAAGATGAGTATAAACATAAATATCCAAGAAGGTGAAGGTGGAATTTCTTTTTAATATGGAGCAGGTTTGAAATGAATTATACTACAGCGAGAATTTTCTCAAAATCAATAATCTTTACAAATCCCATTTCAGAAATTTGGGGGCATCAACCAATACCAGCACCCATCCCCTCAATAAAGGAAATATCCTTTGTTCATCCAAGTGATGAAATAAAAAAACATGTTTACTTAAAATTAAATCTTAACAAACAATACTTTTTGTTTAATAATAAAAAAAACTACAAACAAATAAACAACTACAACTCAATAGGTAAAATAATAATAATAAATAAATAAATAAAAAGAGAGAGACCCGGGCCATGTTGAAGGAATGATAGTTGTGGAATAATCATTTATTTAATTAAATTCTCAACCCATCTTAACATTGATTCCATAAACCTTGAAAAGCTACCCAAATAGCAGTAACAACAATATAAAAGCACAATAGATATGAGTTTAGTTAGTTCATAAGGAATTAACCATATACTATTTATTTTTATGTTTGAATGAATAACCAAACTTTCATTGAGAAACCACACACTATTACACTCCCATAATTAAATAAATTCTCATATAGTACGGAGTTGCAGTGAAGCACGTAAACCAAGCCTAAAAGTAACGTGGCAAATAAACTACAACACAAAGAACTCAATTGCATCATCGTTGTTGATATACCTTGGAATGGATTAGTTATGTAAATGAAAGACTCTCAAGAGCACCACGTATACCTTGGACTTCTTCAACCTTGACTTGTTGTCAGAACACCAGGCAAGTGCAGGAGCTATCTCCTTATTCTGAAGGGCATCAATAACCCTTTTGGCTTCTTGGAAGACATCAATGTCGACAAGATCCTGAGATTTATGACATAGTCAAAAGCAGATTGTAAATTTCAGAATGCAAACATTATCTTTTCTTTTCTTAACTTGTTAAAAAATTTTATTTCTCAATCTCTCTCTCTTCCTCTCTCATAAATGAAATGTAAGGTGCTGACATTCAACTGCATTTGGATTGCACAACGGATACGATGTGGATAGTCAGTGCGAAAGAGTTCCACTGGAATAAGTAATCATTACTTATCTATCTTCCATCCCCTATTTGTTATTGTTTGGGGGGCATGGAAGAGGAAAGGAAGCGTTTTTCAGGGGTTTGAGAGACAATGGAGGAAATGCAGCTCTTTGTTAGGATTAAAGCGTCCTTTCTTTCATTTTATCTTGATGAAAGCACATTTTCTATTAAATATATATACTGCAAAAGCATTCAACGATATTATGAGTAAGGGTTTTTCCGTTGTTGCAACTGCTATACATCGACAGAATACACATCCATCTTGAGTAAAATAGATCTCTTTTCATTTGCACTTAACTGCCACTTATAACAATAAACTATTTGCCATAAAGTCCTAAATTTTCTATCAATGTTGTACCATTTTTCTTATAAGGAAACACCTTATCGGTCAAGACTAATAAAAAAACCTTCCCAGTTCCCCCTTTCTCCTCAGCCAAAAACTTTATTGCCTATACCAATCATCACTAGATTCGCTGCTACTTGAAAGGAAGTGTGAAGGTGATCAGTCAGCAAACTCAGCACTGACCTCAAATGCTTGTGATCAAAATATTATAATAAACTCTTTCAAACATTAAGTATCCTTGTTAGATCAGTAGATAAAATGATGCTCAGGCAACAATTCTTTAGGGACTCAAAATGTTTACAGCCAAAGAGAAACTGGATACCCCACAGCAGTTTGGACTCAAATTCAAGAATTCAAGAACAAGTGTAAAAACCTGAATATTGCTGCTCTCCGATAACTTCATTGCAGTCTCAAAATATGACATCCGAAGCATATAATCCACAAGGATCCTTTTCAAGCGTGTGCTGTTCCATTCCGCCAAATTATCAGCATCAGCTGATTCTAAATGAACCAGTCTAGCACGACACTTCTGTGCTTGCATTTGCTCTGTCCGACTGCCCTCTTCCAACTTAACAACAAAAAGAAACCAAGGATAAGAGAAATGTTAGCCAACACGAGCTTAGCTCAATTGACAACCCGAGTGTATTAGTAACCACAAGAGAATTGCTTTACTAAAAAAAAAAGATAAGAGAAAGGATAATATTTTCTTTGTCAATCTTTATCAAGAATGGCCAATCCAATATTTTATTTTATTTGAGCTTGTTCAGCAATTAAAGAGCAAATCCAATATTGGCACACAGTTCTTGCAAACTACCCGTATAACCCTAGTCCGGAACCACATCAAATAATCGAATTCCAAACATCATCAAAATTCAACATCGAGAAAAGCGTGCCCCTGAGTATGAACATACGAAATCATGGACACAGTACAGTGATTCATTTTAAGAATAAAGCAAAAGAAACATCCTAAAAATCAGGTTTCCGTCGCTAGATTGACCTTCGCTAAAACAATTACATAATAAAATGTTTAGGAAAATAAACTTAAATAAAAAGAAAGGGGAAAACCTAGAATCAACTACCTTCCTCTTCAACCCCTGCAATCTGGATACAAGCGAATTGAAGTGATGTACAGCTTCTTCCGTCGACATATTATCGCGATCGGCGGCTTCAGTGACGCTGGATATAACAGCAGAAACCTCTTTCTCAGCAACGCGATGATTAGCACGAATCGCCTTCTTGTAGTGCTCAAATGGAACCCTAAGAAACTGATGTTCCAACTTTAGAGACTCCGCCAATCCGGTAAAGTTGGAGGGTGCAGGAGTGATTGGTGCGGCGGCGGCGGCGGCGGTGGCATTGGGCATGGCGGTTTCAGTGGCGGAGCCGTTGGGAATGGAATCGACCTCCATAGACAAAGAGACGTGGATTTGGAGAGAAAACTTTGGATTGTATTGGAGGAAAGGTAGTTTGGAAATGAAGGTATAAGAATCTGAATAACGATGGAAAATCAGATTCCGATGGCGTTCTTCATCATCGATTAAGTCATCGATTTTTAGGATAATCATTCAAAATAAAATTTATTAATATTAAAATAGGATCATGTAGTTCCAAAAAAAGAATGAAAAAATGACAAAATAGGATTCATGAGTATAAAATAAAATTTTTTTAAAGAATTTTCATGTCTAGGGAAGGCATGGTGGGTCGAAAAATCAAAAGATCGAATCAAAGCCGAGGAGTTAGAGAAATGACCGACACTATAAGAATTGGTTTTTAAAAACTAAAGTTGGTTCGATCGATTTTCAAGTCGATTGGTATAGAAAACCGATTTATAATTCTTTTTCTTTTTTTCTTTTTAATAAAAAAATATATAACTTTAAAATGTTAAGGTTTTTTAAGGTAGAAAAACTAAACGATCTTAAGAGGGTAAACAGTAGTATAGAAAACTATCCATAACAATGTTATTCTCATCCCTATTCCCTCAATCGAGACGACCTCTTAATTGTATTTGTGATTTCATTTTGGTAGTATATCTACGGTTTAATATTTATGTTTTTATTTAAGTAATTTTTGTAACAACTAAATTGTGGTCGGTGGAGTTGGTTTGGCCAGAAAACCGTCTCCAACCGTTGATCAACCCTACTTGTCTATAGGTTAAAATAAAAGAATTGAGTAGATCCAAACAAAAATAAATCAACACATTATTTTAGGACGAGGTAATTTAGGAACAAAATTAATATATATTATTATATTATTAGGATTTTTTTCTATAAAATCAAATAAAGTAGTAACTTCTCAAAAAAAAAAAAAATTGAAATGTAAGCGATCATGCTTCACAAGTTTACTGTGGTGTGCAACATAAGTAGTATATAGCATGTTACAAGTCTAACTTGGTAGATAGGACACCGGATATCGTATTTAAATACAAATTATTTGATGTCTCGTCCTTCCAATGATTTATGCCAATATTCATATGGAGAAAAATACAAATGACTTTTCCAATAGAAAAATTGTAATTTGAAGAAGCTATAGCCTACAAAACAAGAAAAATCTGAATAATGATGTTGTACTTGACACAACGTCTTTGATGTCTAAATTATTGATAGGTTTGGATATCGATGTTATGCTTGGCACATGTCCTGTGTCCCTAGAATATCATATCTAGATACTCTAGGTGGTAGCTATGAGTTTTATGAATGATAATGAACCCTCTTATTTTGAATTCACGGTGTTGTGTTTGTAGAAAATCCCAACTCATGACATTTAGATCGTCAAGGTTTTAGGCTCATATTAGACAATTTTTTTCATTGTC